>NC_041406.2:96538577-96859410 GCF_900747795.2 Erpetoichthys calabaricus
GATTATGATGAGTGGTCTCCAAATCCTGGAATCCCTAGCCCACCGTAAGCTGACGTGACTTACTGAAGGTGTGCTGATTCACATTTTTATTGAACCTGTGAGTCACACCTGTTTGGCGCTTGTGAGGAAAACACGTTCAGGAGAAGGCGGCCTCAAGAAGTTAACAGTCACGTTTTTCCCGGTATGTCTGACTCGCAGGTGATTCAGCCTCGCTGAGGCCTGTAAACAAGCCTTCAGCTATTTTCGCCTGTCAATATTGGCCTGACGTCTGCTAGAAAGTGACATACCAAGTCAGACTTTCGTGGCTCTGGCAAGATGAACCTCAGTCTGGTCTTGTAGATTTCGTTGTCTAAGCAGTTTCCTGCTAAAAATGGTAAAAGGAACTCGGTTCAATTCATAGTTTTTGAATATGTCACATGTGTACCCTGATTGGGCAAATTATTCGGTACACTATATAAATACTGGCTAGGGCCTCCTTTTCTTTTCAGTCCTCTTTTTCCTTCAATTCTTCATGGCATGGATTTTTACAAGATGTTGGAAACATTCCTTTGAGATCTTGGTCCATGTTGGCATGATTGTATCACTCAATTTCTGCAGATTCATTCTGTGAATGTCCTATTCAACTTCTTTCAGATTCAAGTCTGGTGACTGGGAAGGCCACTGAAAAATGCTGAGCTCCTTGTCATGTTCATGAAACCAGTTTGAGATGACTTTTGCTCTGTGACATGAAGATAGGTAAATTGTGGCCATGAAGGGAGTTAGATGGTCAAGTGCAGTACTCAGACAGGCCGTGGCATTCATTTGACACTATGTAATACAATTTTTGTTCCTGGCTTCCAAGAGTTATATTTCAACTGCTTATGTCTAAAGCCTATGGAAAAATGACTACATTCAGCACAAACATTGATTTTATGACCACAGCCCAGAAAATTTCGTATTTATAGTGACAAAACAAAGGAATTTTTATCTTTTCGTTCATGCGGTCTGATAAAGAACAACACTTGCATGGTAAATAGACAAAGACAGTCAAAACCACTCAAAAAGGTTCAGAAATGAGTAGGTGTTCTAGATTTGCAACTGTACTGCAAATTGCTTTCTCGAAGAAGCCCCCAGATGTAGTCCCCCCATCATGTTTTCGTTATACTGTCCTTGGTAACGACATTCAAAGTCCAGTATATCCTGATGAAAGCGCTCGCCTTGCTCCTCTGAGTAAGCTCCCATGTTCTCCTTGAATTTGTCAAGATGAGCATCAAGGATATCTGCAATATCTTCCTCGCTGTCTGACTTGCTGCTGTCTCCTGAAGATGGCTGATCCCTCTTCGGAGGAGTGGGAACGGGCAGCTCGGGGCAGTGTGGTACTGGGGCAATGGAAGAAGGAATGTCTGGATAAACGATTTGAGGCGCATTCTTGCCAGTGCGACGTTTGGTAGGATCCACCATGCAGAAGTAGCAGTTGCTTGAGTGGTCAGTCGGTTGCCGCCAAATTCGCGGGATAGCAAACTTCATGGCTCTCTTTTCTCCCCTGTACCAACCTTCAAGAGTTTTCTTGCAATATTCGCTTGTCTTGATCCCCGACAGGCATGCCGAAGTATGCCTTGTAGGCCTCGCACATCTTACGACATGCTTTCACGGAATACTTTCTCGCTCTTGTCTTTATAAATTGCCCACAGACATAGCAAAATGCATCTGCTGGGTGCAAGCAACCTCTTGATGCCATCTAAATCAAATCAAAAAAATAACATAAACCGAATTGTTGGTTCGAGTCACCTGTGCTTCTATACTTGTATGACTGCTATTGGACAGTCCGAGAACGTTCTAGAAAGTTCTAAAAGTTTCTTGAAAGTTCTAGATAATTCTGGAAAATTCTAGAAACTTCTGGACAATTCTAACAGTTCAAGAATATTCTAGAAGACTACTCAGTATTGAATGCGAATCGAGAATTTTCTCGAAAACAGACAAATTTCAAAATATCATTGTCCTGATCACAAAAGCAAAGTTTTTGTGGAGCAACAGCTATTTTCTATTTTTTTTAGGCATAACGGGTTAGGAAAACATACTTTGTACCCAGGAACAAAATAAAAATAAAAATTTGTTACATAGTGATTGGTTGGTATTAAAAGGGCTGAAAGTGTGCCAAGAAAACATTCCAGACACCATTATACTACCACCACTACCACCACCACCACCAGTGTAGACTGATAGTAGGTTGAGTGAATGGATTTGTGCTTTTGGTGCCAATTCTGACCTTACCATCTGTGTTCCTCCACACAAATCGAGATTCCTCAGACCAGGCCATGTTTTTTCCAGTCTTCTGCTGTCCAGTTTTGGTGAGTCTGTAGCCACTGCATCCTCATCTTACTGTTCTTGGCTAACAGGAGTGGAACCCAACATGGTTTTCTGCAGTTGTAGCCCATCTGCCTCAAGGTATTGTGTTTTTCTGATCCCCACAGTTCTACAGAGCTGTTATCTGAATGACCTTAGCCCTTCTGTCGGTTTGCGCCACTCTGACCCCTCTCAACAACAAAGCCTTTCTATCTGTAGAACTGCTGCTCACTGGATGTTTTTGTTTTTCGCACCATTTTGTGTAAACTCTAGAGACTGCTTGGTTGGGGAAGTCTTAAATGTGTTCTGTGCTGAGTCATGTCTTTTACAGTGTTGCCCCATTTATACAGTCTATTGTGTATCTGTTTAAATGTTTTCCCCCTGGAAACAAAGGGGGAAGGAGAACGCTGTAGAGCTGTGACCCCTTGAGGTAATTGTCCCTGTTAATCACATCAATTCCATCCGGGCCAATGCTATATAAACAAGAGGACGAAAAGAAATGGGGGACCAGTTACAACCTGGACACTGCACTGGAAACCAAAGAAAGATGCCGATATGGAATTTACACCCTTTTCCCGCTTGCTGCTTTCGATGCCAAACATTCAATTGCTTCACCATCACTACGCAAAGCCCGGGGTTCAGGATTATAATGACACGCCAAGGAGAGCACAGTGAGACTGTTTTTTTTCATTTGGAGAAGGAGCAAACAACCATTTTCATCCGTATGTTATTTACTGGGGGACACTTATCAGCCGGACAAGGTTGCTCATCTTCCGTTTACTCTTTTGAACTTTTATGTGGTTTTCATGTTCTCTGTGTGTCATATTTGCTTCACGTTCAGTGTATGGACAAGGGAGGGTTTTGTGTTTGTATGTTTCTTGCTGTACCTTTTATTATTATACTAGCAAAATACCCGCGCTTCGCAGCGGAGAAGTAGTGTATTAAAGAGGTTATGTCACCATATATATACATAAACATATATACATATATATACATATGTACATATACACATATCTACAAACACATATATATACATATACACATCCACATATACATATATATATACATATACAAATTTACATATCTACATATATATATATATATATATAAATATAGACATACATATATACATACATACATACATTCACATATATATATATATATATATATATATATATATATATATATATATATATATATATATATATATATATATATATATATATATATATATATACTGTATATATACATATCTACTTATTGGCTCCTGTATTTAGGATATAGCGGGTTGGATAATGGATGGATGGACATTTGTATGCATAGCCCTATTTGCCCGTTTTCGTTTTTTTTCTTTCTTCAGTAATATTTCAGTAAACCCGGAGCTTGTCAGTTCAAATCCTGGTACTGACACCACTGTGTGACCCTGAGGAAGTCACTTCTCCTGCCTGTGGTGCAAAAAACAAAAGTAATGTAACAAATTGTACCTCAGATGTTGCAAGTTGCTGGAATAAAGGCATAAGTAAAATAGATAAATATGTATTATACACATAGGAACTATTAATTTATTTTCAGTTAAGTCATCTGCAGTAAACCTTTATAAATGAGGGTTTCTCCTTTTTAGATAGTGCAAACTGTTTCTTCTTCATTGACGTTTTCTCTTGGAGAGCTTTTTTCATTTCATTGAAAATTAAAGCAGCAGCTGCCAAAATATGTAGCTTTCTTATTAATTTTTCAACATTGTGTAAAATAAATTTATAAAGTAACATAAAAAGTTTAAATACTGGTTATCCTTTTACACTAAAATATTACTAAAGAGATACAAAAAAGTAAAATGCATATGTTCTTTTTCTTTAAGGAGATTAAATATTACTGAAGAAAGAAAAAAAAAACTAAAACAGCCAAATGGGGCTATGCATACAAACTTAAAAGGTTTAAATCAAACAGAAATATATATTTTATTTTTACTTGCTTAACTTGTGGAGGGTGTATCCTGTAGCAAAGCCCTAACTTTTTTCGTGAAAGCCCGTTTCAGTCAAGAAGTCTTAAAAAGAGATGTAAAGATAATGACAATAAGCTACGCAAACCCAGAAAGACATGGAATCGTTTAAATCAAGTATCATTACATCTTCCTTTCTTAAAGAGAAGTAAGGCAGTACTTATAAGCTTACATATAGATATATATATAGACATACATATATATATATATATATATATATATATATATATATATATATATCTATATCTATATATATCTATATCTATATATGTATATCTGTATATATGTATATCTCTATATACATCTATATATATATATATATATAAATCCCCACGAAGTACTGCTTTTAAATTTTTATTAAGAAGAAAAGCTTTTTAAATTGATGGTAAATATCCCAATACCAATTTGTTAAGGATCTGTTTTTTTGTGAAGCAGCCTTAACACAGCTTTTCCGCTGTTTTATAAACGAACGCCAAGGAAGGAGCCTTTTTATTAAATCCAAGGGTTCTTCGCTTTTTTTTTTTGTTTGTTTATTACGATTGTTATAGTTCTGTTTGTATACGACGTTGTCAGTTCAGCACTCCGGTTGTAATATGACCAAGCCGTGCAAGCTTACTGTTAAGAATGCAACATATAGTTGTACATGAGAAAAGCAATCTTGCCTGAAATCAATGGCAACCTTTTGTAGGTCTATGAACTTAATTTAAACTTTAGGTTTACACGGTGCTTTCTTTCCGAAGTACCTGCACTCATGAATATGTCTGTATGCGTCAGTCGCTCAAATCCCCGCGCTTCGCACCGGCGAAGTACTGCTTTTAAATTTTTATTAAGAAGAAAAGAAAACCTTTTAAAATTGAGGGAAATTATACCAATAACAGTTTGTTAAGGATCTGTTTTTTTGTGAAGCTGCCTTCACTCGAGTGATCAGTTCGAGCTGACTTGCTGGCTAACCATAAGCGTTACCTGGTAGGTAACCACCCATACAATCAGATTGTTAATCAGACTACGAATGCCGTGAATGTAATTACCCCGATCTACATGCTGTCAAATAAACGAACCACACGCCATGGCACAATTTTAGGGGCTTCGCCTCTAGAGCTGACGTCCGAGGTTCGATTCCCGTAAGGGAGTGAAGTAAGTGGATGGTTACCTACCAGGTAACGCTTATGGTTGGCCAGCAAGTCAGGTAACATCAGCCACAGTGCCTTCAGTTGTGAGAAGCAGATCATAGAATGGATGAAAATAGTTTACTGTCAAATAATGCAAAGAGTACGCGACACGTCTTTCCCCCTTATTCTTGGCTCATCAGGCGTACACACTCACTGCACTCGCTTACGGTAATCGAACGTCAGATGTCAGTGCTAGAGGGGCTTCGCAGCGGTGAAGTATTGCTTTTAAATTTTAATTAAGAAGAAAAGAAAACCTTTTTAAATTAAGTCTTAAAAAGAGGTGTAAAGATATTGACAATAAGCTACGCAAACCCACCAAGACATGCAATCGTTTAAATCAAGGCGCGAGTCGAAAAACACCATCCCATAATATTAGTTAACGATTAACATATTTCTATATGTATTGTAAGCATACAATACAACTGATAATATGTTGCGCTTATTTATCTGGTGTACCGACATTTTTGCGCGTTTAACGGCTGAAATCTAACGTGGTTTGTGCCCTTCAGAATGAAAAGAGTTTGCATTTACCTTTTTAATAAAAGGCGAGCTTTTAAGCCTGAGAAATCACCCCGTAAATGCACACGTTTAATTGCACATGTGTTAATATGTATGCTTACACAGTATTAAAAGACACTCAACAATTACACAGTATTAAAAGACACTCAACAATTAACGTCATTTACCTTCGTTCCCGCATTTGACTCGTGCTGTAAATCTCTTCCTCGTTTTCAGTTCACGTGATTACGTAGGAGGCGTAATACGTGATGACGCGATACGTGACTCCGCCTCCTCCATTAGAGTATATGGACAAAAAACAGGTTCCAGTTATGACCATTACGCGTAGAATTTCGAAATGAAACCTGCCTAACTTTTTAAAGTAAGCTGTAAGGAATGAGCCTGCCAAATTTCAGCCTTCTACCTACACGGGAAGTTGGAGAATTAGTGATGAGTGAGTCAGTCAGTGAGGGCTTTGCCTTTTATTAGTATAGATTCTGCCATTCACTTTTGTGGTTGTATATTATGTTGGGGCTGGTTGGGGGGTGATATACTGAATATACTTTGTTTGGAGCTTGTTTCATTTCTTGTTATCAATATATGTTCACTTTATTATTTCAGATACTGTTTGTTTTTTTGCCTGTTTGATCGTCGACTGGGGAAGTGATTTGCAAGAAATACGGCTTGTCTGGTCTAATGTTACTTCAGTTTGCCAGGCCACGGGTCTTTGTGGTGTAGCTGCCGTTCCGGACGAGTGGGTCATCCGTTACATGTGAAAATCCCAGGAGATCAGCAATTATAGAAACACTCAAACCAGAATGTCTGGAAACCAACAATCATGCCACAGTAAAAATCACTAAGATGACATTTTCCCCCACTTGTTGTGACCATTAATTGAAGCTCCTGACGTGTATCTGCACGATTGTATGTATTGCACTGCTACCACATGATTGGCTGATTGAGTAATTGCCTGGATCAGCAGGTGTAGCGGTGCTCCGAAACATTGGCTCAGTGAGTGTAGTAGCTCATTTATGCACTTTCAAAGTTCACGTCTCTCCCTTATATCAAATGCAAAGTCAGAGGCTAACATACAGTATACACAGCAGTGACTATGTCAAATGTAATTTTCAAGCAGACTTTGCTCTTTTTGCTTCATTCATTCAATAACTTTCTGAAATGCCTAATTCCAAAAAAGTTTTCAGAGGAACCAAAGTCTATTCTGGCAGCATCAGGTACATGATAACAACCAAGCCTGGTCAGAATACTAGCAAATGCTGACGAATGAAGAGAATGAGAGAGAGAGAGAGAGAATGTTGGATGATGTGGAGAAAGTGAATCAGGAAGTGCAACAGATTAGCAAGGAGGAAGTAAGGACAGCTATGAGGAGGATGAAGAAGGGAAAGGCTGTTGGTCCAAATGACATACCTGAGGAAGCCTGGAGGTATTTAGGAGAGATGGCAGTGGAGTTTTTAACCAGATTGTTTAATGGAATCTTGGAAAGAGAAAGGATGCCTGAGGAGTGGAGAAGAAGTGTACTGGTGCCGATATTTAAGAATAAGGGGGATGTGCAGGACTGTAGTAACTACAGGGGGATAAAATTGATGAGCCACAGCATGAAGTTATGGGAAAGAGTAGTGGAAGCTAGGTTAAGAGGTGAGGTGATGATTAGTGAGCAGCAGTATGGTTTCATGCCAAGAAAGAGCACCACAGATGCAATATTTGCTCTGAGGTTGTTGATGGAGAAGTTTAGAGAAGGCCAGAAGGAGTTGCATTGCGTGTTTGTGGACCTGTAAAAAGCATATGACAGGGTGCCTCGAGAGGAGCTGTGGTATTGTATAAGGAAGTCGGGAGTGGCAGAGAAGTACGTAAGAGTTGTACAGGATATGTATGAGGGAAGTGTGACAGTGGTGAGGTCTGCAGTAGGAGTGACAGATGCATTCAAGGTGGAGGTGGGATTATATCAGGGATCGGCTCTGAGCCCTTTCTTATTTGCAGTGGTGATGAACAGATTGACAGATGAGGTTAGACAGGAGTCCCTGTGGACTATGATGTTTGCTGATGTCATTGTGATCTGTAGCGATAGTAGGGAGCAGGTTGAGGAGACCCTGGAGAGGTGGAGATATGTTGTAGAGAGGAGATGAATGAAGGTCAGCAGGAACAAGACAGCATACATGTGTGTAAATGAGAGGGAGGTCAGTGAGGAGGTGAGGATGCAAGGAGTAGAGCTGGCGAAGGTGGATGAGTTTAAATACTTGGTATCAACAGTATTGAGTAACAGGGAGTCTGGAAGAGAGGTGAAAAAGAGAGTGTAGGCAGGGTGGAGTGGGTGGAGAAGAGTGTCAGAAGTAATTTGTGATAGACGAATATCAGCAAGAGTGAAAGGGAAGGTCTACAGGACGGTAGTGAGACCAGCTATGTTATATGGGTTGGAGACGGTGGCACTGAGCAGAAAGCAGGAGACAGAGCTGGAGGTGGCAGAGTTAAAGATGCTAAGATTTGTATTGGGTGTGATGAGGATGGATAGGATTAGAAATGAGGACATTAGAGGGTCAAATCAGGTTGGACGGTTAAGAGACAAAGTCAGAGAGGCGAGATGGCGTTGGTTTGGAAGTGTGCAGAAGAGAAATGCTGAGTATATTGGGATGAGGATGCTAAGGATAGAGCTGCCAGGCAAGAGGAAAAGAGGAAGGTCTAAGAGAAGGTTTATGGATGTGGTGAGAGAGGACATGCAGGTGATGGGTGTAACAGAACAAGATGACGAGGACAGGAAGATATGGAAGAAGATGATCTGCTGTGGCGACCCCTAACATGGGTAGCTGAAAGAAGAAGAAGAAGACTGTACATCTGTTATCCCACCAGACCAATCCGTTGATCGTGATAAAAAAATGAAGCACATGCAGAAAATCAACACGCACATGCACAAGCCACACAGACAGCACTCCAGTGACATATTCTTCATCACTTCTTATAGCCACTTAATGCCCAAGGAACTTTCCTTCCTTGCACTCTGTTCAGTTTTCCAAACCCTTAGTAGTGGACAGAAGAGTTCAGAAGATGCCAGGATAGATATTTTGCACCAGTGTTCAATATGAAATACATGATATAATGTAAAACTTGATTGATAATTTTAGAAATGCAAGCAGAGCAGCCAGCAGATTTCATCCTTCTCTTTCTAGCAGCAGGATTTGATTACATGACCTAAACAGCATACAACGCTACAAAGCCATTTCACTCAGTAATGATTTTTAATGTTCCAGATAATAACAGTTTCATCTACGGCTTATGGGCCTATAAGTTCAGATGTGAAAACAGATTTGCTTTAGTTCAGCAAAAATATCAGAAGTTTCAAATTCAGCCTTAAATGGGCAATAAATACAGTTTTGTTAAGTATTTCCTGAAATGAGCTCAGTTTGCTAAATTTAAACTTTAGCTGAATTTTCCCAGGATGTGGCTCTTGTTTACTTTAGGACCACTTTATTCCTTGTCAAAACAGGATCTCTTTCAGATGGTGACCGTGCAGATTCAGACCTCAATGAGTTAAACGTCTGAACAGAGGATACATTTTTGCATACGTTTTTGAAAACGGTGAAAACTGCAGGACGTTATTTTAATTTACATAGCGTCCTGACTGTTACTGAGAACAGGAAAATGAAGGAAAATGGAAAATCCCTGCTGTTCACTAGTTACAAGCATTCTGTATCCTCAAAGAAATGATTTCTCCATTAAAATACTGTAAATAAAAAATATTTACATAGATAGATAGACAGACAGACAGACAGACAGACAGACAGACAGACAGACAGACAGATAGATAGATAGATAGATAGATAGATAGATAGATAGATAGATAGATAGATAGATAGATAGATAGATAGATAGATAGATAGATAGATAGATAGATAGATAGATAGATAGATAGATAGATAGATAGATAGATAGATAGATAGATAGTGTGAGGGGTGCTCCCTTATCCAGCTGGGATGACCACAGCATGAAAGATTAGGTTGAGATAGCTTGGCTTGACAGGGCACTCTCTCCCCTGGAACACTAGTTGTGGCATGACCATGAATACCTATAGGACATCTTGTGAAGTTCTTGGCTCAGCCCTGATGGGTTCCATGGGTTCCTCAAGGGGGTGTTCAGGGGACTAGCTGGCCCTACTTTGTTGGGCTCCAACCTCACCCAGAAGTGCTTCTGAGCCACATCTTTGAGACATCGAAAGTGTTTCCGGGTGTTGCATAAAAGGAGTAGCCCCGCTGCTATCGAGGAGCCAGAGTCAGAAGGAAGTAGACGAAGCTTGCTGGGTGGAGCCAAGGAGAGGAGGAGAGAAATGAAGACAGAGCATTGCTGTGTATTGCACTGTGGTTGTGACGTGGGAAACATTTACGTTGGGAAGAGTTTTTCATTATAAAAAGTCTTTATTTATAAAGCGACTTGTGTCCGAGCCATTTGTGTCAGGCTTTTGGGGAGGTGCAGTGACCTATGGTGGCCACGATAGATAGATAGACAGATTGATACCGTATATACTCACAGATAAGTTCTCCTACGGATAAGTCGGGACTTGATTTTACGGTATAATTTCTGGTATTTTGGTCCAAGAGATTATGATATGCTAACGCCCACCTGAGAGAGTAACCACGGACCACACCACCTTTTTTTTTCTATGTATTATGCCCACATGACCACACTGTGATACCCGAAATATTCCGAAGCAACGTTTGCACTAATTTGTGTTTTTTGTATCTCACACCCTCACGCCTGAGGCAGGCCCAAGGGATTATTTGACAACAAAAAGGGTCCCTAACTTTGAAAATTTGTAGTAATGACCAAATACACAGAAGGCTGAAATAATACTAACTAATCAAGTAACTAAAGACTTGCACCTTGAGTCGTATTTAAAGGTATCCCAGGATTTTAGGGAGTTTGTGTTTAGAACTGAAGCCATGAATCACATTTTAACGCACTTTTTAACGCAAAGAGTTGTGGGAATTTGGAACAAACTACCGAGACATGGAGTTGAAGCAGAAACCTTGATAACCTTTAAGAAGAATCAAGATGAGATTTTGGGACAACTTAGCAATTAGCTAAACCAACCAGCCTGGTGGGCTGAATGGTCTCCTCTCGTTTGTCAGAATTATCCTTTATTCTGGTTTCCTGATCACACTTGCTTTCACTGTTCTGTTGTCACATGTACAACTTGTTACCACTCTGTAGTGCCTTGGTAAGCAAGAATGCAAGGGTGTATTAAGTTATACATTTTTACTGTTTAGTTTAAAATTTGCCAGTGGCCTTTTCCTTTCATCAAATGCATTCCTTTTTTGTTGTTTTGTTTTAATATACTGTATATTGCACTAAAGAGAAAATGTTATGAAATGCATAGGCACTATGTCACTTATATCATTTACTAGACAATACCCAAACTTGAGTGAAGCAGTTTCTTAACTGTTGGACAATTACTTTGGTGTAAGAGGAGAACAAATCTACTTTATATTATATTAAATTGGATCAGCCACTGACAGGTGAGGTGAACAACATTGATTATCTTGTTACAATGCCACCCGCCAATGGGTGGGATGTGTCAGGCAGCGAGTGAACAGTTAGATCTTGAAGGTGATGTGTTGGAATCAGGGCACATTTAAGCATTTGAGCAACTTTGACAAGGGACAAATTGTGATGGATAGACGACTGGGTCAGAGCATCTCCAATGCGACAGGTCTTGTGGGGTGTTCTGGGTATTGTAGTAGTTACTATCTATCAAAAATGGTCCAAGGAATGACGGCCAGTGAGCTGGTGACAGAGTCATGGGTGCCCAAGGCTTATTGATGGGAAGCAAAGGCTGGCCCATCTGGTCCAATCCCACAGAACAGATGCTGTACCCTTAGTGGATCGAGGCTGCTACTTTATAAGGAGTTCAAGAAGAACACAGGAACACAGGTGGAAACTTTCAAAGGTCAGATTTCACACAAATGTTAGAAAGTTTTTCTTCACGCAGAGAACCACAGGCTGTGGAACAGCACGTCAGAGCTCTGTAACATTGTGTGATTTTCATATAAAAACAGAGCAGCTCAAGCTTTGGGTGTGTGGGGTACACGCCGGTGGAACGCTGAGGTGCCGTGGGGTGTTTAATGGTGAAATCTCCTGATTGCTTGTTCACGGGTATGTACGATCACCCCAGCCATTCCTCCCTGACACTCAGAGGGTTATTAAAGAAAGCACCGACACCCACAGACTTCTGTATATAAGGTTTGAGTAGGACAGACAGAGGAGAGAGAGAAGAAGAAAAAGAGCAGAGAAAGGAAAAACAAAGAAAAAAGGGAAGAAATTAAGAAAGACGGTGGAGAGAGAGAATGAAGAGAAAAATCAGGATGGCATGGTAGTCGGGAGGCCAGGCAGTCAGGTGGCCTCACAGGGAGCAAGTGGAGTGGCAGTCCAGGCAGCGGTCACTCCTACTGAGCATTGGAAGGAGAAGCAGAGGCCAACGGCTTTGAAAGTCGTCTCACAGATCCTGAAGGGTGGCGGTGGGATGACAGAGCCAAGCTTTGTGGGTTACCATCTGAGGTGACTGGGATGAAAGTCGAAAGTCGGAGGACCGCACTTGCCGAGCAGATCCATGGGAGTGAGCGGGCGAGTCGGGAGACAGAGACGTAGCGAGAAGGGCAGAGAATACATGAAGATGCAGAACCCAATTTTAACCTTAAATTTAACATTCTTTTGGATTTATTTATTTCTTGATTTCTTATCCCCCATTAGAGCTTTATGGATTATTTATTTATCGAACACTCTGCGCGGCACTTTTTCCATGGAAGCAGATTGATTTTAAGTGAACTGCACTTTTTTGTACCTATCTTGTTGTTTGTGGTCAGATTTCATTTTTCCATCCTCGGTACATGACTGTCGATGTCCTGGGAAATGGAAGATGCCAAAACTGTGAGCACCTGGAGCATCATGTAATAAATTACCAAGTTAGTGTATTAGACAGTAGGACTTTAGGGGCCTTCAAATGTCAACTTGATATTTTTTAGAGGAAATTAAGCGGACAGGATTGAGAATTTTGTTGGTATGAAAGTCGCATATTTGTCAAAAACGGCCTAATTTTCAGATGGTACATTCATTTAAAGCATATTTATTTTAGGTTTTAAATATTTAGCTCTTATATAGTGCCTTTCATATCCAGCTACGCCCACTTCTTTTCCTTCCTATATTGGCACACCTTTCAAGCACTAAGCCTGAAATCAGTGACTTGTGCGTCTAGCCCCCCCAACGCCTGTTTTTAACTGATTGACTTGTTTTGGCACATCTGTCTGAGGAGTTGTTCCCCGGTGCTCTCTATATACATACCTTTTCTTTTTCTTTTTCTTTTTTTTTTGCATTTTTTACTTTCCTAATTGGAGTACAGAGATCTGTGTGTGGCTGGTGACAAAGCACTTTAGGTTATGAGGCAATGCTGTCTGCAGATAGCAAGCCACTGAGTCTAAGTGCCTCCCATGAGGTCCACTGGAAATACCTGGAGGCGAGCTGTTTGCGGTTTTCAGACAGTTTGAATTAGCAGGCATCTAAATGGAGAGTGACATGCACATGTCTATGGCAGATGGTATAATTATTTAAGATTATCAAGACATTATTGAAGTGGAAATGCAGAAAAAAATATATAGCAGCAGTTGCAACTGCAGTGATGGAAATTAGATTTTAACGGTATGGAGGATGTCGATTAAGACAGTGAAAGCAGCAATATCCACACTGGTGCTCACCTTCTTGCTCTCCTTGGAGGTGAGCTTGGCCGTCCATATACAATACAATACAAAACAATTTATTTTTGTATAGCCCAGAATCACACAAGAAGTGCCGCAATGGGCTTTTGACAGCCCCCCGCCCCCCCAGCCTTGAATCTCTAAGAAGACAAGGAAAAACTCCCAAAAAACCCTTGTAGGGAAAAAATGGAAGAAACCTTGGGAAAGGCAGTTCAAAAAGAGACCCCTTGCCAGGTAGGTTGGGTGTGCAGTGGGTGTCAAAAAGAAGGGGGTCAATACAATGCAATACACAGAACAAATCCTCAATACAGTATAAAAATAAAAATGTTACAAGTGCGGAGCAGAAGTTAACAGTAGATGATGTCACATAATATGATTTGGATTTGTTTAGAGTCCTGGAGACCTCGACCATCAAGCTGCCTCCCCCATTTGGCTATTCCACAGCAGAAACAGCGCTGGGCCAGCCAATCTGATGAAAGGACCCCTCTACCTGACGATTCCTGAGATCCTCCATCAGTGATGACTTTACCTTAGGCAGGCAAAACAACTTGGCAGGTGGGCCGTGACACCAAGTGCCACATTTGAGTACCGAGAAGAGAAACAGAAAAGGTGAGGATTAGTAACAAATTATAACTATCATGTTATTTATGTTTTAGTGCTAACAACAGAGATGCAGTCTGTACAGTTAATCAGCAGCTCTAGTCAGGGTGTGCTAAACTGAAGTAGTGAGTCTTCAGCCGGGATTTAAAAGCTGAGTCCGAAGGGGCATCTCTTATAGTAGCAGGCAGACCATTCCATAGTTTAGGGGCCCTGTAACTAAAAGCTCGACCTCCCATTGTTATTTTATTAATCCTTGGAATCATAAGCAGACCAGCATCTTGAGATCTTAATGTTGCGCTCTGGTTTGTAAGTCATGATAAGCTCAGATAAGTAACCCGGACCTTGGGCATTTAATGCTTAATGTTAAAAGGAGGATTTTGAAATCTGCCCTAAACTTAACCGGGAGTGTAAGGATTTAAGAACTGGAGTTATGTGTTCGTATTTTCTTGTTCTTGTAGTAATTCTTGCAGCAGCTAATTATATGCTAATTACATACTCGGTCAGATCAAACCCCAAAGGGGTACAGGCAGGGGAGTGGATGACATGATGACTCTTACAAAATGTTCAGGAGACCCGGCCAAGTTAGAAAATGTGTACACGGCATATCATATAGGGACTTAGTCAACTGTTTGGAAAGAGGAAGCATTTTGAATTATTGTTTGTTTACATCACAAAAATAACCATGATAGTAGAATGTAGTAATGTGTATTAAAGTGGATGAAATATATGTTTTGTAAAATCATTTTTACAATATACAGTAATTCAGTCCAAATAGGTTTGTGGTGGCTGAATTAGCTTTCATCAGATTTCAACTCGAGCGATGTATAGAAGTTGTTGAGAACATCTGCCTTGATGGAGCACAAAAAGGAAAGCAGGCCTTAAAAACACAAACACACACACAAAAGCTCAGATTCATCTGTTGGCGCTTGGATTTGGCCTCACCCCAGGCAGCCTAAGCCCTACTCAAATAGCAAGCTTTGGTTGGCATTGGCCTAGAAATGGGGCTCAAACTTTTATATAATGAAAGTTAAACTGTCCCAAAAATGGAGAGGAGGAAAACTAAAACATCTGGTCATGTATGTTACTGTATGTATGGGTCCGTATGTTTCTGTATTTTATGATTTATTTTTCTTTCTGTCATCTTTAAATTATTATTTTTTATATTTTTATGCATTGCAGTTTCTATTATGTTTATATTTATATCCTGTGTCACACATGTGCGATTGGGAAACATCTGGAAGGCCTTAAGAATAGTAACATCCACGCCAGACCAGGGGGTGACAAGCTGCACTAACTCTCTTTCTCAATCTTCTGCAGACCATCCACTGGAAATCTCGCCAGGTCCTGGCTCCATGGATGACGTCACTTCCATTTCCAGCGCCACAAATGACGTCACTTCTGGTAGAAAAGACATCACGTCCGGTCCAGAAGACATCAGTTCTGGTTCTGGTCCCAAATGACGTAACTTCCAGTCCTGGGCTTTAAAGCTGTCATCTTTTCCTATTACATCCAGTTCTGTTTTGAACTCGAACCGGTGATCATCTCAATCAATTTAAACCCATCTGCAGCCAAGGCACAATATATGGGTGGCTGCCCCATACCTTTTTATGTCTGTGGTCTGCTTTTGTGACACCTGTTATTTTAAATGTCCCTTCGGTCCCTGCACTTTGTGTGTGTAACCCCAGGAGGCAGGGCCACCCAGACATTACAAATTTGGATTGGAACAAAAGCCTGCAGCTGCTGTGGCCTTCCAGGACTGAACCTGAGGACCACCACTATTGTTATGATCTGGAATTTAGTTTCAATATTTTTGTAGAAGTTTTAGAGTTCTTTTTTGACCTTTATGTATCCATTTAGGAGCTTTATGCAGGGAATTCATTTTTGATGTTAATTTATCCATAAAATTCTGCTGAAAAATGTTATCTTTTTTCTTGTTTGTTTTTTTCTCCTACGCCGTTTTTTGTGCACTACACAAAGATGACAAACTTTCTAAGAAGGAACAAAGAAAACACCATGGAAAATCCTGAAAGCTACCTGCATCTGATGAAGAGCACTTCAGAGATGGAAGGAAACCCAGAGAAGTCCATATGGAGCTTCTAGCAGAGCCATGTGAGTACATAAAGTCATGTGAAGAGGTCACATTACGTGACTTTTGGTCGTGGGGTATGCTGGATTTGCTGACTTCAGTTTCTGATCGCATCTCTGGACTGAGTCAATTATGTGAATGAAAATTGCTGTCCAAGTCACAATTACCAACTGACTTCCAGCACTGTCATGTTTGCCCCTTTTTTTGACAGCCATTAACGTGCTGCCTAATGGAGCTGGTGCTGTAAGAAGGGCTAATAGATATGGTGAGCTCATCCCTAATCTCAGTTCTTTTTTTCCATATGTGGGATGTAAAACATGAGACATCAGACAGACGAGCCCCTCTTCAGTTTGCAGAATCCAAAACACCGGTGGTACAACGTGCTTTGTACTTCCAGATGAGCATTGATTGGTTGTCAGCTCTCTCGCACACAGAACTCACCCCAGTGACTAAAGACAACACCCTGCGGGTTTGATTTTATTGGAGCAGGTCGCAGACTAGTGGGAGTGTGTCACCGGGTGTGTCACATTACACAACCAGCCACATGGGAACACACTGTCCTTCAACTCACTAGTATTATGTAAATGAAACCTATTTAGAGTGAAAAATCGCTGTAAAAGTCGTGTAATGTGACATGGTCTCCAAACGAAATGGTCTTGTGGGACACAAACCAGCTAATTCACCAAGACAACACGCAGAAGAAATTGAACTGAGTACGTGAAATTAGAAAATGAATGAGAAAGGGCAATTGTCATGGCCTTCTAAAATTCTCCCAATGGCTTCTTCCCTAAACAACATGAGGACGTGTCCACAAAGCACAGCTCTTGTGTTCACCCCTGTGGCAGACAGTCTGGTTGGCATTTTGATTTTGCGCCTGACAACTGGGCCACGGTTATTGTTCTTATGGACATAATTTAAAATACCATAATCTTTATGCCTTTTATTGGTTTTCACGTTCAGCAAATAATGTTTTGGACGAAAGTGCATTACTGCCATGTGTGCTTTTATTTTTTATGTGCCATATTTACAAGATAAGGACACTTTATGAAAATGATAATGAATATGTAAATACAAGAAAAGGATATGTTTTTATAAGATAAGAGTTACATTTTTATGATGATATCCAGGCTGGCTTTTTTATTTTTTTTATTCATTTATTTTTTTAATAGAATTGCAGTGTAACCCTGGAGACACGGGATTTGGGGGGGGTGGTCGAGTTTAAACTGATGATTATTTAAATCAGTATAAATACAGGCAGACAGCCAGAGAAGAGGGAGCACTGGACTGGTTTAGGAGGGGTGATGGAGGGGGCTTTGGTGAAGCATTAAGGCCACCTGTCTGCCTAAGTTAAAAACCTTCTGTTTAGATTAACAAAGAAAGCAAGTGCATCATTTTAACAGTTTTGCTTTTTCGGAATCTCCCGACAGCATCTTCCTAATTTAATAATGAATGATCCACAGCCATACTTTCACAAGACTCACCTTCCCGCTGTTACGGCCCCAAGAAGCTCCTCGTATAATAACAGTTACTCTGTAAATAGCCACCATTATTCTTGTGCCGTTTCTGAAGTGGCACTCACTTTTTCACTGTTCTGTTTGTCTTCTAGACACTTGTCTTCTGTGCCTCTTTCTGTGATGCCCCTTTATCTTCTGTAAGGCTCTATTTAGGCAATGCCCCAGGAGTCTCTGCTGGCTTTCTTGAACCAAAGTGTAAAGCGAACGTTCCAGAGGTTCATGGAAAGCAGAGCTCAGAATACCGGTGTGATGTTTTTTCTCTCAATCACCCATCTATCCCAGCTTATTTTTAGGATGATCTTCTGGCTACTACAATGCAGTTCGCATCCATGACCACCTGTGTGTTGAGACTGTGATATCACTTGCGATTTGTATTTGCATGTTCATTCACACTTGAGGTGATGATCTTTATGTGCATGTCAATTTGCATGAATTCAACTCACTTCAATGTTACCTCATGTGGAGTGTCGGCAAAACTCACTAATCCACGCATTACCTCACGTGCTGTTAGGGCGTTCGAAGCTTAGTGCAAAATTCAAGAATTGGTTGGTTTTGACATACCCCAAATCATCTCTTTTGCAATGCTACATATTCCTTGTGGCCAAAAAAATGTAACATGACCAACATTTTCATTCCTTCTGACGGTGCATGGCTTCTCTGTGTTGATTTGTTACAAATATTATTAGCTCTCTGTACACATTGATATCTTTTAATTAGTTTATTGTCGTCCAGCGTTTCCAAAACATTCTGCCTTTCCCGGTATGTGTGTGCTGATCTCTGCCTGACCTCCATCTTCTGGCAGCTCCTAGTCTGAGTTAAGACAGCTCACAAAATCTCGTAAATTCTGGTGAAGTTTGGAGTAATACATACGCTTATTTAATACGCTTTTAATTCCTAACAGTAGGACCAAATTTGTGTCACTCTCAGATATTTCAAGCCAGTTAAGACCATTTCCCTACAGATGTTTGAAAAATAGGGACACCAACCTCTACAAAGTTGTCTAAGTGAATTACATACAGTATATAAAACACAAAATAATCGATGTATATTTTGTCAGTCAGTCAGTCATTATCCAACCCACTATATCCTAACACAGGGTCATGCGGGTCTGCTGGAGCCAATCCCAGCCAAAACAGGGCGCAAGGCAGGAACAAATCCCCAGGCAGGGCACCAGCCCACTGCAGATGTATATTTTGTATTCATTTTATTATTTAAATATAATGTTTCTTATATTAAGTTTGTTTTTGGCTTTGTTTTGTCATTATGTGTATGTATTATGATTTTATTTAAATGTTGTTATATTTTTTATATCTATGTATCGAATAATAATAGTCTCTGATGTTCCTTGTTATTTGGGGTTGGAACCCCAAGGGGCAGGGCCACCCTTACCACTCTGCTAATGAACCGCACTAAATTTCAGGCTGAGAAGCAAATCATTCATTAACTCTCTGTCTTTCTTTGAGTGAACAGCTGTGGTAAGTATTCATCTTTCTAGTTCTTTGGATTTCCACTTCTGTTCTTGAGTTTTGTCTTCGGGAATCCATTTTGGGACTTGTTTGCTGTAGATTTCACTTTTTAGACAAATCACTTTCTACCGTTTTGTGATTTTTTTTGTCTTCCTAATAACTTTTTGCATGTATGAAGATTCTTTGGTTTGTCTCTTAATGCCAACTATTTTTTAATCATTTCCTTAACACTGAGAATCTTCTAAAATATTTTAGAACTGCCAAAGGTCTTTCAAACTTGAAAAGCCAGTCTCCCCATTTCTGGGTTTGGTTAGACCACAGCCTCAGGTAGCAGTGTGGGAGCTGGCTGGTTTAGACTGAGGTTATTGTGGCAGGCCACTGGAGAGCCTGTCTTGTTCTGGTGGCTAATATGAAGGGCGCATCCCCTTTCTCTATGGTCCTGACTCAAAAACAGAACAATTCATGCAAGAGGTTTGACTGTTCCTGTCTCCTTAGAAGGACATTTTTGAGAATTTGGGATATTAAAAGTATATCTTGAGCTTTTAAAGCCAGGGCCACTTTTTATGCCTGTGTAGGCTAAAGCCTACCTGTGGTGGTTGGGGACTGGATCATGGAGTGAGGCTACATATGAGTCTGCTTTCTGGAGCTTTTAGGAGGCCCCACACCCCATTTGAACATGTTTGTGACTACTGTACACAACATCAACCACCCTTCTATAAAAATCCATTGCCCCTCAACTTAATTTGCCATGACTTTGTCCTTGCTTCACAGTCGAGTTAATTACGTGTTATAACTTTCACAGCTCCCAGTAGAAGGAGAGTTCTGCTTATTTTTACGTTCTTAATTAACTTAATAAAATTAATATACCGTATATACTCACGGATAAGTTCTCCCACTTGATTTTACCGTATAATTTCTGGTATTTTGTAATGTTGGTCGTATAAGTCGAATGCGGAAAACTAACGCTATTGATCCAAGAGATTATGATATGCTAACACTCACCTGAGAGAGTAACCACGGAGTACACCGCCTTTTTTTTCTATGTATTGTGCCTACGTGACCACACAGTAATACACAAAGTATTCTGAAGCGACATTTGTTCTGATTTGTGTTTTTTGTATCTCACACCCTCATACACCTTTATCATAAGAGAATCTAGGATGGAGCGTTCGATCAGAAGACAATATGAAGCTAGTTTTAAATTAAACGTGGCGAAAGAAATTGGTGACTGCACTGCTGCAACAAAATTCAATGCGTCCGAGAAACTGATGAGAGATTGGAGGAAGCAGGAATGATGTAAAAAAGAAAAATGAAGTGTTGTATTTTTGAACGGGCATATAAGTCGGGGTCTGATTTTATGATTGATTTTTCGGGTTTCAAGACCCGACTTATACGTGAGTATATACGGTAATTCAAATTCTGATACTTTTCTGCACAGTTTCAGATAGCAAGTTGTTCAAATAACATAGTACAGGTCTTCCCCACAATCCAAAAGTAAAGAGTTCCTATGAAACCTTTTGTGAGCCAAAATGGCGTAAAGCAAAGAAGCAGTTATTGTTAATTTGTATGGGAAAATGTTTTGAGTGTTCTATGACCTAAAAAAAAAACTTTTCAAATCGTACCAAATAACACTAACATATAGTAAAGCCAGGAATGATGTGATAAATACATAACCTATAATTAAGTAGATATAATGTATGTACGGTGGCATTTCACTTACTGGAATCGGGAAGACTGGAAAGCTGAGAGGTGGTGGCAGTGATGATGATGGTGTGTCAGGCTGAGTCGTCAGCGGTTGGGGTGGTGGGAGATACAGGAGACTGGGGTGTAGGAGAGAGGAAGAGAGTCTTCCATTAATATCTCATCGTCATCTGAACCCATCAGGCATATGTCTATGTCTGTGTCTCTCTATGTCAAAAGTCGAGGTCTGCTGATGTGGAAAGCTTGAAATTCGATAATTTGCTTATTTGTTTAGCCTCACACAGTTTTTTTGTAGGCACTAATATCAACCTTCAAACCGGTTCTAAACCTTCATGCTCTTACAAAATGAAAGTCATGCTTTTCTGAAATCATTGCAGCACCGTCAATTGTAGTGCAAATCTCACGCTAGTGCTTCAGGTTCAGTTCATGGATGACTTCACATTAGGGCCATTTGCTATTGTGTTCAGCTTCAATTCATATCGTTTCATCTTGCAGTTGCATCAGCTCTTCATCAGTCGGTACTGGATTATAGGATGCCAATACCCATTTTCACATCATCTTCGTCAGCTTCTACAAACTAAATGAAGATGCTGTAAATCACAGAAAGTTCAATACAATGGCCAATTGATGCTGAGAGCACTTCTGGGGAAAGGAGCTTGGTGCGCACGATGTGCGGTGAGAGTTGAACTAAGCTACACTCTTGCCACTTGGGTTGTGCGCTGTCCATATAACAGCTCGCTCTTTTCGCAAAAGTGAAAATCCACTTCGTTTAATGAAAATGGGTACTGCATAAGGGTGAATGTGGTGTTATCGAATTGCATGTAACAGCTCACTCTTTTCGTAAAAGTGAAAATCATCTTGGGTTTGTGAAATCAGGTACTCCATAAGAGTTAATGTAACGTTAAGCGAATTCCATATACTGTAACAGCTCGCTGTTTTCGTAAAAGTGAAAATCCTATTCGGTTAATGAAAACAGGTACTCCATAAGGGTGAATGTGACATTAAATGAATTTCATATACTGTAACAGCTCGCTGTTTTCGTAAAAGTGAAAATCGTCTTGGGTTTGTGAAATCAGGTACTCCATAAGAGTGAATGTAACATTAAGGGAACTCCATATACTGTAACAGCTCGCTGTTTTTGTAAAAGTGAAAATCCTATTCAAAATCCTGTTCCAACTACAGAGGGATCACACTCCTCAGCCTCCCTGGAAAAGTCTATTCGGGGGTTCTGGAGAGGAGGGTCCATCGGATAGTCGAACCTCGGATTCATGAGGAACAGTGTGGTTTTCGTCCTGGTCGCGGAACAGTGGACCAGCTCTACACCCTTAGCAGGGTCCTGGAGGGTGCATGGGAGTTTGCCCAACCAGTCTACATGTGTTTTGTGGACTTGGAAAAGGTGTTCGACCGTGTCCCTTGGGGAATCCTGTGGGGGGTGATCCGAGAGTATGGGGTACCGGACCCCCTGATAAGAGCTGTTCGGTCCCTGTACAACCAGTGTCAGAGCTTGGTCCGCATTGCCTGCAGTAAGTCGAACCCGTTTCCAGTGAGAGTTGGACTCCGCCAGGGCTGCCCTTTGTCACCAATTCTGTTCATAACTTTTATGGACAGAATTTCTAGGCGCAGCCAGGGTGTTGAGGGGGTCCGGTTTGGTGGACTCAGGATTGGGTCACTGCTTTTTGCAGATGATGTTGTCCTGTTTTCTTCATCAGGCCGTGATCGTCAGCTCTCTCTGGATCGGTTCGCAGCTGAGTGTGAAGCGGCTGGGATGGGAATCAGCACCTCCAAATCCGAGACCATGGTCCTCAGCCGGAAAAGGGTGGAGTGCCCTCTCAGGGTTGGGAGCGAGATCCTGCCCCAAGTGGAGGAGATCAAGTATCTCGGGGTCTTGTTCACGAGTGAGGGAAGAATGGAGCGTGAGATCGACAGGCGGATCGGTGCAGCGTCCGCAGTGATGCGGGCTCTGCTTCGGTCTGTCGTGGTGAAAAACGAGCTGAGCCATAAGGCAAAGCTCTCAATTTACCAGTTGATCTATGTTCCTACCCTCAACTATGGTCATGAGCTATGGGTAGTGACCGAAAGAACGAGATCGTGAATACAAGCGGCTGAAATGAGTTTTCTCCGCAGGGTGTCTGGGCTCTCCCTTAAAGATAGGGTGAGAAGCTCAATCATTCAGGAGGGGCTCAGAGTAGAGCCGCTGCTCCTCCGCATTGAGAGGAGTCAGATGAGGTGGCTCGGGCATCTCATCAGAATGCCTCCTGGACGCCTCCCTGGTGAGGTGTTCCGGGCACGTCTAACCGGGAGGAGGCCCCGGGGAAGACCCAGGACACGCTGGAGGAACTATGTCTCTCGACTGGCCTGGGAACGCCTTGGGATTCCCCCGGAAGAGCTAGAAGAAGTGGCCGGGGAGAGGGAAGTCTGGGCATCTCTGCTCAAGCTGCTGCCCCCGCGACCCGACCTCGGATAAGCGGGAGACAATGGATGGATGGATGGATGGATGGATGAAAATCCTATTCGGTTAATGAAAACAGGTACTCCATAAGGGTGAATGTGGCGTTAAACGAATTTCATATACTGTAACAGTCGCTGTTTTCGTAAAAGTGAAAATCGTCTTGGGTTTGTGAAATCAGGTACTCCATAAGAGTGAATATGACATTAAGTGAACTCCATATACTGTAACAGCTCTCTGTTTTCGTAAAAGTGAAAATCCTCTTCGATTAATTAAAACGGGTACTCCATAAGGGTGAATGTGGCATTAAACGATTTGCATATAACAGCTTGTTTTTTTCATAAAAGTGAAAATCCTATTCGGTTAACAAAAACATCTACTCTATAAGGGTAAATGTGGTGTTAAGCGAATTCCATGTACTGTAACAGCTTGCTGTTTTCGTAAAAGTGAAAGTCCAGTTTGGTTAATGAATATGGGTAGTCCATATGGGTGAATGTGGGATTTGTTTTGTTCTGTATATTGTATTGTATTGACCCCCTTCTTTTTGACACCCACTGCACGCCCAACCTACCTGGAAAGGGGTCTCTCCCTGAACTGCCTTTCCCGAGGTTTCTTCCATTTTTCTCTACATGGTTTCTCTACAGGCTGGGGGGGCTGTCAAGAGGCAGTGCCTGTTAAAGCCCATTGCGGCACTTCTTGTGTGATTTTGGGCTATACAAAAATAAATTGTATTGTCTTGTATTGTATGTGACGTAAAGTGAATTTTCGGAAAGCAGGGGATATCTGTATCTTGAGGTGTACATAGGAAAACTTAGTGCTGAAATGACACCTCTTACCATTTTATGATGTGGATGGATGTCGCCACTGAGATCATTATCCATCCATCCATCCATTTTCCAACCAGCTGAATCCAAACACAGGGTCACGGGGGTCTGCTGGAGCTAATCCCAGGGCACAAGGCAGGAACCACTCCCGGGCAGGGTGCCAACCCACCGCAGGACACACACAAAGACACCCACACACCAAGGCCAATTTAGAATCGCCAATCCACCTAACCTGCATGTCTTTGGACTGTGGGAGGAAACCAGAGCGCCCGGAGGAAACCCACGCAGACACGGGGAGAACATGCAAACTCCACGCAGGGAGGACCCGGGAAGCGAACCCAGGTCCCCAGATCTCCCAACTGCGAGGCAGCAGCGCTACCCACTGCGCCACCGTGCCACCCCTGAGATCACTACACTTCTTCATTTAGTAATTCCTGCCTGCCATGCACATCAGGCTTATGGTAGCGACTGAGGGAGAGACACCAGAGGAATGCTGGTTGTTCCCCATTTTATAATCTGTTCACACAGGTGAGTGCTACAGAGAATCATCTCGCTGGTAAAGACACAACTGAGATGCTGAGTGGCAATTCCAATTATTTGTCCAACACTCCTACTTGCGACTGGATGGTAATTCCATTATTTTTCCAACTCTTACATGTATAGCTAGTCTTCTCTTTTTGTTGGACCCTCTTCTCTTTCCCTTAATGCTGAACGTTGTCCTCATCCTCTCTGGAACCTGCCAGCCACTTTGTCCCCCTGTAGATCCTGTTTCTTCCTCTGGCTCTCTTCCTCAAATCCACCACCACCACCACCACCCCGCACTTCTTACAAAAGGGGGGCAAAAGTACACGCAGCTGATACCAATTTCAGCCCAATTTAGTCCTGATTGCACTCCGCTTAAGTCACCACTTCAATTGACCCACCAGATTGAGGCCATCGTTTCCGCAACTGCGTCTCATCCTCTGACACAAAAAAAAAAGTGACGTAAAACCAGAGAGGAGACATTAGAGCAGTCAGTAGGGCCCTCATGGCGGCACCTCTGTTTTTGCATGTGGATTGAATGCTTTCATTCAGAGGCAAGCAAACAGAGATGGGCATTCATGGAGCACATGCGTGACATCACATTGGCCAAAAAAGGGGATCTGAGTGTGTTTACCTTTTCAAAGCCACGCAGGTGCACTTTCAGTTTCTCAGTCGAGGAGAGCCGCGCAGCGAGCCCGATTCAAGTTTTGCTCTCCCTGTGGCTAAATACATGTTATGAAGCATCCCTACTGGTGTTTAGGAAACATTAACCTTTCATGGGAGTGTTCTCTAGTCTAAAGGTGCAGCTTATTATATGTTGTGCTGCAAATCAAAACAAAATAGAAAAATCACTTTGATGAACAACAGATGTAAAACGCAGGCCATGCCATCAGAGAGACTCGTAGTCACGCAACAACAGATAAGATATCGGGAGGTATATTTTGGCATAATTGTCTGATCACGTTGTTTATGAATAGCACCGTGAGCGAGTTCTGCTGGTATCAAAACTGTAATTTGCTGCGTGTTGGCTTTTTGCTCACGGTTGTTTGTGCTTGTTTTAATCTGAGTGTGAGTTCTTTTTATCAATGCCTTCCAAGCAACTCACTTACTGCATTTCTCTCTTCTTGTTGTAATAATGAATTTTCAGTTTATTTTCTCACCTATTTTAGACAGAGAATGAGAGAATGAGTGGGAAGTAACATGGGGTATGTGGTCCTCCTCCTTCTTCTCCCTATGGACTCCTGTATATCCCCTAGGGGCACCTTTAGCTCTTGCCGTCTGTGGGTGGCAGGTATGCATTACAAATGAAAATAAACTTGAAGCTTTCGGTATTCACTTCTACTGTATCCTACTCAGTGGTAGCTCAGGGACCCTTCTACCAATGCATTCCTTGATGATGGAAATCAAAACATAAGGCCTGGCACAGATTATCAGATATCTTAAATAGAACAGAGAATAGATATCATGTGTACGGAGCAGGGCAGCATGGAGTACACATTGCTACCATCCTCACTGTGATGAATTGCTCATTTTCCTTGCCACACACAGAGCGTTATCATGGCTGCAGAGACTTGCGAAGCGTTTCCTGTTACATTGCAACATTCGTAAGTGCTTGTGGAACATCTAAGGGGCTCTGTCAATTTAAGACAGTTGACACCAGGGCATTACAGGGACAAAAACGATCGCGAACCACTTCCTGTCACTTCTCCAAAGACCAGAGGACAAGTTCCGGACCAAACCGTAACCCCCCTGCAGATCCCACCTCTTCTGCCCCTGCGAGCTACTTAAACCACAAGGGGACTGGAATTGGCCACTCATTTGGACCCCAGTCATCTAGCATTAAGGACCCCAAGGCAGAGAAGCCCTTTAATTACTATGACTTGCAAGGACCTGAGACGTCCTTATTGTTGCCTTTTATCATTTCATTTTGACCTCATTTATTCATCCTCATTCATCCTCAACTCTTTATTATAATGTTAGAACAATCTGGACGAGAACAGGCCATTCAGCCCAACAAAGCTTGCCAGTCCTATCCACTTAGTCCTTAATTCTCTTTATGATTTTCTGTTTACTTATTTTTACAGAATTGCACAATGTTCAAAACAGAGGTGGTCCACCTTCGGCTCATAAAAAGTCTACCACTGCTTCCTGATCTTCTTTGCTGCAAAGTCAGAGTCAGATAAAAATTAACATTTATATTCACTATACAGCCCGGTACTGCTGATTTAGAGTAGATGCAAGTAGTAGTAGTAGTAGTAGATCTGTTTTAATTTACACAAGAGGATTGTACTACATAATTATAATGAGTAGCCATTGCATTTTGCATAAAAAAGGAGTGTTTTTTAGATTGTTTATTAAAAGCATTAACAATGCTTTTACAAATCCCATACCAAATGGCAAATAACAAAGTAATTTGCTTTATATCTGTTATTCCAACAGATAAAGCATCACAGACATTAACATTGCTTTTACAAATCACATGCCAATGGCCATATAACAGAGACATGCACCTTGCTTTGTCATTTCAACAGATGGTGCATCACAAACATTAACACTGCTTTTACAAATCCCATACTAAATAGCATATAACAGGGACATTTGCCTTGTATCTGTCATTTCAACAGATGATGCATCAAAAACATTAACACTGTGTGATGGATGGCCGGCTACATATTCCGGCCCTCACCCCCAGGCCGCCAGGAGGAGCTCTCCCGACAGCATGATCGTGCCCCGAGTTCCAGCAGGGCCTCATGGACTATGTAGTGTTTATACACAGCCCTGCTGGATACCTTGGGGGCCACCAGGAGTCGCTGTAGGGGGGCTCGTGGGCTCTTATATGCCCTATAACCCGGGAGTACATCATGGTCACGTGACAGGAAGGAGTGACGTGCTCCCGGGGTGAAGAAAAGAACTGTTTACCCTGACCCGGAAGGAATACGGAGTTGTGGGTAATGGACAGGAACAACTCCGGGTCAGGGTGTATAAAAGGACTGTGGGAAAGCCCAGACACTGAGCTGAGCTGGGAGGTAGGGTGGCAAGTGTCTGGGTGAGGAGGAGTGATTATTGTGTTGTAATTGTGATTTATATGAGTAGTGTGGTGTGGAGAGCGCTTTGTGCACTGTTTAACAGTAAAATGAATAGTTATTATACTTTCACCTGCTGTTCAGAGTGGTAAATGAGGGTTCAAGAGGCTGAGCAACACTTCTACTGCTACAACTGCTTTTACAAATCCCTTACCAAATCGCATATAACAGAGACATATGGTTTGCATTTGTCATTCCAACAGATGGTGCAACACAAACATGTGTAGTAACAAAATGCATTGTATCTGTCATTTCAACAAATAGTACAGTACATAACAAACATTAACTCTGCTTTTACAAATCTCATACCAAATGGCATATAGCAGAGACATTTGCCTTGAATTTGTCATTCCAACTGATGGCGCATCATAAATATTTGCAGTAATACATTTTATTATTACAAATGATTGTGATGCATCATCTGTTGGAATGACAAATGCATTTTATTGTTACATGCATTACACATTACATTCCAATAGATTATGCCCTGCAAATGTTAATGCTGAGATCTATGTCTGTTATTTGGATTTCAAGCCATTTTAGACGGGTATCAAAGCTAATAGTAAATAAAATGTTTATAAACTGTTACTAGATTCTTTATAAAGGATGCCTACAGGGTGACCATAATTAATGTATAAAGCAATTTTGATCTTGAAAGTAACACAACATATGAAAATACTAGTTTGCTTTAAAGAATAGCCTTACTAATTCTCCATACAGCTATGAACAGTCCTCTAGGTTTCTATGATTCTTGACTGCTGTCCTCATTATGTCTGTGGTCAGAGATCTGTGTCACATGACTCCGTGTCAACAGTTGTAAAGACAAATCCATTTCTGGCTCTGCAGGCTCTAAATATACAAATTATCCCAAACTCACAGTGATATCAAAAACAAACTAATTAAAATACATGAATCGAGGAGTCGTGTGAGCAAAATGTATGCAAATTCTTCTTAGAATTTTTTTTTAAAATACTTCATGTAAAATTATCAATTTGTGGCGATATTATGTGTACAGAGGTAGCACGAAGTTCACATTACTACTTTCCTCACCATGAACAATTGCTGATTTTCCTTGCCGCATATAGACAGTTATCATGGCTGGAGTGGCTGGAGAAGTTTTTCCTGTTGCATTGCAGCATCCCCTCTGCTGATCTGCCCCCTCTGTTGTTACAGTACAGATGTTGGCTCCTCTGGGCCGTGATTTGACTCTTCATCTCAGTCTGCTTTTTGCCACATTCAGTTCATGTCCCCTGGATTTGTGGATGTCCCGCCATTGTTCTGTGCAGATCTTCTCAAGCTCAGTCAGCTTGGATGGAGGCCGTCCATAGACAGCTATATTCATGTCTCTCCAGAGATATTTGACTGGGTTCGAGACCAAGCTCTTGCTGGGCCCCTCAAGGACATTTTCAGAGTTGTCCCTAAGCCACTCCTGTGTTGTCTTTGCTTTGTGCGTAGTGTCACTGTCCTATTGGAAGGTGAACCTTCAGCCCAATCTGACATCTAGAGCTCTCTACTTCTAAAGCTCTCTGCTTCTGTAATTTTTTCCTACTCAGCTTCTTCTCAGAACCTGTCGACTGTCCCAGTCCTATCAAAACCGGATCAGTTTCTCCTTCCCTATTGACTTCTTGCCAAATGTCTTGAACATTTCCACCTTTTCACTGAACTTGAGGTGAAACAAATTCTGCGGGGTTCGCTCATCAGTATTCATGAGTTTGTTATTTTCAGAAGAAATCGAGTTACGATTTTGTTTTGTTTCATAGCTAGGACTTGGAACGTCTCCTAAACGTAAGGAGGTGATCTCTGACTTTGAAGAGAGAGACATCCTTGGCTATGTCTGATGATCTTTCGATTAACCCATAGAAAAAAAATCTCTACCACACAACTTATTGAAGAGTTGTTCTGAGCCTGTGTCAAATAGTCTCGATGAACATGACACATAATGGCCAGTGACACGTCTGTTTGCAGTGTTTACTGCACCAAATGTCAATGTGCATTGCACAAGCAGCACTAAGAGATGAGTAACTGGTTTATCAGATGGGATACCAGCCACTGAAATTGCAGAAAGTCTTAATGGTAGACACATGAGAGGTTATCACTTGTACCGTTCAAGTCAGTGTTTAGTAGACGCACCTCTGGCAGCCATGACAGCGTCAGTCTGTGTGCACAGGTCTCTCTCTCTCTCTTTCTCTATCAGCTTTGCACGTCTGCACACTGCCATTCTTTCCCATTCTTCTTTTCAGAATTGCACAAGCTCTGTCAGTGAGGATCATGACCTTTTCCAAGTCCAGCCACAAATTCCCAATTGGATTGAGATCTGGACTATGACTTGGACATTAGCTTTGTTGTGTTTAAGCCATTGCTGTGTAGCTTTGCCTTTACATTTGGGGTTGACGTCTTTATGGCAAGTTTTTTGCAGACCATATCAGGTGGTTTTCCTTCAGGATTTCTTTCATGGTGGCCTATTGCAGAGAAGCATCCCCGCAACAACATGCGGACACCACCAGACTTCATTGTATGTTTTTGATATTGCACAGTGTTTGGCTAAGTCTGTTGGCCATAAAGCTCATTTTTGGTCTCATTAAGCCATAGAACCTCCTTCAGGCTAACTTTAGTGACTCCTGTGTGTCTTCCGGCAAACTCAACCCAAGATGGCATGTGAGTTGTTTTTCTTTGCCACCTTCCCAGAAATAAGTGGCTGGTGAAGCACCTGGGCAACAGTTGTTCTCTGCACAGTCCATCTAATCAAGTCACTGTAGCTTGTAACTCCTTTGGAGATCTTACAGGTCTCTTCGTGGCCTGCATCACTAGACTTTTTGTGGACAGCCTGTTCTAGTCAGATTTACAGCTCTGCTATACTCTCCCCAGTTCTTAATGGCTGATTTAACTGGACTGCAAGGGACATTCAGTGACCTGGATATTTTCTTGTCTCCATCTCTTGATTTGTGCTTTTCAAACAACTTTTCATGGAGATGCTTCAAGTGTTCTTTTCTCTCAATTGTATAAGTTAGGCCACCATACTGACTTGCCACAAGTTGTTCCATCCGCACTGAACTGAAACCCCAGACAGTTCATCTCCACTGAATAAATTTTATGACACCTAAAACAGCTGGCTGCACCAGTGAGGATTTAGGAGTGAATACGTAATGAAAACAATTATCTTGTGGTTTATATTTGTAATTAATTTAGACCATGTTGCATAGATTTGGTTTCGGTTTGATATTAAAGAGTCTTCTTTTTCTGTTAAACAATGTGAAAAAACTCAAATTAAATCCACTGTGATTCAATGGTTTATAACAATAAAATGTGAAAAGTTCCACGAAATAGATAGATAGATAGATAGATAGATAGATAGATAGATAGATAGATAGATAGATAGATAGATAGATAGATAGATAGATAGATAGATAGATAGATAGATAGATAGATAGATAGATAGATAGATAGATAGATAGATAGATAGATAGATAGATAGATAGATAGATATGTAAGACACTATATAATAGAATTTCAATTCTCAAATTTGCAGCCAGGCTTCAAGTATACAGGAGGCTGTCCCAAATGTTTTTATGGCTCCTGTCTATTCATTTGACAATAGATAGATAGATAGATAGATAGATAGATAGATAGATAGATAGATAGATAGATAGATAGATAGATAGATAGATAGATAGATAGATAGATAGATAGATAGATAGATAGATAGATAGATAGATAGATAGATAGATAGATAGATAGATAGATAGATAGATAGATAGATAGATAGGTTCTCAGGTGAATTTGTAGTCTGAGATGTACAGAAAGAAAATGGACACATAGACGCTATCTAGTGACCTGAGACGAAGATTGGACTTCTTTGGAGAAACCTTGGGTACTGCTGGTTTGACTTTGTGTTTTAACAAGCGGTTACTCATGGAGTCCCGAATAAGGCACATTACCTGCATTATGAGGGAGTGTCAGTTACAGTACTACTGCCATGTGCCGTGATTCCCGGAGGGTGTTCCGGCACACAGGATTCTCATTGCTGAGGACGTGAGCTGCTGGACCAGGCCATGGTGACACCAACATAACACCTGGCTGCGGTAGGTAGCTGGTCATTTCCAGAGGGTGGGACTGGACCGCATATCTGTCTGCGGGGTTGCCAACCAGGATCCTGAGCTGTTTCGCTGTGTGGTCGGTGAAGCAACTCGCTGTACCAGTGCATGCTCTCCAACCTGACCTTCCCTAACCTGGGGCCTCAGGTATAAATGGTGCGTAAGCACAGAAATGTTGCGTAAGAACGTTTCCACTGTCAAATCGCGATGTATAAAACCTACACTTGGCATAAAGCTACGCACATTTCCATGGTAGCTCATACCCTGTTGTACGCAAGTTCTTTGCTTGGTTTTGCAGACTGGCGGCACCCAGCGTCAAAGCAGTGCTGCTGTTCCTGTGTGGTTACCCTTTCTTTTTTAGATCCACATCCCTGACACGGCTTTATAAATACACTGAAACTAACTGCATATTGCTTATTAGTTTAATGCATCTGATTGTAATTAACCTGTAACAATATAATGGTCCACAGAATGGTCAAACTATTCTAAATACCATGACTTCTTTAGCGTTGTTACTGTCACTGCACCTTCTTCTTCTTCTGTCAGCTGCTCCCGTTAGGAGTTGCCACAGCGGATCATCTTTTTCCATATTACTCTCACTGCACCACTCGGAGTATTTATATCACTGTATCTGAATGTGAATCACAGATCTACAGCAGAGAATTATCGGTATACAGCATCAAGCACTCGCTGCCTCAGCCATGCTGTCTATTTGAACTGCTCTCATCCGACCAACGCTTCACAGCCTTTCTTGTTTGGACCTCGCGGTTCACAAACAGTTTCATCCCAAGAACTATACACGCACTCAATCAGTCCATCAAGTGCTCCTTGTAGAACTGCTTGTATTTGCAAGTTACCGTGAGGTAATTGTACTTATAATACAGTTATAATATTGCACAACCTGAGCCACTTTATAAAGCGCATATTTACATATGATGACGATGTCATTTTTAAGATGAAATGCAGCAAAATATATTTATTATATTATACAGATAAAACTTTAACTTTAACTACACAGTACCGCAGCGCTAGCGAGAAACTTGAGCTTCGTTCACGGTTTGTTCTTGCCTCGCACTTGTATTGTTGTTGTGGCTGGCGCAACACTGGAAGGACAGATGGATAGAATAATTAAACATTTCGAAGATCTTTCGATGTTCCTTAAAAGTTTTGAAGAATCGGCATTCTAAGCTTACTGATGGCTTAACGTCTATTACAGAGCTGATTGTGTGGCGATTGGTTACTTGGAGAAAGAAAAGTAAGGACAGGAATTGGGGGTTCGTATGTTTGAAAGAGACAGTACTGCTGCAATAAATTATTTCATTGAAGGTCGCGCACGCCGCAGCAAGCATCTTGCGTAAGACATGAACAATCACTGCGCCACCGTGTACTCATGTTTAATAACATGCTTTAACTCATATCATCATGAATATGATATCACGTATACTTCCCAGTATTTTAATTACTCAGAGAGCTGTAATATTACGAACGTAATGGATTCTGTGTCCTGTCGGAGGAAGAGCACGAAGTGATTCAGGCACATAGAAGATCAAATACAAAACAAAGCATTTAACATGCTACTTTAGTTACGATAGGATTTGAGAAACTAGTAAATTAAACAATTTTAAGATGAAGTTTATGATGTTCTACTTTAATGACAAAATAAACTACGTGATTAAAGTGGAAATTTCGAGATTAAAGTTGACATTTCGTGCTTTTTTCCCCACTGTGTGCCTTTTTTTTTCTCTGTACCCTAATAAGCTTTCATATGACACTCAGACGGTGGGCTACGAGTCGCCTTTTCACGTCGACTTTGATATGTGACAACTTCTTTTTTATTTCGGGCACTGTGCGACTTTGTGAACTTGAGCTTTCGAGTTTCTCCAACACGCTATGTCACTCGATCAACTTCCTTTTGTTGCTTATATAACTGTTTAAACCAACAAATAGTACGTTTTTCTTTGCCTCCATTTGGTATTCGCTGAAATTCTTCTATTTTTCCTCGTACTTTTCCTATTGCCTTTTCACAGAACGCTGGGCTTAAGGGCTATTTATATTGATTTGCATATTCAAAGAGGCGTAATTCTGGGAGGAGTTGGGGCGGGACAGCAGGTGCGTGCACAAGCGTTACTTTTCACACTGAATGGGATTTATGTAGTGGAAGAACGTGGAAGTTGGCAAACGCACAGATTTATGCATCTGGATTTTTCTGTGCTTAAGCACATTTCGGCTTTTGTGCTTACGTCATGTTATAGTGAGAATTCTACGCACGGCGTTATACATGAGGCCCCAGGTATGGTGCTCCAGTGTTGCTCACATCCATATCAGAGACACAGTACTTGAGCCTCACAAACTGTGGTTTGCCTGACTGTGAATCCATTATCCAGGACACCATAGGATCACCCACCTGCATACCTCTGAGTTTACCCCTGAACAAAGATGTCTGGATGGCTGGATGGTTGAAATCAAAGTAAAGTGCTGCCATCTTTGTCCAGGTGAGAGTAAGCCTTGTGGAGCTGACTGATAATCACATCTTCCATTTCAATCTTTCTCCAATAGGCAAACAGCAGTGAGTCCAGGTGGTCTATCACAAGAGGATTCATATAGTGCAGTATAACGATAAAATGAGAAAACTTCCAAAGGGGTGAATATTTTTTATAGACACAGTACAACCCTCAAAGACGTCTTTACTGGAGTATCTGTCTGATCTCTGATATCTGCATTACCTCTCTATGAAATACAAGTACAGTGCTCAGGTACAGTATGTGTCACAGAAGCTGCAGTTATTTGTTGCCTTGTTGATCCCCAAGTGAACGTCTCTAGGCCATCCACATGCAAATTTAAAAGATGAGTCACTTGCATAACCATCAGTCAAGCGTTTCTCAGAAGCAAACATGCAGCATTTGGCAGTTCATTAATATTACAGAATATCTGAACACATTACACCTCCAGCACCGACACGCCAAAGTGAACTTGCAGCATTTAGTGGGTCACCTCAGATACTGAAGTCAAGCTGGTTGAGAAGAAATTTCATAGCTTATGACAAACAGCAGATTAGAATAGCTGAAACAGACAAAATGGCATCATTTGACCACTAGGAGCATTTGGGATCATGGTGGGCAGAGCATATTAATTAGTATGTATCTTTCATTTTTTGCTTTCTCGTATACAAAGTATAGGGAAAGTATTGTAATTATCCAAAGATTCGATGTCGAGATTTTGATGAATCCAAACGTTTTAGACCTCCCTGACTTGCTCGTATACGAAGTGCAGGTGCAACTCAAACCACCTACAACTGAACACCAGCAAAACCAAGGAGCTGGTGGTGGATTTTAGGAGACCCAGGCCCCTCGTGGACCCCGTGATCATCAGAGGTGACTGTGTGCAGAGGGTGCAGACCTATAAATACCTGGGAGTGCAGCTGGATGATAAACTGGACTGGACTGCCAATACTGATGCTCTGTGCAAGAGAGGATAGAGCTGACTATACTTCCTTAGAAGGCTGGCGTCCTTCAACATCTGCAATAAGATGCTGCAGATGTTCTATTAGACGGTTGTGGCGAGCGCCCTCTTCTACGCGGTGGTGTGCTGGGGATGCAGCATAAAGAAGAGGGACGCCTCACACCTGGACAAACTGGTGAGGATGGCAGGCTCTATTGTAGGCACGGAGCTGGACAGTTTGACATCTGTGGCAGAGCGACGGGCGCTCAGCAGGCTCCTGTCAATCATGGAGAATCCACTGCATCCACTGAACAGTGTCATCTCCAGACAGAAGAGCAGCTTCAGCAACAGACTGCTGTCACCGTCCTGCTCCACTGACAGACTGAGGAGATCGTTCCTCCCCCAACACTATGCAACTCTTCAATTCCACTCTTAAATGTTAACATTATACAAAGTTGCTGTCTGTTATACCTGCATTTTTGTCACTCTTTAATTTAATATTGTTTTTTTGTATCAGTATGCTGCTGCTGGAGTATGTGAACTTCCCCTTGGGATTAATAAAGTATCTATCTATCTATCTATCTATCTATCTATCTATCTATCTATCTATCTATCTATCTATCTATCTATCTATCTATCTATCTATCTATCTATCTATCTATCTATCTATCTATCATACAGTGCCTTTCCTTTATCTATCTATCTATCTATCTATCTATCTATCTATCTATCTATCTATCTATCTATCTATCTATCTATCTATCTATCTATCTATCTATCTATCTATCTATCTATCTATCTATCTATCTATCATACAGTGCCTTTCCTTTATCTATCTATCTATCTATCTATCTATCTATCTATCTATCTATCTATCTATCTATCTATCTATCTATCTATCTATCTATCTATCCTGCCAACTATTCTAAAATTAAAGTCTATCTATCTATCTATCTATCTATCTATCTATCTATCTATCTATCTATCTATCTATCTATCTATCTATCTATCTATCTATCTATCTATCTATCCTGCCAACTATTCTAAAATTAAAGTCTATCATTTGACACTATTGATCATAATATTCTTAAGAATCGCCTTAGTCAATGGGTGGGCCTCTCTGGCAGTGTCTTAAACTGGTTTGAATCCTACCTGGCAGGGAGAAAATTCTTTGTTAGTTGTGGTAATTATAACTCAAAGACACATGATATTCTATATGGTGTTCCACAAGGCTCTATCCTGGGTCCGCTGCTCTTCTCAATCTACATGCTTCCATTAGGTCAGATTATCTCGGGACATAACGTGAGCTACCACAGCTATGCTGATGACACACAGCTGTATTTATCAATAGCACCTGATGACCCCAAATCTCTTGATTCGCTAACACAATGTCTAACCTGTATCTCAGAATGGATGAATAGTAACTTTCTCAAATTAAATAAAGAAAAAACCGAAATCTTAGTGATTGGCAATAATGGATACAATGAGGCTATTAGAAATAAACTGGATGCATTAGGATTAAAAGTCAAATCGGAGGTAAAAAGCTTAGGGGTAACCGTTGATTGTAATCTGAATTTTAAATCGCATATTAATAAAATCACTAGGACAGCATTTTTTCACCTAAGGAACATAGCAAAAGTTAGACCTCTTATATCATCGAAAGATGCAGAGAAATTAGTTCATGCGTTTGTCTTTAGTCGGCTAGATTACTGTAATGCACTCCTCTCAGGACTACCCAAAAAAGACATCAATCGTTTGCAGTTAGTGCAGAATGCAGCTGCTAGAATCCTTACCAGGAAAAGAAAATCCGAACACATTTCTCCAGTTTTGATGTCACTACACTGGTTACCTGTGTCATTCAGAATTGACTTTAAAATTCTGCTTATGGTTTATAAAGCTTTAAATAATCTCGCCCCGTCTTATATATCGGAATGTCTGACACCTTATATTCCAAATCGCAACCTCAGATCCTCAACTGAGTGTCTCCTTAGAATTCCAAGAGCAAAACTTAAAAGAAGTGGTGAGGCGGCCTTCTGCTGTTATGCACCTAAAATCTGGAATAGCCTGCCAGTAGGAATTCGCCAGGCTAATACAGTGGAGCACTTTAAAAAACTACTGAAAACACATTACTTTAACATGGCCTTCTCATAACTTCACTGTAATTTAATCCTGACACTCTGTATATCCAATTCATTATAATAACTATTCATTCAAAATTTGTACTAACCCCTACTCTCTCTTCTGTTTTCTTTTCCGGTGTCCTATTGGTGGTGGCTTGTGCCACCACCATCTACCCAAAGCACCATGATGTTCCAACAATGATGGATGGATTAAAAGCCAGAAGTCTGTATAACCATCAGCATCAAGTGACTCCGTGAGAACCCTAACTACAAAGAGGACTATTTCATTTATGTTAGGTAGAATGCCCAAAGGGGACTGGGCGGTCTCGTGGCCTGGAACCCCTACAGATTTTATTTTTTTCTCCAGCCTTCTGGAGTTTTTTTTTGTTTTTTCTGTCCACCCTGGCCATCGGACCTTACTCCTTTCTATGTTAACTAATGTTGTCTTATTTTAATTTCTTATTTGTCTTTTATTCTTCTTTTCTTCATTATGTAAAGCACTTTGAGCTACTTTTTGTATGAAAATGTGCTATATAAATAAATGTTGTTGTTGTTGTTGTTATCTATCTATCTATCTATCTATCTATCTATCTATCTATCTATCTATCTATCTATCTATCTATCTATCTATCTATCTATCTATCTATCTATCCTGCCAACTATTCTAAAATTAAAGTCTATCTATCTATCTATCTATCTATCTATCTATCTATCTATCTATCTATCTATCTATCTATCTATCTATCTATCTATCTATTATTGGAATCCTCCAAAAATACAATTTCGAGATTTTGATGAATCTTGACATTTTAGACTTCCCTGAGTCGGAAAATAACATTTTTGGAATTATGTCCGTCTGTCTGTCTGTGTATGTGTGTGTATGTGTGTAAACACAATAACTTGAGTACGCTTCCACTTAGGTCAACCAAATTTTGCATACAACTAGTAGGTACAAAACATAGATTTCTATCAACTTTTGAGCTGTTTCCGCTAACCAGAAGTGGTATTTTACCTTTTATTCATGCAGCTGCAGAGTCCGATTTATTCAACTTTACTTTTATAATAATTGTTCAATATATTATTAAGCAGCCGTCTCCTGTGGCTTCAACCGCTTAGTAGTGAAACAGGACAAATTTTATAAATCAATATACAAACAGGTATCGCTAACTAAGTTGAGGCAAGGTATGTTCCAAAACATGGCAAGAGACAGAGCGATTCGAACAGAGGCCGGTGCGTGAGTGAGGAGGGCCCTGCCCAGCTCCCTACTCCTGAGGTCCTGCCTCCTCCTCTTCTCAGCCCGCAGCCTCTGTCTCAGATTAGTGCAAATATATCACTCCTGCGAGCGAGCTATGATTCTAAGAGGAATGAGAGAAGTCACAAAATCAACTGGAATGTTCAGGCAAATGATAGAAAAAAACGCAGTCTAAATTAAGTAGTCCTCTCATTTGCTAGTTAAGCGGAAGGAAGGTACGCCCCCAAGGCCGGTGCGAGAGTGAGGAGGGCACCACCCGGCTCCCTGCTCCTGAGGTCCCGCCTCCCCCTTCCCTCAACCCACAGCCACTCTCTGGTATTCACACAATTAAATCGGTACTGCGAGCAAACTATGATACTTAGCGCAATGAAAGAAGTCGCAAAATCAACCAGAATGTTCAAGCAAATTATAGAAAAAAACTCGATTTAAATCCATTAAGTTGTTCTCATTCGCTAGCTAAGTGGAGGTAAGGTATGTCCCGAGGCTGGCATGTGACTGAGGAGGGCCTCACCCGCCTCCGCCTCCCCCTCCCCTCATCCTGCATCCGCTCTCTGGAATTCACGCAAATAAATCGGTACCGCTAGCAAACTATGATAGTCGCAAAATCAACCGGAATGTTCAAGCAAATTATAGTAAAAAACCTGATTTAAATCCGTTAAGCAGTTCTCTTGTGAAAAGCGGACAGACATACAGACAGACATTGGATTTTATATATACAGTAGAGAGATTTGATTTGATTTGTTGATGATGGTTCTTTAATATACATAATTTATAAATATAATCATTGTCTTGTGGGTTACTCCTCAAATATCCATCCCCATATCTGAGTATACCAGAAAGTTGAGGGGAGACCATGCCTGTTTTTTTTTTTTTAATCCTTCATTCCACAGCATAGATGTCACAGCTTAATAAGCCAAACCAAGTAAAAGTGACAAGACGTCATAAGACGTGTGACACTTGCACTGCATGGCCCCCAAATTGTCTGAAGACATTCACTCATAACCCAGGCCTGTCGTGCTCATTAGTATTTTTGCTTGTACCTGGAGCTTTCAAAAAATAAAATTGCATTCAACTGAACCACAGCGAGCCCCAGGATATAAACAAAAAGAAACAGAAAGCTCCTAGTTTAATACTGAAGACAAAGAGCGCCATATCTGACCCTTGAAGAGAATGCTTGCACTCAGGGCTTTGAGCAGATGAGGTTATTCCCCTCCTCCAGTTCCCTCCAAATTTTCCCCTTTCCTCCTTTGGAACAATGAAGGTGCATTGGACCAGTGAATTGCCTTGGAAAAATGCGTGCCTCTCTTTTTGCTGAAGTGAAACTTGATCCGCGCCACTCGATTCCATCTGCTCTGATTTTAATATGCCCTCATTGCCCTCGTCTGTCTCCCTCTTCCTGGCTGCTGTCCTGGTGACTGGCCTGTTTTTTTTCTCTTAGGCGCGAGGCTGTTAATGAAACACCGGGAGGTCAGTTGCTGTCACCTTTGTGAGCTCTGCAGCGTAACTTTAGAAAACAAATTTCCTGCTCCGCCCTTCTGTGGCCAAAGCGTAGGCACAGTGGGGGGGGGTTCCTTTGGATTCTTTGTCGGAACTCCACTTCTGTTGCGGGGTGCCTTTTGGTTCAAGCATTGGTCCCCTGAGGCTCCGTCACCCACAGTGCAGTTAAACTCTTTAGTGTTAACAGCCTAAAAGCCATCAAGAAAATGTGGTGAGAAACCCATCCAGTGCTGTAAATGAGCTAAGAAAACACAAAAAAAGAATCGCTTCCCCTTTTCACTGAGAAGATAAGCCATGTATAAATTTCAAAGTTCAGATGATAACATCCATTCCTACATTTTCCCAGCCACCTTTTCCATTATTAGGGTGCGTAAAACTGGAAAGCATCCAGAAAAATTCAGGAACTTGCCCAGGACAAAGCTCCAGTTCATCACAGGACACACTCACACACACACACCATACACACATACTCACACCAGTTGACTTTAAACAGCCCTGGAAAACTAGAGAACCTGGGAAAAAAGAACAACACCAAGGGCTTCTGGGAAAATGAGCAAACTGCACACAGACAGCGGCAGAGCCAGGAACTGAACTGACATTCCTGGAGATGTCAGGCAGCACCACTGACCCCTGTGCCACTCTAAATTATAACAAATGACGTGACATTCGTAAACCCATTTAATCTGATACAGGGGCCATTGGTGCTGGTGCCAACCCCTGCAGCTGTAGACACAAGGTAACCCTGGATGGGGTACCAGTTGATTGCAGGGCCAGCTCATACATAGGGCCTTCAGAACGTATTCAAACCCCCTCACGTTTTCTAACATTTGTCATCGTTGCAGCCTTGGGTGAAAATCATTTCAATTAATTTTCTCCTTGGTGAACCCAGAATGACAAAGCCAGTCAAACACAGGCTTACGGAGGTCTGCTGGAGCCAATCCCAGCCAACAGAGGACACAAGGCAGGAACAAAACGCCGGGCAAGGTGCCAGCACACCAAGCACACACCAAGCACACACTTGGGACAATTTAGGATCACCAATCCACCTAACCTGCATGTCTTTGGACTGTGGGAGGAAACCGGAGTACCTGGAGGAAACCCACACAGACACGAGGAGAACATGCAAACTCCACACAGGGAGGACCCGGGAAGCAAACCCAGGTCTCCTAGAATGACAAAGCGAAAAGAGGATTTTAGAAATTAATTAAACATTAAAAAGCTGAACTATCCCATTGACACAAATATTCTGACCCTTTGCTTGGTACTTCATTGAAGCCCCTTTGGCAGCGATTACCGTCATGGGTTTGATGTGACAAAGCTTCGCACACTTGGATTTGTTGGATTTTCTGCCAGTTCTTGGGCAGAGTGGTCGCTCTGGGGCTAGGGATTTGCACTGGTAATCAGAAGGTTACCGGTTCAAATCCCGTAAATGCCAAAAGTGACTCTACTTCGTTGGGCCCTTGAGCAAGACCCTTAACCTGCAATTGTTCCATCCTGGGTATGACGTTAATCTGCATCCTGCCCTGCATGCAGGGAAAAACTTGGGGGTTGGTGGCAGAGTTGGCACTCCAGCCACCATAAAAAACCTCACACTGTTCCACTCCATCTGAACTAGTATGGTGCTGAGGAGTCACCCGTTGTATGGCTGCACTCTGGTCCTAATCTGGGATCCTGAGTTGGTTTGTCATGTGATGGGTGCAGCAATGTGCTGTATCAGTGCCTGCTCCTTACCTCTCTCTCTCTTCTCTCAGGCTCTGTTAAGTTGGATGGAGACCATCAGTGGGCAGTTATTTTCAGGTCTCTCCGGAGATGTTTGATTGAGTTCAGATCTGGACTCTCAGTGGACCACTCAAGAACATTCCCACCATTGGCCTCTCCTGGTTTGTCTTTGCTTTGCACCTGGAGTCATTGTCCTGTTGGAAGGTGAACCTTCAGCCCAGCCTGAGGTGTAGAACACTTTGGAGCAGGATATCTCTGTATTTTGCTCCATTCGGCTTTCCCTCAACCCGACTAGTCTCCTAGACCCCAGAATCACAGCATGATGTTGCCACCACCATACTTCACTGTTGGAATTACAGTGCACAGCTGATACACAGAGCCTGGTTTCCTCCAGACACGACACTTACAATCGAGACCAGACAGTTCAATCTTGGCTTCATCAGACCAGAGAATCTTGTTTCTCGCAGTCTGAGAGTCTTTGAGGTGCCTTTTTTGAAAACTCAGAATGGATTTTCATGTGATTTTTACTAAGGCCAAATCGATGGAGGGTTGCAGTGATGGTTGTCCTTCTGAAAGCTTCTCCCATCTCCACACAGGTTCCTTGAAGCCACAATGAACACTGGGTTCTTGATCACCTCTCTTGACAAGGTTCTTCTCCCTGATTGTTCAGATTGGTCAGGCGGTCTGCTCTAGGAAGAGTTGTAGTTGTCACAAACATCTTCCATTTAAGAACTGTTTGTGCCACTGTGCTCTTGGGAACCTCCAAAGATGCAGAAGTTTCCTGTAACCTTCCCCTGATCTCTGCCTTCACGCAATCCTTAAGACTGGGTGAATCTGGAGTCACCGGGTAACCTAACTAGTCTATTTGTGGTGGTCTAGTTAGGTAAACTGTCCTTTTTTATAATTTATTATGTCTAGGGTGGCATGGGGGCACAGTGGTAGCACTCTTGCCTCTAAGTAAGGAGACCAGGCTTCATGCCTCAGGTTCCCACTGGGTGGAGTTTATATGTTCTCCCCATATGTGGGTGGGTTTCCTCCTCCTGTTACTCCGGCTTCATCCCACTGTCCAAAGGCATGCGGAATAGGTGACATGGCAACGCCAATGTGTTTGTTTGTGTGTTTGGAGTGTGGGTGTGTGTGTGTGTTGCCCTGCCATGAACTAACGCCAGGATTTATTTGTGCAGTTTATCCCATTCTTCCTGGCAGATCCTCTCAAGCTCTGTTACACTGGATGTGAAATGTCGGTTGTTGGATTATTGATCAGGCAGACCAGGCAGCAAGGAACCTGGTGGTTAGGTGCAGGAAAGTTCCCGGGGTCACGCACCTGTTGTTTCAAATAAGTTCGAAATAAAATCACAGCGTAGAAATTATTCTGACTGGTTATTGGAATACTACTGTATCTGGAAACTGCAATCCTCAGGTCTCGCCACAGATGTTCTATGGGGTTTCAGTCTGGGCTTTGGCTGGACCACTCAAGGACACTCAGAGACTTGACCCGAAGCCACTCTATCATTGCCTTGGCTGTACGCTTCAAGTCACTGTGGTGCAGAAAGGTGAACCATCGCCCCAGTTTGACATCACGTGCACCCTGGAACAGGTTTTCATGAAGGACCTCTCCATATTTGGCTGAATTCATTCGATCTTCAATTCTGTTCAGTCCCCATGCCCCTGCCACTGAGAAGTACCACAATAGCATGATGCTGCCACCACCATGCTTCATCGTAGGGGTGGTATTAGATAGCTGATGAGCAGTGCCCACTCTTCTCCAGACATAGTCCCAGACATGTTTTCAGAAATGTTTGCAAAATTAGGGTTAGGGTTAGGGTTAGGGTTATAAAGAATCAAAAACTGAAATCTCCAATTTTTATAAGTATTTCGTATGCGCTGTGAAGCAGATTCTCTGTGTATTTGGCTGCATTCATCTTTCCCTCAATTCTAACCAGTCTCCCTCCAAGAAGCAACACATAGCTTGATGCTGCCACCACCATGCTTCACAGTAGGGATGGTAATGGGCAGGTGATGAGCAGTGCCAGGTCTTCACCAGACATAGTGCTTGGAGTTCTACCCATTAGAGTTCAATTTTTGTCTCATCAGACCAGAGAGTTTCTTTCTTTGTGCTCTCAGGGCCCAAGTGGTCTGTCATTTGCCTTTAACACAAAAGGGACTTCTGTCTAGCTACTCCACCATAAATGCCTGATTGACAGAGGGCAGTTGCAGTGGTCATCATTCTAATAGGTTCTCCCATCTCAGCAGAGGACATCTGAAGCTCTGCTAGAGTGACTTTACATTACGTTACTTTGTTACTTTCTTGACCATAGTTCTTTTTGTCTGGTTACTCACTTTGGCCAGTCGGCCTGCTTTATGACAAGCCCTGGTGGTTCCATACTTCTTTCAATTCACAATAATTGAGTTCTTAGGAATACTCAGAGCTTTAGAAATAGTTGTTAACCATTGCCTTGATTTACGCCTGACCATAATTTTACCTTGGAGGTCAGCAGAGAGTTTCTTGGACTTCATGGCTTGGTTTTTACCGTGACATGTAGTGTGAATTGTGGGACCTTCAATACACAGGTCTGTGCCTTTCTAAATGATGTCCATTCAATTCAGTTTAATCACATGTGGACTCCAACCAAGTTCTAGAAACATATAGAAGCAAACAGCATGCACCTGACCACAATCTAGAGTGTGACAGCAAAGGGTCTAAATACTTAAAAAATTGGAGATTTCAGTTTTTGATTCTTAATAAATTTGCAAACATTTCTGAAAACATGTCTGGCACTATGTCTGCAGAAGAGTGGGCACTGCTCATCACCTGTCTAATACCATCCCTACGGTGAAGGATGGTGGTAGCAGCATCATGCTATTGGGGTGCTTCTCAGCGGCAGGGGCACAGAGACGGGACAGAATTGAGAGAAGAATGAATGCAGCCAAATACGGAGAGGTCCTTCACGAAAACCTGTTCCAGGGTACACGTGATGTCAAACCGGGGTGACGGTTCACCTTTCTGCACCACAATGACCTGAAACTTACAGCCAAGTCAATGCTAGAGTGGCTTCAGGAGAAGCCTCTGGCTGTCCTCAAGTGGCCCAGTCAAAGCCCAGACCTTAACCACGTGAAACATCAGTTGAGAGACCTGAAGATGGCAGTTTGCAGAGGACAGTCCTTAAGAGGATCTGCCAGGATAAATGGGATAAACTACCCTAATCCAGGTGTGATTTACCCATGAAGGCTCAAAGCTGTAATTGCTTCTGTGGCGGATGGCCGGGTCCCTTACACAGCTGGGACGTCCTAATTATGGAAGGACTGGGGGGGAGAGTATTTTCAAGACCATTTCACCCACCCACAGAGGGCAGCCCCTTGGCAAAGGCCACGGGCCTCCAACAGAGCTTCTATGCTCATGATCTGTGGCCCTGCTGGAAACCAAGGGGGCTGCCCTCTGTCAGTCCAGGGGGAGAAACGGTTTTGAAAAATACTCTCATTCCCCCTTTCCTTCCATGGTCGGATCATCCCAACCGGGTAAGGTCCCAGGCTGTTCACCACACTGCCAAAGGAGCTTCTACAAAGTTCCAAATTAAGGGGCTGAATGTGAAAGAGAAATTTCAGTTTTTGATTTTTTAAAAATTTGCAAACCTTCCTGAAAAATTATATTCACTTTGTCATGAATGAGTGCAGAGTGATTGGCAAAAATGGCAAAGTTATCAATTTAAAATGAAATCTACAACCCAAAGAAGTTGTGCAGAAAGTGAAGGGGTCTGCATACTTCCTGAACCCACTCTATATGCTAAAGTGGTCTTCAGCCTTTAACGCTGAGCGAGACAAATGGGACTTCTCTGTTAAAAGCATTTTACAAAGAGCAAACGCTGCTCCCCTATAAATATGATCCAGTCCAGTGGCACTGAAGGAGTTATAAACGTGCAGCTTATGGTGGTCTACCAACAAAGGTGTTGAGTGTAGCGTGAGGCTGGCTGGCCTCTCACAGGGCCCGCGCTCGGCCTTGTAACCTCAGTGCAGTGATACGGCTCATTGAGTGGCGACTTTACAGCACAAAAGCAACTTTTTAACTGCAGGGCGCTCCCCAGAACCATGCAGCTTTTACCAGCAAGCTTGAAATGCTTGAAAGGATTTCTACTCCAATGTTCACTTAGAGGTGATATTAAGTGTTTCAGCCATGATTTGGAATGCACAGCTGTGTTTGCTTTGTAATGACTGCATGTCCAGCTCTAAGCCCATAGCCGTCTGCAGCTGCACATGCCTTCATAAGGCCACTGCTTAGCTTGTCGTGGCGGGCAGAGAGTTCAGCCCAGTTGATTGCAGTATAATGATCACCTCAGTTGGGGGCCAATAAATATTTTGTCAAAGTTAATGTGTAGGAGATTGTTGCAGACTATCATATTAAACACCAACACATGGTGTGAAACATTTCCATTGCTGGTGTCAGACGTGGGTATCTATTATGATAAAGTACCCCTCTGTGCCCACTATTGCTTCTGACCATTGCTTTGTTTAGTAACCTATGTCTGCAGTACTGTGGCGTATCATGGATGGCATTGTCACTGTATTGTGCATGTTTCTATATAGCAGGACGAGCACCAAGCTTTTCATTGGACTTTAAGGCATAAGGTCAATAAAATGAATTGAATCAAATCAAATTTAATTTAATTGACTTGAATCAAATTGAAAGGCTTGGTCCAGAAGCTCATGCATTTTAGTCAAATCAGCATAACAGATCACTTAATAGGGATAAAAAATTGTAAAAGCTCACTGGATCAATGAAATTCCTTCAACCCAATTTCATGCATTACATAGATATTGCGGTTTGGATTCTTTCCTGACATTATTGGGTCCATTGTAGGGAACATTTATTCATAATAGCTGACCATCTGAAGCGCATCTTTGAAGGAGTCAATATGGGGAGAAAGTACAAATCGAAGACTGATGCTTTTTGTTATGGGCAGAGATAAGTCCCAAGTTCCCAAGTTCATGTCCCAAAGCCTCTGCTAGCTGCCAGAACCAATCAAACTAATTTGTGTTATACTTGTTTGTATTTATAGGGCATCAAACACAATCTTCTTGTTGTAGTTCAGCCAGGGTTTTTCCCCGTGCTGGGATTCAAATGCTGTTTTTGTGTCTTTCATGTTCAATTTTGATGCCTTTGTTTATGTTAATATTGTTGGGTATTTAGTTTCTATGTATGTATGTACCTTGCCATCCTACTTTCTAAGTATGTTAAATTCTGAGCAGGGTCACGAGGGGCTGGAACTATCCCAGCATGCATAGGATGCAAGGCAGGAACGATCCACTGGATGAGGTGATACGTGATTATGGTTCTTCTCGATTTATCTGCTGCCTTCGACATAATCGACCACAACATCATGATCTCCCGACTCGAATCCTGGGCTGGTGTATCTGGCTTAGCCCTCGACTGGTTCAGGTCATATTTCTGCAACAGGACTCTTAGAGTCATGCTAGACGATTTTTCATCTAAATCAGCCCCACTCCCATGTGGTGTCCCCCAGGGTTCCATTTTGGGGCCACTACTTTTTTCAATTTACATCCTGCCTTTAGGTGCAATTTTTAGAAAACATGCAATCTCGTATCACCTATATGCTGATGACTGCCAAATTTATTTCTCCCTCAAGTCAACTGACTCCACTAAACCTCTTCTCGACTGCTTATCTGACATTAAGGACTGGCTGGCTGTAAACTTCCTTCACCTGAACGATTCAAAAACCGAGGTCATTGTTTTTAGTCCTGACCGCAAACAGACCCTACCCCTTGGCCTCGACTTTCTTCCCATTCCAGTAACTTCGTCTGTTTCCAATCTTGGAATCAAAATGGATATGGTCCTGAAGATGGATGCTCAAGTCAACAGCACAGTAAAATCCTGCTTTTTCCATCTCAGGCGAATTGCCAAACTCAAACCAATTCTGCCTTACCACCTCCTGGAATCAGTAATCCATGCATTCATTACGTCCCGGCTCGACTATTCTAATTCCTGCCTATATGGTATTAGTAAAGCCACTCTTTCGAGACTCCAATTGGTTCAAAATGCGGCTGCAAGGCTTTTAACTGGAAGCAGCAGAAGCCAACACATTACACCGATTTTAAAAACCCTACACTGGCTGCCGGTTAGCTTCAGAATTGATTTTAAGATACTCCTCTTAACCTATAAGGCACTAAATGGTCTAGCCCCTGCCTACTTGAGTGTCTTGCTCCATCGTCACAATCCCCCTCGTGTTCTTAGATCCGCAGATCAGCTGCTCCTAACCGTTCCCAAGGCACGTTTTAAAGCTCGTGGTGAAAGGGCTTTTTCCGTCTGTGCACCCAGGCTCTGGAACTCCTTACCTTTAGTGGTTAGGCAAGCCGCTTCAGTCGCCACATTCAAATCACACCTAAAAATGCACTTCTTCACATTGGCTTTTAATTCTTAAACTGTCTTATTTCCACTTGCTTTTTGTTATTTCTCTGTTTTATTGGGTCCCCTGACCTGTTTTTAGTGTCTCTGTTTTAATTCTCTCTTAATGTTTGTTTTTAATATTTTGCTTTTAGTCTTGCTTGTTTTAACTGTACATCGCTTCGGTCAGTTGTAATGCTGTGTTTTTAAGCGCTTAACAAATAAAAATGGTATGGTATGGTATGGTGATAATCCATCACTGGGGTACACCCTCACATGTATGCCCACATTACAAGCCCACTAGGGTGAATTTAGTGTCACCAATCCACATAGCCTGTATCTTCTTTTAAATTCCTTGTGTTTTGTGGGTGGTCCCCCCTGTGGTGAATAGAAGAAAGAAAGAGCTGCTTCTGCAGGCATTTGCAATCTAGATGCCTTGGGTTCGCAGAAGACAGTTACCATAGTGCAAAATGTGCAACCTGGGTTGGATCATGGTGTGATTCCAAACAAAACAAATTTATTTATTTATTTATTTATTTATTTATTTATTTATTTATTTATTTATAAAGCACTTTAAAAACAACATCAAGGCTGACCAAAGTGCTGTACAATAAAACCCAACATATCAGACACACATTGACCAAAAGGTAAAAGAAACAGAAACACATAAACACATAAGAGCTGAAGAAATTCATAATAAAAAGTACACAGATAGTCAACATAACATTCTGGGTTAAAGGCCAGGGAGTAAAAGTGTGTTTTTAAATAGGATTTAAAGACAGCAAGTGAAGGAGCCTGCCTAACTTGCAACAGCAAATTGTTCCAGAGTTTTGGATTTGCAACTGAAAAAGCCCGATCACCTCGGAGTTTCCATCGTCTCTTAAGAACACATAAAAGCATCTGGTCTGCTGACCTGAGAGAGCGAGATGGTAGATAATGGTGCAGAAGTTCCGACAAATAAAATGGGGTAGATAGATAGATAGATAGATAGATAGATAGATAGATAGATAGATAGATAGATAGATAGATAGATAGATAGATAGATAGATAGATAGATAGATAGATAGATAGATAGATAGATAGATAGATAGATAGATAGATACTTTATTAATCCCAAGGGGAAATTCACATACTCCAGCAGCAGCATACTGATAAAGAACAATATTAAATTATTAAATTAAAGAGTGATAACAATTCAGGTATACAGACAGACAATAACTTTGTATAATGTTAACGTTTACCCCCCAGGTTGAATTGAAGAGTCGCATAGTGTGGTGGAGGAACGATCTCCTCAGTCTGTCAGTGGAGCAGGACATTGACAGCAGTCTGTCGCTGAAGCTGCTCCTCTGCCTGGAGATGACACAGTTTAGTGGATGCAGTGAATTCTCCATTATTGACAGGAGCCTGCTCAGTGCCCGTCACTCTGCCACGGATGTCAAACTGTCCAGCTCTGTGCCTACAATACAACCATTAAAGGATTTAAAAAGAAATACAAAGATTTTAAAATGGATTCGAAAACAAACTGGAAGCCAGTGAAGTGAAGCCAAAATCAGGGTAACGTGCCCATGCTTGCTTGTGCCAGTTAAAAATCGAGCAGCGGCATTTTGCCAGGTTATAAAAGCATGGATCACTCTTTTAAGGTTGCGTTTAGAGAAAACAGGCTTGATTTTTGTAAGAAATTAAAGTTCAAAACTTCCAAAAATGCCTAGTAGAGAGGGAAATACCATCAAACCCCAGCTAGTAATAAAAAGGGGAAAAATAATCTTTCTAAATAAACAAGATTTATTTACAAGAAAATACACAAAAATAAGTTCAAAGGACCACAAAGCAAAAAATACAGAAGGCAAGGCCTTCAGAACAGGAAATTCCAAAATGAAGTACCATCCCAAGACACAAAATCCAAAGAATGGCCCAAAGGCAAAGCAGAAGTTCACCAAAATTCAACAAATCATAAAAATAGCAAAAAAGCAATAGACACCAGAGAACTCATCACCACCTCAAGTGCATTCACAATGAACCGCAAGGGACTTTATAGGACTGAGAGCTGTTCCCTGCGGTTTTGAGCAGGTGGCCCAGCCTCTTGGGGAACTACCCACAACACATAAGGATTATAGCAGAATACACATTGACTCATGAAAACTAAATAATCCACAAAGGTAACATAAAACATGAACAAAATAGATAAAAATTAGACTTTTAAACCCCAGCCAGGGACGTAACCATGGATGAGATACAACAGTCTCCCTCCCTATGATATCCTTCCACACAAATGATTGTAGTTGACCACAAGCAGTTTCCATAGTGCAAAATATGTAACTTTGGAAGAGTTGTTGTTTGATTCCATCAAAAACACTTGGTTTAGTCTGCAGGATTTGCACTGTGGATGAGTGGAGTGTAGTGGCAGCGTTACACAGAAGGTGTGAGGCTGAGTGACAGAGAGAGGGTTCAGCTAACAAAGTGCACTTGCAGCACTTAAAGGCAGAACTTGCACTCCTGAAAATAAGAGTTCTATTATTACTCATGGTGTAGAAAAAACGGCTTCTGAGGGCCTTTGTAATCCATATTTTTGAGACCTATCACCAGCAGTTACCGCAATGCAAAATGTACAACCTGCGATGTATCCTGGTGTGATTCCATGGCAAGACTAAGGCGATCACAATTTCCTTCCCAACAACTGATCACAACTCACAGTCACTAGTCAACTTTAATTGAAACTGTCCTCGCTAAAGTCAAATGATACTTACAATGTAACATTCAGTATACAGTTGCTGACCCTCACAAGCTGTACTCTGAACATCCAGTGCCTTACTGAGGTCTGCCTAACCAATTCCATAGTGCTACAAACAATACCATTATAATTATCATCATTAGCTCTGTTTAATTACCTAACTCAACCAACCAATATAGACCAACACCTATCTACAGTGGGTGGCACGGTGGTGCAGTGGTAGCGCTGCTGCCTCACAGTAAGGAGACCTGGGTTCACTTCCCAGGTCCTCCCTGCGTGAAGTTTGCATGTTCTCCCTGTGTCTGCGTGGGTTTCCTCCGGGTGCTCCGGTTTCTTCCCACCGTCCAAAGACATGCAAGTTAGGTGAATTGGTGATCCTAAATTACTTGATGTGTGAGTGTGTGTGTGTGCCCTGCGGTGGGCTGGCACCCTGGGGTTTGTTCCTGCTTCAAAATCTGTGTTGGCTGGGATTGGCTCCAGCAGACCCCCATGACCCTGTGTTAGGATATAGCGGCTTGGAAAATGACTGACTGACCTATCTACAGTAAATGCGGGTCTAACCTCAACTGCAGAAATATGTAGATTAGTGATTAATGCAGTTGTCCTACCTTACAGTGGCTTCTGTTGGTTCAGTTTTCATAAGGGCAACCCTGATTGTTGGAACCCCTGGACCTGGGCCTCATGCAGAGATCCTTGTATGGCTATAAGGCATCCATACCAATCGCTATACCCATCAGTTAAATCATAAAAACACATTGAAAGTATTGTAGCAGTTGAGGTTCTGATCCACCTCTTGAACCCTCAGGTACCACTCCAAACACCAGGTAAAAGTACAATTATTGTTTATTATACAATAATTACGTGCACCAAGCACCCTCCACTCCACACTACTCATATAATCAATACTATTCTCAATACAATAATCACAATACTCTCTCCTCCGCTCCCAGACACTTAGCCACCCTACCTCCCAGCTCAGCTCAGTGTCTGGGCTTTCCCAGAGTCCTTTTGTACTCCCTGACCCGGAGGTGTTTCTGTTCCATTACCCACAAGTCCTTATTCCTTCCGGGTCAGGGTAAACAGTCCTTATCTTCAACCCGGGAGCACGTCATTTCTTCCTGTCATGGGATTATGACGCACTTCCGGCTTATAGGGCATATGAGAGTCCACGAGCCTCCCTACAGCGACTCCCGGTGGTCCCCAAGGTATCCAGCAGGGCTGTGCATAAAAACTACATAGTCCATGAGGCCCTGCTGGAATTCGGGGCCCATCCATGCTGTCGGGAGAGCTCCTCCTGGCGGCCTGGGGGTGAGGGCCGGAAACTCTCGCCGGCCATCCATCACAGTATTCAAACAGCACAGTGGTGTTGTAGTTGGTACTAATGCCTTACTTAGCTGAGAGTTCAGATCGCAGCCTGGGCACTCTCTGCATGACATATGCATGTTGCCTTTGTTAACAAGTTGCCCTTCATGTGCTGAATGTTGCCCTCCATATAGACCATCCCCTATCCATTAATGACTTTTTAGTGAAAAAAAATGTTTTGAATAAAATTCATATATCTATACATATTAATAAAAGGCAAAGCCCTCACTGACTCACTGACTGACTGACTGACTGACTGACTGACTCATCACTAATTCTCGAACTTCCTGTGTAGGTGGAAGGCTGAAATTTGGCAGGCTCATTCCTTACAGCTTACTTACAAAAGTTAGGCAGGTTTCATTTCGAAATTCTACACGTAATGGTCATAACTGGAACCTGTTTTTTGTCCATATACTCTAATGGAGGAGGCGGAGTCACGTATCACGTCATCACGCCTCCTACGTAATCACGTGAACTAAAAACAAGGAAGAGATTTACAGCACGAGTCAAACGCGGGAACGAAGGTAAATGACGTTAATTTTTGAGTGTCTTTTAATACTGTGTAAGCATACATATTAACACATGTGCAATTAAACGTGTGCATTTACGGGGTGATTTCTCAGGCTTAAAAGCTCGCCTTTTATCAAACGCGGGAACAAAGGTTAATGACGTTGTTCACTGTCTTTTAATACTGTGTAAGCATACATTTTAACACATGTGCAATTAAATGTGTGCATTTACGGGGTAATTTCTCAGGCTTAAAAGCTCGCCTTTTATTAAAAACGTAAATGCTAACTGTTTTCATTCTGAAGGGCAAAAAACAAGTTAGATTTCAGACGTTAAACGCGCAAAAATGTCGGTACACCAGATAAATAAGCGCAACATATTATCAGTTGTATTGTATGCTTACAATACATATAGAAATGTGTTAATCGTTAACTAATATTATGGGATGGTGTTTTTCGACTCGCGCCTTGATTTAAACGATTGCATTTCTTCATGGGTTTGCATAGCTTTATTGTCAATATCTTTACACCTCTTTTTAAGACTTAATTTAAAAAGGTTTTCTTTTCTTCTTAATTAAAATTTAAAAGCAATACTTCACCGCTGCTAAGCCCCTCTAGCGCTGATGTCTGAGTTTCGATTACCGTAAGCAAGTGCAGTGAGTGTGTACGCCTGATGAACCAAGAATAAGGGGGAAAGACGTGTCGCGTACTCTTTGCATTATTTGACAGTAAACTATTTTCAACCATTCTATGATCTGCTTCTCACAACTGAAGGCACCGTGGCTGATGTTACCTGACTTGCTGGCCAACCATAAGCGTTACCTGGTAGGTAACCAGCCACTCACTTCACTCCCTTACGGGAATCGAACCTCGGACGTCAGCGCTACAGGCAAAACCCCTAAAATTGCGCCACGGCGTGTGATTCGTTTATTTGACAGCATGTAGATCGGGGTAATTACATTCACGGCATTCGTAGTCTAATTCACAATCTGATTGTATGGGTGGTTACCTACCAGGTAACGCTTATAGTTGGCCACCAAGTCAGCTCGAACTGATCACTCGAGTGAAGGCAGCTTCACAAAAAAACAGATCCTTAACAAACTGTTATTAGTATATTTTCCCTTAATTTAAAAAGGTTTTCTTTTCTTCTTAATAAAAATTTAAAAGCGGTACTTTGCCGGTGCGAAGCGCGTGGATTTGACCGACTGACACATACAGACATATTCATGAGTGCAGGTACTTCGGAAAGAAAGCACCGTATAAACCTAAAGTTTAAATTAAGTTCATAGACCTACAGGATACACCCTCCACAAGTTAAGCAAGTAAAAATAAAATATATATTTCTGTTTTATTTAAACCTTTTAAGTTCATATGCATAGCCCCATTTGGCTGTTTTATTCTTTTTTTTTCTTTCTTCAGTAATATTTAATCTCCTTAAAGAAAAAGAACATATCCATTTTACTTTTTTTGCATCTCTTTAGTAATATTTTAGTGTAAAAGGATAACCAGTATTTAAACCTTTTATGTTACTTTATAAATTTATTTTACACAATGTTGAAAAATTAATAAGAAAGCTACATATTATGGCAGCTGCTGCTTTAATTTTCAATGAAATGAAAAAACCTCTCCAAGAGAAAACGTCAATGAAGAAGAAACAGTTTGCACTATCTAAAAATGAGAAACCCTCATTTATAAAAGTTTGCTGCAGATGACTTAACTGAAAATAAATGAATAGTTCCTATGTGTATAATACATACTTATCTATTTGACTTATGCCTTTATTCCAGCAACTTGCAACATCTGAGGTACAATTTGTTACATTACTTTTGTTTTTTGCAGCACAGGCAGGTGAAGTGACTTCCTCGGGGTCACACAGTGGTGTCAGTACCAGGATTTGAACTGACAAGCTCCGGGTTTACTGAAATATTATTGAAGAAAGAAAAAAAACGAAAACGGGCAAATAGGGCTATGCATACAAATGTCCATCCATCCATTATCCAATCCGCTATATCCTAAATACAGGAGCCAATAAGTAGATATGTATATATACAGTATATATATATATATATATATATATATATATATATATATATATATATATATATATATATATATATATATATATATATGTGAATGTATGTATGTATATATGTATGTCTATATTTATATCTATATATATATATATATATATATATATGCAGTTGGAGATCCACAAAGGGAGAAAAAACGAATCACGTATCATAAAATAGTTTTTATTCCTGAGCTTTCAACCCCTATCAGGGGTCTTCATCAGAGGATAATGCTTAGACTTACAAGAATCAAAGGCAATATATAGCAGCACATTCAGGGAGGGGGTGGGTGGAGGTGACTAAGTCCGTATGATCAAAAAGGGGGGGGGGGGGTGTTTATCGTTAAATTAAAGTGCATATGTCCTTCTTAAGTTGGCATATGCTGGGTTTATGTCCAAGTGTCTGTTGATTCTTGTAAGTCTAAGCATTATCCTCTGATGAAGACCCCTGATAGGGGTTGAAAGCTCAGGAATAAAAACTATTTTATGATACATGATTCGTTTTTTCTCACTTTGTGGATCTCCAACTGCAAATATGCAAACCGTATCACAGACCTTCTCTTCCATTCATATATATATATGTAGATATGTTAATTTGTATATGTATATATATATATATATATATATATATATATATATATATGTATATGTAGATATGTGTATATGTAGATATGTATATATATGTATATATGTTTATGTATATATATGGTTACATAACCTCTTTAACACACTACTTCTCTGCTGTGAAGCGCGGGTATTTTGCTATATATATATATATATATATATATATATATATATATGACAGCAACACTCATAACAATGACAACACAATTACATATATATATATGTAGATATGTTTATATATATATGTGTCAATCTATCTATGTATGTATGTCTAGATATATATATATATATATATATATATATATATATATATATATATATATATATATATATATATATGTAGATATGTATATATATGTGTATATATATGTAGATGTGTATATATGTAGATATGTAAATATTTATGTATATATATGTGTCTGTGTATATATATATATATATATATATATATATATATATATATATGTGTGTATGTATGTATGTATGTATGTATGTGTGTATGTATGTATGTGTATATGTATATGTGTGTGTTTATGTATGTGTGTATATATATGTTGATATGTCTATATATATATGTATATATATGTGGATTTGTATATGTATATATATGTAGATATGTGTATATGTAGATATGTATATATATGTATATGTATATATATGTTTATGTGTGTGTGTGTGTGTATATTATATATATAAAAGACAGCAACACTCATAACAATGACAACACAATTACATTGACAATCATGTTACGTTATTTTTAAAATGTTTCCTTTTTTTTTTCATAACCTCTTTAACACACTACTTCTCCGAAGCGCGGGTATTTTGCTAGTATATGATATATGTGGGTTTGGGAGACAGTTTACAGGCTCAAATCGAAGCAGTTACCCTGGCGCTTCTCTTTACTCTTTTTCCTCTATTCCCACAGAACAACTGAAGAATCCACACAATAATAACATCACTTCTGGCTCCAACCCTCAAGACCTCACCTCTTCATCATATCGGTTCCAGTTCCAGAATGCCTTTCACCTGTGACATCACTTCCTGAAGCAAAATATATATATTATATATATCCATTTCTCTTTTTGTCAGTTCCATTTTGAACTCTGTCTGTGAAGACATCATTTCCTTTGCTTGTGCTACACTGTATGGGGGATTCCCCCAAACCTTTGACGGTGTTTGTGTATATATAGTATACACAATTACACAATACAGTATATATATATATATATATATATATATATATATATATATATATATATATATATATAAATAAATACTAGCTGATTACCCAGTGGCTTCGCTCACTGAGTGCAAGGGAAAAAATAAAATGTAGTCTATAAAACATTAACATTTAAGAAGTAAAGATTTTGGGTAAACTACATTTTAAAGTTGGTATAACACAACAGGTAAGTAGTACTAACAGCAGCTAAAATTTATTTATTATCTTTCATTTGCGAGAAGCAGATCATGAAATGTTGCATAGTTTACTGTCAAATAATGCAAAGAGTACGCGACACGTGTTTTGCCCTCATTTGGGCTCATCAGGCGTTCACACTCTACTGTTCCCCTCTCGGGGATCGAACCTCAGACATCAGCATCAGAAAAGGGCACCGTGGCAGATGATTGCCAAATGGCAGACCAACCACAAGCGTTACCTGGTAGGTAACCCCCCACACAATTAAGGGCAGGACTCAGACTATGAATGCAATAATAATAATAATAATTCATTACATTTATAGCAATGAATGTAATTACTCCGGACCTACAGGCTGTCAAATAAAAGAACCACACGCCGTGGCGCAGCGTAAAAGGACTCTGATGCTGACGTCCGAAGTTCGATCCCCGAGAGAGGAGCAGTAGAGTGTGTACGCCTGATGAGCCCAAATGAGGGCAAAACAGATGTCGCGTACTCTTTGCATTATTTGACAGTAAACTATGCAACATATGCAGTATATATATATATATATTGTGGAGCAGGGCCCGGACACAGACAGGCAGACATCATTGTAAGTCACCACACATGCTTTATTTACAAATACTGTTTACAGTGAAGCACACACACAACCCCAATACTTTCCCCAAAGTCCAGGCCTCTATGCACAATGATGCCTCTCTCTTCAGGCCTCCTCCTATCCTCTCCTCCCGAGCTCTGTCCTTCTCCGCTCCCGACTCAAGCCAACGAATGGAGGGAGGCAGCCCCTTTTATAATCACCCAGATGTGCTCCAGGTGCCTCCCGATTAACCTCCGCCGGCACTCCCCAGTGTGGCGGAAGTACCGGCCACGCACCCGGAAGCACTCCGGAAGTGCTGAGGACCAGGGCTCTCCAGGCATCGGGGTGCCCCCTGGCAGTGACCACGGGCCCCTATTGGGTTGAGCTTCCAAGCTCAGTTCCTGTGGTCCCCAAAGCCACCAGGGTGGTCACCCCCTCGTGGTCTGGTGGAGGCGTAATCCCTCCTCCGGTCCTTCTGGGCATCCCGGCTGCCACAATATATACTCGTATATGCATATATTAACTGTATATGCATAAATCTATAGAGAGAGAGAGATACTTTTATATCTCTCTATATATTTTTTCTAATAGATGAGAGAATTATCAGAAACTAATTTTGCTCTTGGACACACTAAAGGATTAGCAGGTTGGTTCTTTACTACCCAAACCTGAGAAATGTTTGCAGATCTACATGGTCAACATTATTTACAATTATCTCCATTTATGTGAGCTCATCAGTGCTCTTGGTTATAAAGCTCTTTTTAACATTTTAGACCTGATATTTCCTTAGCTCATCCCTATCCATTGGTGTCTAACAGACATGGCTGTCACAGAGGAAGCACAGCTGCTCCCTGTCACTCTTGGTCACTCCCATCTTTTTTCCACTCCACCATAATGCAGGATGCCTTTGACCCCACATTTGGCCCTGTCTCTCTTTTTGAGTTGCCTGGCAACACTAATTATAAGTCATTCACAGTTTTCTTTCTGACATTTTGACCTCTCCATTTGGTCTCTGACTGTGTCTCTGTTAGTTTGTTTGCATCTGACCTTCAGCACATTTCTTTGTCACGGTTTGTGTTGGAGTGATGACCACCTGCCAGGTTCATGGCCACGGTTTTACCGTCTTTGAATACGCGGGCCTTTGTTATATTTCATGGCTACTAACTTTCATTACATCACACAGCCAGGACTCCTGAAGCCTTTTCAGGTTCAGGGTTTATTTTTTGTTCCTGGACTCAGTTTTTATGTGTATGATTTGGGTTGTAATCATGGATTTGGAAACCACTAGTTCTTGTTTTTTGGCTGTCCTAATTTGTTTTTGTAATTCAAAACTATTCTGTCCCCTTCAACTTTTCGCATGGGAAATTGTGTTGTAAACTTCATTTTAGATAGATAGATAGATAGATAGATAGATAGATAGATAGATAGATAGATAGATAGATAGATAGATAGATAGATAGATAGATAGATAGATAGATAGATAGATAGATAGATAGATAGATAGATAGATTCCAGTTTCAGAAATGGTTTCAGATCACCCAAATCCATACAGTACACTGATTTAACAATGTGTGATCCTTTTATATTAGCAGAACAGTTAGATGGCAGGTAGTTTGCCCATTTAATACAGGCTTTGTTTAAAACATGTACCAACTGTTCATTCATCGTTTATGACAGTGTTTTTTGCGAGACCTTTTCACTGACAGCTCACTGGCTGTTGTCTACTACACCTGTCCCTGGGGGGCACAATACTGACTTTGAGACACTCACAATAAACCTGTTTTAATTTTCCATGTACTGATCAGACATGCCATCTGCAGTCATCACATCTTGTCTTTTCAGCTCTGTGCTGATGTTTGGGATGAAGAGCATCAATTTGCTTTTTTGTGAACGACCAACTTATTTAGATAGATAGATAGATAGATAGATAGATAGATAGATAGATAGATAGATAGATAGATAGATAGATAGATAGATAGATAGATAGATAGATAGATAGATAGATAGATAGATAGATAGATAGATAGATAGATAGATAGAACTTTATTTGTACCTAAAGGAATGTTTGGCCATTTTTTCCCACCAATCTATATGTAATAACATTTAAGAAAATTTTCAGAAAGGCATAGATCAGAGCAAAAGGGTGCAAAACCACATTTAAAGCTTTGAGTATTCCCAGGAGCCTGGTGGCCTCAATAATTACAAAATGGAAGAAGTTTGCAACCATCAGGACTCTTCCCAGACTTCTTGCCTTACAGTGAAACTCATTTAAAAAGAGTGTTTACAGCGATCGGGCTGTAATGCTATTAGCGTGAACTCCTGCAATGTTACTGTCTTGGTTGGCTTTTAAATAAAGTTCGGATTTGCTCAAATGTTCCTTTTTTTCCCCTGTGCTTAAAACTCATTAAAAAAAAAAAAGTGTTTATACAACGATCGGATTGTAAGGCTATAGCGAGAACTGCTGCAATGTTACAGAGAGAGAGAGAGAGAGAGAGAGCTCGAGTGCTTCTGAGAGACAGAGGGGGGGGCTCGCGTGCTTCTGAGAGACAGAGGGGGGGCTCGCGTGCTGCTGAGAGAGAGGGGGGGGGGGCTGGGGAGGCCCGAGTGCTGCTGAGAGAGAGCGAGTCTGCGCGTGCAGCTGAGCAGGGAGCCTGTGTGTTTGTGTCAGTGTTATTCAATGTTTTTACATTAGTTTACTATTACACTGTGCATTCTATGGTGTAATTAACTATATTTGTGCTTAAAAATCTTTTAAAAATATATTTACATACAGTTCGTATGGCCTGGAACGGATTCATTGTATTTACATACAATCCTATGGGGGAAATTGCTTCGGTTCACGACCAAATCGGTTTACGACCAGAGGTTTGGAACGAATTATGGTCGTGAACCGAGGTTCCACTGTACCTGTATTCTTAGGTCTGAATCTCACTCTGGTTATTTGGGTGGTTATCTACCAGGTAACACTTGTGGTTAGTTGGCCAGTCGGCAAACATCCGCCACATCCACTCAGTTGCAAGAAGCAGATCATAGATATGTGATACAGTAACCTGTTTCGCTCATGTCCGAGGTTCATACCTGTAAGGGTATGAATAAGTACTTACACCTGACAGACCCCAATAAGGGCGAAACATGTGTTGTGTACTCTTTGTATTATTTGGCACTTATTTTATATATATATATAGTATATACTGTATATATATATATATATATATATATATATATATATATACTAGCTGTGTAAAGCCGTGCTATAAAAAGGGTCCTAGAAACTATTGAAATCGTCAGAAAAAAAACTGAAATATAGAGATGTCAGGTAATTGAAAGGAAATACTCTGGGTGTCTCTCTCCTAGAAAGTTTCGTTTTGCCGACATGCTCGCATCACTTGTGTATTAGCAGCGGGAGGAAAAGTAAAAGGGATACTGTTTTGCCGATGTTAGCAGCTAAGCGACTTTCTTCTGTGGTTTCATTTTGCTGACTTGCTGGCATGGCTTGTGTTTTTAGCAGCTAAGCGTGTTTTCTGTTTCCTCTGAGGCGGAGCCCTTACCCCGACTCCACCTCTCACTTCCTGGCCGGACAGACAAACACACTTCCACGCATAGACGTTTATATATAAGATACATATAATGTAATAGCAGAATGAATTATTAAACACAAGGAAAAGGATTGAGTGTAATGCAAAGGCTAACTAAATGTAATTTAAAGGTAAAAGCACAAGAGGATAGAATGAGGTAAACGAGTAACAAACCCCCTTCCAGAAAGTGTGAATTAACTGGAAAACGGGAAAGCCCCTACACCACTCCTATGAGGCGGTGTAGACATCAAGTGGACAATCTGCTAAACGCCTCTCTTAATGAAATGGTATTTAAAATAATGGGAGACTCAACTTAAGTCAGAAATGACTGGTGATGTTAGTTGATTGGAGGAGGTGATAAAGTTCTGCATATTAAGAGTCAGATGACGTGATATATTAGATACGGTGATGGAATTAGAAGAAAAAGCAGATGAATTGTTTAACTCTCAGCTTGCTCCATGGACTGAGACATTTGTGCATAACTCTTTGCAAATAAAGAATTGTTCTGCACTTTCATCTGTGCTCTGTGACTGCCTTCTTCAAAGATGGAGGAACGTTTTTTCAACATCATGCCCAAACATTTGACTGGCAGCGTATGTCACATTGGATTATTTTTTAATGAACAAGAATATTTTTTAAGTGTTGTTTGTTGAATTAGATTCTCCTTATCTACTTTTAGGACTTATGTAAAAATCAGATCACATTTTAGGTCATATTTTTGCAGAAAATTTCTAAGGAGTTTGCAATCATTGTAGCACCACTATATACAGCATATTATGTGAAAGTGGAAAAATCAAATCCTCTTTAAGAGAATCTGTTCATAACTTTTTGAGAACTTGGCACAAACTCATTAATATAATTCTAAAGTAAACATGTTTGGCTGGTGCTCAGCCCTTTTTATTTTACTTGCCGTTTTATCCCAGACGGAGCCTTCTATTTGTGCAGCTCTCTTTGTCGAGTGAGAGATGAATGCTGTGTTTCAATGGATTACTTTCTACACATCCTATTGTAATTGCTATGTTATTTTTCTTTCTTTGATGAGATGCATTCTCTTAGAATTTTGTGTTGGAAAATAAAGGAAATTCAATTTTAAAATGTGTACATTGGATCAAGTTGATTAATCCGAGAGAAACTCATGTAATAATGAAAGAAAAAGGAAAATGAAAACCCCATAAATAAATTAATCAACTGCCACTGCATTATTAGTATTGCCTGACTGGACTCATTTAACGTACAGTATTAGCTCAAATGATGCTCCGTGTGAAGGCAAAAAGAAAAAAAGCTGGCGTATGAAGTTCAACACGTACATCAAATGAGACCATTTTCAAAGCGTCGGCTCCAAGTTTCATCTTTCCATTAAAAAAGAATGAGTTTTTTCTTGCAGGATTTTATTCTACCACCCCTTCAATCTGCACTTTTCATGACCTTTTCAGCTAATTCATGTGTCTTCAAAATTCATAAAAAAAAAAGATTATTCTTTTATATTGCTCAGATTGTAAGCCAAACCACAGAGAGAGATGAGGGAACAGTTCTGCTACAAGTGAAAAGTCGTCTTTTGGTTTTCGGCGCTCCCCGGAGGTTTTTATTTTAATTGGCCTACTGCCTTTTGTTCCCACATTAATATCCTCCCTGGTGGATTTTGTTTTTAACTTTGTACCTGATTCGTCGAGCTTGTAAATGGATTTCCTTTTTGTATATCCAGTTAGTATTCTGTTTTATTTTGATTACACTATTTTAAGTGTGACATTTTCTTCACACTTCAAGAAAGTTTCCATCAAAGCAAAGCTCAGGAGAAGATCAGAGGCAGGCGTCGACAGACATGTGGCCCATTCAGTTTTCGACTCCTTGTCTTCTGATTTTGAACAAGTAGGTAGCACGGTGGCACATGGGTTAGTGCTGCTGCCTCATGGCTTCAGGGGTCTGGCTGGAACCTCCAGGTCAGGTTACTATCTGTATGTGATTTGGAGGTCTTCACAGTGCCAGAGTGGGCTTTCTTCACACCTCCCAAAGATGTACAGGTTAGAGTGACTGGCCAGCTATGAGTGACTGAGGGTGTGTGCATTAAGGTCACATCGTATTACACAATTTTTCCAGCAAATTATCAGTCATTAAAATGCGAATGTGAATGTGAATTTCTCCTTGGGATTAATAAAGTATCTATCTATCTATCTATCTATCTATCTATCTATCTATCTATCTATCTATCTATCTATCTATCTATCTATCTATTTACATCATCTTAGTGAGTCGTGGTACAGTCCTGTGTCTTCCAATAGTGTAGCCTGGCATCCCCAGTGACTCAGTCCAACCTGGCTGTGACACACTCTGACAAAATCAAACCTGTCGTCTTAACAGAGGTGGGCTGTGTGAATGCAAGAGATGACAACCAATGAGCATCCAGCAGGGAGAATGCACCAATGAGCACTCAGTTGGAATTACAATGTGTACAATCCCGTAAATGCCAAAAGGGACTCTGCTCTGTTGGGCCCTTCAGCAAGGCCCTTAACCTACAATTGCTGAGCGCTTTGAGTAGTGAGAAAAGCGCTATATAAATGCAAAGAATTATTATTATTATTATTATTACAATACAGCTCATATGCCATTTGGTGTGGGTTTTGTAAAATCTCTGTTTGTGAAGCACCATCTGTTGGAATGACAAATGCAAGGCATTTTATTACTACAAATGTTTGTGATGTGCCATCTGTTGGAATATAAGGCATATGTCACTGTTATATGCAATTTGCAATGGGATTCATAAAAGCAGTGTTAGTGTTTGTGATGCACCATCTGTTGAAATAACAAATACAATGCATTTTATTACTACAAATGTTTCTGATATTCTGTCTGTTGGGATGACAAATACAGGGCACTCTTCTGTTATCTACCATTTGTTATATAATTGACAAGAGCAGTGTTAATGTTTGTGATGCACCATCAGTTGGAATGACAAATACAATACATGTCTGTGATGTGCCTCTGTTGGAATACAAGGCATATGTCTCTGATATTTGCCATTTGCTATGGGATTCATAACAGCACTGTTAATATTTGTGATGCACCATCTGTTGAAATGACAAATGCAATGCATTTTATTACTACAAATGTTTGTGATGCAGTGTCTGAATTACAGAGACATTGCAACTGGATAGATAGACAGATACACAAACACTTATCCTTTTATTAGGGTGGATGCACTGTGTCATTGTAATACTTGGTTCTTTAATAAATGCTGTTCACATTTTGCACTGAAAAGTCATGTTTGCTTCCTCACTTGCTACTGATTCATCTCAGTCATAAACTACAAGATGCTCCAATAGGGGTCATGTTGCCCTTGGCTATATTCACTGGACATTACAATTGCAACATAAAATTCACATTTCCAAAGTATCGCGAGTTGACCCCTTTTTCTGACAGCCAACAACACCAGTGCTGTACAAATGATTTACAGGTATGGTACAATGAGCTCAGCAGCAATCTCATGTCTTTTTTTTTGTTTGTTTCATTTTTCCATTCTTTTGTGGTATGTAAAACATGAGACATCACACAGATGAGTCTCTCTCCTGTTTATCAAGTCTGAAATGTCTGTGTTCCTGATTTCTTCCAGCTACATTACATGCCGTGCACATCCAGCTGAGCACTCATTAGTTTTCAACTCTTGTACACACAAAGCCTGCACAATCAAACCTGCAGGATTTTGTTGAGGTGAGTCACAGACTGGTTGGACTGAGTCACGGGGTATGTCAGACTACACGACTTTTGGTCACAGGAGGGCTCAAATCATGTGGGGAATCAGTTCCTCAGGCTCCTGGAAGGGTTGGCCAAGGAATTGCAGGTTATGCAAAAGCCAGAGTTTTATACATGACTTTATAGTTGGTGGGGAAGTCAAACTTGACAATGGCACTTTCTGATTTTGTCACCTGAGGATGTCACCTGAGGCACTGTGACTGCCTCCAATCTCACTAGAATGATGAAGATTGCTGGAATAGTTATGTAACGTGACAAGACCTAAATTTGCCACACCCTGCGATTACTAGTCGTGTGATCTGACATACTCCTGAGACCAGCAACTTCAACTAGAAGTTTTAGCAGTGCTACCCCTAGAAGGACAACATTTCCCAGCAGCCCTGAAGGGGATTGCCCTCATTGGATGTCTGAAAGGGGTGCAGGCAGTACTGGAGACAAGAAGGGCCAGCGGGAAACTTGAAAAGGGAAGCAGCAAGACAAGGTCAGTGTTTCTGTGTATCCCGTATGTCCAACATAACCACTGTGAAGTCGTTGAAACCCTGGATCGTTTCTCGCAAGGATCAATGGTCTGTCTCATACCTGCCTGTTGTGAGAATCATGGTGGATTCGTCATCGTGCATCTTTGGAGGGAGCGCTCCCACAAATCACCCCTCGCCTCTCAGGACTACCAGCAGGACTGTTTAATCCACTTCTTACGGAAGTTGTTTCCGGGATCGTCATCGTCCTCTTTACTCCATACCATTTCATCCATTTCTGCCACACTGGAACTGTGATAAGGACTTTGGCGTGACTGTTTATTGTCGGGTGTTGATTGTTGTTTGTACTAATTGTATCGCCGAAGGGTAAGGGGAGGGTTGTATTAATTGATTTTCCATTTAACATATTTAATATTTAATATTTCACACATTTGTTTGATTCTTGTCTCTGTCTGTGAGTGTGCACGGGTCAGGCCAAGGCTGGGAGCGTTACGGGAATCCCCATCAAAAGCATAAATAAATCACCGTCCTTTCGACGGCGTGACTGTGATTGTCATGTATTGTACCACGGGCTTTAGATTGAGGGTGTGGGCATTAAGAGTGCCCAGAGCTCTGTGCCCACATTTTCAATTCTCTTTCTGTTTATTAGTGTTATGACCATGTCAGATTATATTATATTATATCTTCAAGACTCTTCTAGCTCTTGTAAGGTCAAGAGATGTGACAATTACCATTCTTACAAACTGGAAACCTAAAAAGCAAAAATGTTATTGCTAAGTATTAGATAAGAAATTTTTAATATTGGGGAATTACACCAGCAACTTCATTTAGATGTAAAATATCTGACCACTTCAGTCACATGTTTACTGAAGACTGCGAAAATATTTTTTTAATTTAAGTTGTTTCCTCTTAAAAAAACGGATTCTTTCATGAAGCCAGGTCCAAATAAAACAAGCGACTTTGTGTTGTCAGAATGGACACAGCTGGTTCTGCCGGCTCACGGGCCTTTTCCTGTTTTCATAATTTTTTTTTTTGAACAAATCTCTTCTTGGACTTTATTGCCTCTTGTGAAAATCAATATCTCTAAAAAGGTCAGGACTGGCGATTAAGTCAAGCATACGATGTGACTCAAGTGATGAGCCTTAGAGAATCTGGCTTCTTTCTTTTGGAGATCTGGTGGTGTGGCACAGTTACACCTACAGGGGGTGCTGTAGTTGATGATGACATGTGGGGACTCCTGAGAGGGTGACAGGATTTAAGACGTAACCGTTCACGCACTCAGCACCAGGATGTAGAAAAGGTCCAGAAAACCTCTGAGGTCGCAGCAGGTTGCCTTGTGTGGCCAACTACGGATTAGTATTTAGTCCTTGACTTCCTTCTTCATGGTTGGTTAATCCCTGGATGTCACAATCATGAATCTTTTATTATTTCCATAAACACAACTCCTCTTCCCTTAAATTGGTGGTGCTCAATAATGTAAGGTTCATTGATTTTTTTATTTTACGAAACCTTTTATTCCAGCAGAATCCCAGCAGTACCAGTGGCGAGGAAGGAAACAGCCTTGGATGGGGTGCAAGAGATGGCAGCACACAGCCCAAGAACTGAAGGAGAAGATGGGCAGGTTTGGAGATTTAGTCTCATTTAGGACAACAGAAGGCTCAAGAGTGGAGGGACATTGGGGCAGCAAGTGTAAGTTGAATCCAGGATGACCCCTGGATGGGAATTAAAGCTGCGTCAAAGCCTAAGGAACAGAGTCATTCAGGGAGAGAGGGGAGTGCATTGTGGGTAAGTAGGACTGGGCCAACATCCTGTATAATAATAATGTGCAGAAAAATTGTAACTGATAAGGCTATGTGCAATTGTTATCACATTACACTTACATTTATGCTTTCCTGTCCTCAAATAAGGGAGGTTCATATGGAAGAAGCTGAACTTTTCCATTTTGGCTTTGTTTCCACCATGACAAAAATAAAGCTTCACAGTGATCACAATGGTGATGTCACTTTCCAAAGTAGGCTCATTTCTCAGCATGCATGTTCTCATTCTTGTATTCGATATCCTGTATTAAGCACCTTCCATAATGTGTCTGACGCTCAGCAGATGTCACTGGTCTTCTTTTTCCTTTTTTCTATTAAGGAGTTGTTAATCATAGTCAATGATCAATAAACACAATGCTTACTCTTGATTAAAAATTGAGAAAGCATATGTAGTGGATCCTGGGGGATTATCAATAGATGGCTTTGCAAGGATATAAGATTTTATTACAATAAACTTCTCTGCCCACCAGTAAGATGCTCAACAGAAGGTGCCGCTTTTCTTTTTGCCATATCGATCACTTGACTTTTCCGAGGTCACCGTGACCATAATGTTGTTGACTTTCCAGTATGTATTTGGTCATAATCTTTCAGTTCAGACCAAGATCAATTTTCAGTCCCAGTAGTTTGTGAGTACTAGCAGGTTGCCACACCACATGTGGTTGACATGCAGCGGATGCCAGAACTATTATTTTTGTTCTTCCTATCACTTAATCGGCTTCTGCAATTTACTTCATGCTTAGCAGATGTCACTGATCTTCTTCTTCTTCTTTCTGTCATATCACCTTCTTGATTACTTTGCCTGTCACTTTGCCGTAAGGAACACACGAGTGCAGGTCAGTTTCCCAAATTTGCTGCTGCTTCACATTTTTTGAAATATAAGTATGTATCTGGTCATCTGCTTTCAATCAGGACCAAGATCAAGGTTCGAGCCCCATTAGTTCACGAGAAATCACATCACAGATGAACAGACCTTAGCATTTTATATTTTTGTCTGTTACTTTAGCCCTGAAATGTCCCTTGGGATTAATAAAGTTTCTATCTATCTATCTATCTATCTATCTATCTATCTATCTATCTATCTATCTATCTATCTATCTATCTATCTATCTATCTATTGTAACACCTGCACATCAGAGGGTCATCTTCCAGGCCCATCAGAGGTAAGCACTAGCCCTCTTTTTCCATCCACAGTTCAGAGAAGACACTCAATTAGAGCAATTGACTCTGCCCCATCCAGTCCAGGGACTATGAAGCCAAGGCACTCCTAAAAGGAGGCGTCTTATTTTGGACAGATGGAGCTGCAACTTAAACCCTTCATTATTCTATAGAGGTTGACCCAACCTATTATGTAGGCACTGCAGCCTGCTAACCATTTTCTTCTTGTTTGTGGCACTGTGCGCCTCTTTATTTTTCTGGACCATAGCATTATTATTATTATGATACGGTTGACGCCCTAATATTTATTCTTTGGACTTGTGTGTTCTTTTAGTCGATGACACCATCTATCTATCTATCTATCTATCTATCTATCTATCTATCTATCTATCTATCTATCTATCTATCTATCTATCTATCAGCTTTCCAGGATCACCACTGCAGATCATTCCAGGAGATCACTCAACTAATTGAATTGAAATAACTTAATAAAGAATATTTGGAAAATGAGACAGCCTGATGGCCCACTGATCAACCTTTCTACCTCATGGATCTAATGTCCTACTATGAAATTCCATGTCCAGTTTTTGTCTATATGGCACCTTCACATTTTCATTGCCTCTTTGTTGGTATTCCTCTGCTTTTTCTCTCACATCTCCTAACACATGCGTTGTTGGCTTAATTTGTGACGCTAAACTGCCCCCTTGAGTAAGGGATGGGGTGCTCTCTCTGATAGACTGGCACCCTGTCCAGGGGTATTTCCTGCATTGCACCTGCTGCTTCTAGGAGAGACTGCAGCCCCCTTGATACTCAACTGGAAGGTAAAACTTCCTCATGTTTTTATTCAAGTATATCTCCTTCATTTGTAGGCACTGTCTGCATGAAGTTCTGCTGTTTGCCTTTTCAAAGGTGATGATTTTTCCACATGACTGTATACACACTTTTCGTTATGTTACCATATTTGTTGTTATGAATGACTGTTCAATAACTCTGTGATCCTTTAACAACTCTAAATCTATGTGTACTATTACAAGTGGCACTGTTTGCCAGAAGGGACAATTGAGAAAAGCGGCCTTTAATAATCAAATTAGCCTTTCTACGGTATGATAGCAAGTGTTATACATGTCCTAACACAGAAGGCAGCTGGGTGCCAGTAATATTTTGCAGTGGTCTGTGATTTCAAGCCAAGCAGGTGCAGTCATAGGATGTGAGGCAGCCAGTGAGGCTGGACTCCACTGTGCACCTGTAGACGTCACTGAGAACAGATGAAGAAATATGAGGTGTCCTCAGACATCTAAGAAAGAAGAGCCCACCTAATGACAGATAAAATGTGTGGTGCCCACTCCAGTCACTTCAACAGATTTAAAGCTGCTCCCACTTTCAACAACGACCCCTCCAATGTAGATGTCTGGGTGGTTCGCATTCTGCTTCCTGAAGTCAATGACCGACTCCTTGGTTTATTTAGTATTAAGGGTGAGATTGTTGAGTCAGCGGGTTGACCTCATCCTTGTAAGCCAACTCATCACTGTTGGTGACCAAGCCTTAAAACATCTCGCTCCATCCTATATTTCACAATGTCTTTCACCTTACACTCCAAATCATAACCTTAGATCGTCAAATGAGTGTCTGCTTAGAATTCCAAGAGCTAAACTTAAAAGAAGTGGTGAGGCGGCCTTCTGCTGTTATGTACCTAAAATCTGAAATAGCTTACCAATAAAAGCTCACCAGGCTAATACGGTGGAGCACTTTAAAAAAAACTGCTAAAAACTAATTATTTGAACATGGCTTTCTCATAGCTTCATTTTAGTTTAACCCTGATATTCTGCATATACATTTAATTATCATTTTTTTCATGGCTCCTACAAACCCCTACTTTCTCTGCTGTTCTTTTTCCAGTTTTCTGTGGTGGTGATCTGCGCCACTACCACCCAATCAAAGCACCGTGCAGTCCCTACATTGATGGATTGAAGGCCAGAAGTCCACATGACCGTCATCATCAAGTTCTTCCACATGAAGCCTGAATACCATGAGGACTGTTTGAGGTCATCTATGTTAGGTAGAATGCCTAGAGGTGGCTGGGTGGTCTCGTGGCCTTGGAACCCCTGCAGATTTTGTTTTTCTCATCCAGCCGTCTGGATTTTTTTTTTTTTTTTTGCTTTTTCTGTCCTCCCTGGCCATCGGACCTTACTTTTATTCTATGTTAATTACTATTGCCTAGTTTTATTTTTATATTTTTTCTTTTTTCTTTTTCTTCATCCTGTAAAGCACTTTGAGCAACATCATTTGTATGAAAATGTGCTCTAGAAATAAAGGTTGCTGTTGTTGGTGGCGTCATCGACAAAATTAATGACAGAGTTGTTGCTGCATTTAGTTGCAGAGTTAGAGGTGAATAAGGAGTACAGAAGGGGGCTCTGCCCACTGCCCTGTAGAGTGCCAGTGCTGAGGGTCAGCACAGAGGATGTGATGGTGCCAGTCTAGGGAAGGATTTCAGTATACTATGTGCATGCGACAGTGAATTTGAACTTACATACTTGTGCCATACTGTTTACTACTGAAATGTAAATTATTCCTTCCAATGCCCACCCCAATCCTTTATTCAGCTGCAGATAATGGATGGAGTTGTTTGTATTCATAAGAATTACTTCTGCTTTTTGTTTTTGTCCGGCACCTCCTGACTCACCAACACGAGTAAACCTCCACATATAATATACCATTCGACTCATCTTGATGTCTGGTAATGCAAGATGATGAGCTCTTTGGGGTTCCCTCCCTATTTTTAGCCAACTAGACCTGAAAAACCTCTCATTATTTAGCCATTGCTGGACCATATTTTGTGCAGGCAAATACACCTTTATCTTAAAGAGCAAACCAATATGTGTCTTCAGCAAAAATGATCAGAAGGACTTGAAGTTGTGCAGGTCACATCAACTGAGCCCTCCTAATGGGATAAGAATGTGAATTTCCCATTGGGATTAATAAAGTATCTATCTATCTATCTATCTATCTATCTATCTATCTATCTATCTATCTATCTATCTATCTATCTATCTATCTATCTGTCTATCTATCTATCTATCTATCTATCCAAGAGGGGTCAAAGTTATTCCTTTTCACAAAACTTCAAAAAAATGTGGATCAGTGATATAGGAAATGTTGTTTAATGACATTTCGAGGGTGCTGATCACGATTATGATCATTTTTTTAATATCTGATTCTTTACGGATGGTCCTCATCAGCTAGAGGCCACTCCTAGAAGGTTAAAAATGACCAGTTTCAAAAATAAGCACGTGGGGTATCGTTTTAGGCTATTTTAAGGCCTAAAGATTCGAGATTCCGAATATGAGGATATGTTTGATTTTTGACTATTTACTAGGAGTCTGGCCCTCTATAGAACTCAACCAGAGTGTGAAAAATGACAAATTTCAAACATGTTGGGTATTGTTTTAGACTATTTCAAGGTCAGAGATTATGAAACTGATGTTACTTTTGACTCTTTAGAAGCCCATGTCACACATGTAAGCTTGGGAGACAACTTCAAGGCTCATATAAATGTAATTACACTCCCAACCAGAGGTTGGCGCTGTTGCCTAATGGCATTTCTCTTCCTACCTCTGCAGAAGCAGTGATTGATGGTTGCGTCCCTATTGGTCCCAACCAGCTGAACTGGCCTCTTCCTGATCTCCCAAGTAAAAATCGTCTCTGTCCGTCGCCATTTTGGACCCAGATGAAGATCATCTCACGTCAATATGCACGTGAATTCATTTTCCTTATACCTAATTTTTCTGCCTGGTTCACCATGGTGCCCCAGAACTTCATTTGTGTTTGTTCTCATTCTCACACCCTCTAAAGAATGCTATCAGACATTGAAAAACAGCAAATCTCTCTTACCGTTGAGAATATTGACACTTTAAACATTTGAATAGAAGCACACATTTTAATATTTCAAAAATATGCCGCAACTAGTTTTGTTTATTGTGTACTTCTTCCCTAGCACAGGGAAACGTGAAATTCTGGAACTAGGTGTTGGGACCAATGGAACCTCATTTAAAAACCCCTGCCATTAGTATTAATGGAGCGTTCCCTGTGGAAGCCTTTAATAAGAGAATTTCTGATTCATTGATCGTGTCCCATCTGCTCATGCAATTACAACCTGGGTGCGTAATTTAGAAGAAACGGGTTCAGCTTTAAAAAAGAAGTCCCCAGGTGGAGCCACTTCGCATACCGCCCGACGATCGATGGCAGCTATTCGACAATTGTTTGGACGGCCCGCCATTTCACGCAACAGTGACATTCCATGGCCCCTCTGAGATCCCCAGATCTGACTGTTTGTTATTTTTTTTTCTGAGGGGACATCTTAAAAAGCAAATATACCGCACACATCATGTAACCATTGCTGAACTAAAAAAGAGGATCGAAGAGGAAATGGCTGGGAATCCTCTTGACATGTTACGTCGAGCAAAGCAGAGTGCGGAGGAATGGACAACACCTTCATGGTGTTCTCTTCAAAACATAAAATGAATATTGAATGACCGAATTGCATATACGAGGGGGGACCCAAAAATAACCGGAATTTTGTTGTTGTTAGGTTGGTACTTGTAGTACGTGGTTGGGCCGCTAGGGCGATCTAGTTACACTCCTCACAAGTCAGTCTGCCAAGTGCCATCAGTCTGGAAGGTTGTGCTTGTGTTCAGTGAATTTTTTTGTAAAAGTAATTTTGTGCAAGCGTCGTTTTTTTACGATGGCCGATTATCGTGAGCAACGCGCGGCAGTGAAATTTTGTTTTCTTCTTGAAAAAAGTGTTGCAGAAACTATTGTTATTGAAAAGGTATGACAGCCCTGAACCACCCACCCTACTCACCGGATTTAGCTCCGTGTGATTTCTTTTTGTTCCCTTGGATGAAAATGACTTGAAAGGAAGGCGTTTTGCTGACGTCGAAGAGGTAAAACAAGAAACGACCAGAGCATTAATGGGCATTACTTCAGACGAATTTAAAAAATGTTTCGAAGAATGGAACAAACGGTTAGATTCTATTCAACTCATATTGCTCTATAACTTCTTTTAAAACATACACATTTTATTTTATATGACTTGTCTATTTTTAACTTGTAATCTTTTTTTAAGCTTTATTGGATCTAGGCTGAGTGACTTGTTTTTCTCGTCATACACATTTCATTGTATGTTGACCCTGTGTTAACCTATATATGACAAATAAACCTAAACCTAACCTAACCTAAACCTAACCTAGATAAGTGTATTTCCACCAATGGAGAGTACTTTGAAGGAGACTAATTGTAGTTTGTACAGAAAATTAAATTAAACACGTTTTAAAAATATTTCCGGTTATTTTTGGGTCCCCCCTCGTATTGTACAATACGTTTCATCATTCATATTTTGTAATGTGTTTATTAGTGCATTGACTGTCAATTGAAAATTTCCTGTTTCCCTGTGCCACCCTGTCCCTCATGGAGTAAATCATTACATTTCGTTACAAATTAGGGTGGCTTGCGCTAATTAGGAGTTTGTTTCATTAAAATAATATGGAGGTCAAAACACAGTTGAATGAAATGTAGAGTACACAGGTATGCCTCGGAGCCACCTAATTCACACAGCTCCATGCTTTACTCCTCGGCAGCAAAGTCGAATGAAACTCCACAGCTGCCAGCCAGCCAGCTTGCATGATGAAGACACTCAGTCACGTAAATCTGAAAGTCAGCTAGACGTAATGAATAAAATCATCCACAGCAGAAGAAGTTCAACGCCACTCGTCTCCTTATAAATGGAGGAGCTCTGGAAGGCTTCCTCTGCTGCCGACACTGGGAATGCGGAGGGGGCCGACATCCCGGGTTCCATTAGCAAAAATAAACAAATGGAGTGTTGGCAGTGAGAAGCAAGTCACTTTTAAGGGATGCACTGTTCGTATCATTGCTAGCAATTTACCGGCTAAACCAACAGATTCAGAAAATAAATGTAATAATGATGCCATGTGTTTGTCCTGATCTAGCCACATTATGTTGAAAATTGGAACAAGGTGTCTCCTGCAGCAGGCTAGTCGGCCATTAAATAGACAAAATAAAAGCAAAGCGTTCACTCCGAAATTATGCTGTTGCCAGGCAGCTGTTCTTCATTGGAAAAAAAAAAAAAAAAGGGTTTTACTAGAGTGTCAGGGGTTTCAGGCGATGCACCATCCTGTGCCAATTGCTGGTTAAAAAGATTGATTTCACAGACTTCTTTGTTGTCGTTTTTGCTTGAGGCCTCACACTGCATTAGAAATCCAGTAAGACCTCTCAAAAGAAACAAAGTGACCTGTCAGCAGAGAAGACCACAGCCCCCACCCCAGCCCCCCAGCCTGAAGGGAGAGACAGTCAGAAATGGTGATGGATGAGAACGGAGAAAAGGAAAGCTGCCCCCTCGCAGACAGGTAAATGATAGAACGAAAAGGAAATTAGGGTATTTATATGCAAGGAGACATTAGCGCGCCCGCTGCATTGCTTAACTGAAATATTACTTATTATTTTTTTACTGTCATGATATGTGATAAAAATGATATCTTTAAGGTGCAATCGGGGGTTAGCTTTATTACTGCAATAATTTCACCAGAGGAAGTCAGCTCTCCTGCTTTAACGATAAATTCACTTTTGTGCTTTTTTTTCCCCCCACCTTGCAAATTTCTCCTTTATAATAAAGATTTTATTGTTTTGAAGGCTTATTGTGTGGCTCTGAAGAAACGGCATGAGGCTGTCTTGGCATTAACATGACAGGCAAAGATTAGTAGGCGGGGAAAAAGTGCGGTGGCTCCATAGCGTGTATGCCATTTGGTTTCACTTGAGCCACTAGACCATATTATCAGTGCTCTCAAGGCCATCCCCACGTCTATTCATTTCCCAACTTGCTTGTCCAGTTTGTGGTCATCATGGCAGTGTTCGTCAAAAGGCTGGAACAAGCCCTGGATGGGACCCTCACGCACCCACTCAGATGGCTCCATTCAACTTTTGGTATAGTTGGTTGGTATAGTGCATTGCCGCACCCAACACACGACGAAACAGCCGGATCTTGGTTGGCAGCCCCCCAGACAGACATGCGGTCCAGTCCCATCCTCCAGAAATGACCCTCTATCTGCCGCAGCCAGGTGTTGCATGGGCGTCCCCTTGGCCTGATCCAGCTGCTTGGATCCTCAGCAATGAAGATCCTGTGAGATGATCACCCTCCAGGAATTGTGCCACATGGCCGTAGTGCCGTAACTAACGCTCCCTCCCAATGCTTGTAATGTGACTCATTTGGGACTCTGTGAGCAACCGCTCATTCAACACAAAGCCAAACCAGTGGTACCCCAAGGATACTCCAAAGAGACACAGTACCAAAGGAGTCCAGTCTTCGTCACAGGTCACTGGATAGAGCCCACGTCTCGCAACCATATAGCAAAACAGAAAGCACCAGGACTCTAAAGACTTGGACCTTCGTCCTTTTGCATAGATAGCGGGAGCGCCACACATCCCTTACCAGCGACCTCATGACCCTCCATGCTCCAAGCAATCCATCTACTGACTTCATAAGAAGAGCCACCAGAGACATGAATGTCACTGCCAAGGTAAGTAAACCTCTTGACAAGGTCGACACTCTCGTCGCAAACAGACACATTGCTGATGGCCGTGCCCAAGAGGTCATTAAGGGCCTGGGTCTTGGTTTTTATCGCAAGCCCAGACACTCAGACTCCTCGCTCACTCTCTCGAGCGCCCCAATCAGAGCCTCCATTGACTCCGTGAAGATCACAGCATTGTCAGCAAAGTCAAGATCTGTGAATCTTTCTTCACCAACAGATGCCACGCAGCTGCTGGACCCTTCTCAACCTTAGATAGAGAGAGAGGTTAGGGGCACACACTGATACAGTGCATTTCTGCACCCACCACATGGCAAACCCCCTCAGGATCCCAGATTAGGACCCGAGTGCAGCCATGCAATGGGTGACACCTCAGCACTACATTAATTCAGATGGGATGGAACCAATGTGAGGTTTTTTATAACACATGAGAAAATTGAAGCCCCTGAAGTAAACCTAGTGTAGACTGGGAGGCCCTTTGGAAGGTGCTGAGACAGTCCGTGGTGGCAGTGAAGATGAGCAGCAGCATCATCAAGACGTCTTGGTCCAGAGACCGCAACTTATGGATGCCCTCAAAAGTGCAGACAAGAGTGAGATAGGGTTGTTTGCTATCACCTTTCTTGTTCCTGCTGGTGATGGACTGGATCGTGAACACATCCACAGAACAGAAGTGAAATGATATCCAGTGGACACCCTGGACACAGCTGGATGACCCTGACTTCACCGATGACTGTGCCGTGTTCAAATATGGTATGTTGGCAAAAATCCTCAAGTTTGGTTTTACCAGACCATAGAAACTTCTTCCAGTTGAACTGGAACTTCTGGCAATTTTTTTTTAACAGTGGCTTTCTCTTTGCCACTCTCCCATAAAGTTGCCACAGCTGAAGTACCCGGACACAATAGCTGTCTGCACAGTCTCGCCAGTCTTACCCACAGTAGCTGCTACCTCCATCAGAGTTCTCATACTGTATACTCTAGGTGGTCTACATGACTCGTCTTCTTCTGGTTGATTAACTCTTTCAGGGCGGATGCTGACTTTTGTCAAGACGAGAGTTTGATTTTGGTAATCAGCTATAAACGGTGACGAAACCCGCCATTATGTTTTAGTTGGACTCTCTTTGCTAGAAGGAAAGTTAGCTCTGTTGGTTTGACTGAGACTCCCTGCGCTCGTGTGAGTAGCGAGGAGGAAACAATGACATCTAGAGAGAGATCAAAGTGGATACATAAAGCAAAATACTCCATGGAAGATGTTTTGCATATTGGACTCTGACTTGTCAGTTTCCAAGTGATCGAAAATGAATGTGAGGTAGCAACATGCTGAACAGGTTCATGTAGCTGATGCGCCTACAGCAACGTTTACCTGGGATGACCGGCACATCTCATGACACATTAGAGGTACAAACCAGACTGTGATGCACTGTGACTGTGATTGCCTCTGCCACCCCCACCACATGAAGACAGCCTGGCAGCCAGTCTGCCGCACATCCCTGGCAAACTGGCAGCCACAGCACACAGCAGCAGATGTTTCATGTTGATTTCTGTGTGAAACCATTGCTTTGTGTGGTGAATTTTTTGGAAAAGATATTCAGCCCTCAAAGAGTTAATCCATTTTTGTGGACGGTAGATTTATAGCACTGCCATAGTTCTTTGTGGGCAGAGTGGTGGCTCTGAGGCTAGGGATCTACACTGGCAATCAGAAGGCTGCCAGTTCAGATCCCATAAACTCCAGAAGTGACTCTACTCCATTAGGCCCTTGAGCAAGGCCCTTCACCTGGAATTGCTCTGTCCTGGGTATGACGTTAATCTGCCTCCAGCCCTGCATGTAAGCCCTCCAACCTGCAGGGAAAAACTTGGGGGTTGGTGGCAGGATTGGCACTCCAGCAACCATAAAAAAACCTCCCTGAGGTGGTGAGGTGTCCCCCACTGCATGGTTGAACTTGGGTCCTAATCTGGGATCCTGTCATGTGGTGGGTGTGCCAACACAGTGTATGCTCCAAACCCCTCTCTCTTTCTCTCTCTCTCTCTCTCTCTCTCTTTCTCTCTCTCTCTCATCCTCCTTCTGTTTCCTAGTGATTGACTTAATGGAACACCAGGGGACAGTCAGTGACTTGGGTATTTTCTTGTCTCCATCCCCTGACCTAAGCTGTTCAATCAGCTTCTCATGGAGTTGCTTGGAGAGTTCTTATGTCTTCATTGTGTAGGTTAGGCTGCCAATACTGACCTGCCACAAGCTGGACCTTCCAGATAAAAGTGGATTTAGACTCCAACCCCAGTGTTGTTCATGAACTAGTTCAAAAGAGCGTGTTCATTGAACAAGCTCACTTTTCTGAGAACGGTGAATTGAACGTAACGTATTTGCAAGTGAAGAACTTGAACATGAGCTAGTTCAGTTTTATGTGATATTATGGATCTGGTTTAGGTCCGGATTAAATGTTTTACCTTACCCTGTAATGTAGGGGTGGAGTCGAATCCGAACACAGTTTACAGATAAGCACAAATTGTGGATTTTTATGAATATTTATTTCCATTTATTTGTAATCAGAAAAAATAACGTAAAACCAAAATGGCACTGTCTGTGTCTGCCTGCTTGTGCTTAAGCTGCACCCCCACTGATACGAGCATGTGGTGAAGCTCTGCTTTCACTTTTAGGAAAATGTTGTACTTCACGAGGCCACTTTATATTTTTCCCATTGGACATGCAATATGTGACGCAAATTTCGACCAGCAGTGTAATTTGACCAGCAGCATAATAGGTTAGTTCACCTACACGCTCTTTCCACAGTCACCATTTGTGTCACACGGTTGGAAATACAGCGGTAATTTTTATGTATACTTCCATCTATTTAATTTCTTTTTTGACCGGGAGGATATTAGCATATATGGTTATACGTGTTTGTTGCTGGGTGTAACTCAATAAAGTATCTCTCTATTATAATAAAAAAAATCCTGAGACGAGACAAGACTTTTTCAGAGAGATACATTCATTGACCTGGGATATTTGTGCCAAGAGATTTAACCACACCCGGGGCCGGAAATAAAAGACAAAGAGTAGATGACAAAGTAGAACGTCGTAAAGAATTCATAACCGTTGGCGCGATACACATGCAGAGCAGGTTAGAGATAATGAATCCATCCATCCATCCATCCATCCATCCATCCATCCTCTTCCACTTATCCGAGATCAGGTCACGGGGGCAGCAGCTTGAGCAGAGATACCCAGACTTCCCTCTCCCTGGCCACTTCTTCTAGCTCTTCCGGGGGAATCCCAAGGCGTTCCCAGGCCAGCTGAGAGACATAGTCCCTCCGGTTAGACGTGCCCGGAACACCTCACCAGGGAGGCGTCCAGGAGGCATCCTGATCAGATGCCCGAGCCACCTCATCTGACTCCTCTCGATGTGGAGGAGCAGCGGCTCTACTCTGAGCCCCTCCCGGATGACTGAGCTTCTCACCCTATCTTTAAGGGAAAGCCCAGACACCCTGCGGAGGAAACTCATTTCAGCTGCTTGTATTCGAGATCTCGTTCTTTCGGTCATTGCCCATAGCTCATGACCATAGGTGAGGGTAGGAACGTAGATCGACTGGTAAATTGAGAGCTTTGCCTTACATCTCAGCTCCTTTTTCACCACGACAGACCGATACAGAGTCTGCATCACTGTGGACGCCCCACCAATCCGCATGTCGATCTCACGCTCCATTCTTCCCTCACTCGTGAACAAGACCCCAAGATACTTGAATTCCTCCACTTGGGGCAGGATCTCACTCCCAACCCTGAGAGGGCACTCCACCCTTTTCCAGCTGAGGACCATGGTCTCAGATTTGGAGGTGCTGATTCCCATCCCAGTCGCTTCACACTCAGCTGCGAACCGATCCAGAGAGAGCTGAAAATCACGGCCTGATGAAGCAAACAGGACAACAACATCTGCACCAAAGCCCACCAAACCGGATCCCCTCAATGCCCTGGCTGCCCCAAGAAATTCTGTCCATAAAAGTTATGAACAGAATCGGTGACAAAAGGCAGCCCTGGTGGAGTCCAACTCTCACTGAAAACAAGTTCGACTTACTGCCGGCAATGCGGACCAAGCTCTGACACCGGTTGTACAGGGACTGAACAGCCCTTATCAGGGGGTCCAGTACCCCATAATCCCGGAGCACCCCCCACAGGATTCCCCGAGGGACACGGTCGAATGCCTTTTCCAAGTCCACAAAACACATGTAGACTGGTTGGGCGAACTCCCATGCACTCTCCAGGACTCTGCTAAGGGTGTAGAGCTGGTCCACTGTTCCGCGACCAGGACGAAAACCACACTGTTCCTCCTGAATCCGGGGTTCGACTATCCGACGGACCCTCCTCTCCAGGACCCCCGAATAGACTTTTCCAGGGAGGCTGAGGAGTGTGATTCCTCTGTAGTTGGAACACACCCTCCGGTCCCCCTTCTTAAAGAGGGGGACCACCACCCTGGTTTGCCAATCCAGAGGCACTGTCCCTGATGTCCATGTGATGTTGCAGAGGCGTGTCAACCAAGACAGTCCTACAACATCCAGAGCCTTGAGGAACTCCGGGCGTATCTCATCCACCCCCGGGGCCCTGCCACCAAGGAATTTTTTGACCACCTCGGTGATCTCAGTCCCAGAGATGGGGGAGCCCACCTCCGAGTCGAGGTCAGCAGCGCACCATCCCCACCATATACAGTGTTGACACTGCACTGCTTCCCCCTCCTGAGACGCCGGACGGTGGACCAGAATCTCGTCGAAGCCGTCCGAAAGTCATTCTCCATGGCCTCCCCAAACTCCTCCCATGCCCGAGTTTTTGCCTCAGCAACCACTGAAGCCGCATTCCGCTTGGCCTGCCGGTACCTATAATAATGATAATAATAATAATAATAATGATTCATTACATTTATATAGCGCTTTTCTCAGTACTCAAAGTGCTATCCACACAGGGAGGAACCGGGAAGCGAACCCACAATCTTCCACATCAGCTGCCTCCAGAGTCGCACAAGACAAAAGGGTCCTGTAGGACTCCTTCTTCAGCTTGACGGCATCCCACACCGCCAGTGTCCACCAACGGGTTCGGGGATTGCCACCACAACAGGCACCGACCACCTTACGGCCACAGCTCTGGTCAGCTGCCTCAACAATAGAGACACGGAACATGGCCCATTCGGACTCAATGTACCCCACCTCCCTCGGGATGTGGTCAAAGTTCTGCCGGAGGTGGGAGTTAAAGCTATTTCTGACAGGGGGCTCTGCCAGACGTTCCCAGCAGACCCTCACAACACGTTTGGGCCTACCAAGCCTGACCGGCATCCTCCCCCACCATCAAAGACAACTCACCACCAGGTGGTGATCAGTTGACAGCTCCGCCCCTCTCTTCACCCGAGTGTCCAGGACATGTGACCGCAGGTCCGACGACACGACCACAAAGTCAATCATCGAACTGAGGCCTAGGGTGTCCTGGTGCCAAGTGCACATATGAACACCCCTATGCTTGAACATGGTGTTCATTATGGACAATCCGTGACAAGCACAGAAGTCCAATAACAAAACAGCACTCAGGTTCAGATCAGGGGGGCCATTCCTCCCAATCACGCCCTTCCAGGTCTCACTGTCATTGCCCACGTGAGCATTGAAGTCTCCCAGCAGAACGAGGGAGTCCCCAGAAGGTATGCCCTCTAGCACCCCCTCCAGGGACTCCAAAAAGAGTGGGTACTCCAGACTGCTGTTCGGTGCATACGCACATACAACAGTTAGGACCCGTCACCCCACCCGAAGGCGGAGGGAGGCTACCCTCTCGTCCACCGGGGTAAACCCCAAGGTACAGGCTCCAAGTCGGGGGGCAATAAGTATGCCCACACCCGCTCGGCACCTCTCACCGGGGGCAACTCCAGAGTGGTAGAGAGTCCAGCCCCTCTCAAGGAGATTGGTTCCAGAGTCCAAGCTGTGCGTCGAGGTGAGCCCGACTATATCTAGCCGGAACCTCTGAACCTCAGACACAAGCTCAGGCTCCTTCCCCTTCAGAGAGGTGACATTCCACGTCCCAAGAGCCAGCTTCTGTAGCCGAGGATCGGACCGCCAAGGTCCCCACCTTCGGCCACCACCCAACTCACACTGCACCCGACCTCCTTGGCCCCTCCCATAGGTGGTGAGCCCATGGGAAGTATAATGAAAGACATAATGAAAGTACTAAAATTTGAAAGTCTCAAAAAAATGATAGTAAAGATTGCATTATTGCTTACAAACGGAAATTATTACTCCGAAATAACAAAACAGCGAAAAAGAGATCAAATATATTGTTGATTTAAACTTTAAGTCGGAGACATGTAGATCATCTAATTTGTGTTGCCATCAGGGAAAAGTAGTGTTACTTCCCAATGAAGACGCGTGTCCGAGAGAAATAAAAGATTTGTTGTTTGGTGAAAGTGAAATTCAGCTATATCCTAACTACAGGGTCACAAGGGTCTGCTGGAGCCAATCCCAGCCAACACAGGGCACAAGGCAAGAAACAAACCCAGGGCAGGGTGCCAGCCCACCGCAGGGTGCGCAAGCACACACACACCAGGCACACAATAGGGACAATTTAGAAACACCAATGCACCTAACCTGCATGACTGTGGATTGTGGGAGGAAACCGGAAATCGCAGACACAGGGAGAACATGCAAACTTCACGCTGGGAAGACCCGGGAAGCGAACCCGGGTCTCCTAACTGTGAGGCAGCACCGTGCCACCCTGCCCCCTAGTATTTAAATAAAAAGTCTTCATAATTATTGTATTTTATTCAAGAACTCTGTAATAGCCTAATGTAAGGCATGCAAAATTGAAAAAAGTAAACTCATGGGTCGTTTATTCTCACTGCTTTAAAAAATACAAAATGAGCTGAACATTAACTAGTTCAGAATTGAAATGGTGAACTATGAGCGTGAATTTATTCATTTTAATCTGTGTGAACTGAACTTTGAGCGAGTAGTTCTTGTGAGGTGTGAACTTGCACAACACTGTCCAACTCACTGAAAGCCCAGATAGGTGAGCTCCACTCATCTAATTCTGAAACTAATTGGCTGCCCCAGTGAGGATTTAGGGGTGTCGTATTAAAGAGGGTGAACTATTATATGTTTCACGTTTTAGATTTGTAATTAATTACACCACTTTGACACTAAAGCCCATTTCTGTTGACCAGTGTCAAAAAAGCCAAATTAAATCCAATGTGCTTCAACATTGTATGATAATAAAATGTGAAAACTTTTTACATTTACGTTACACCATCCTCACCTTTGCAAAGTACTTTAGGCGTAGAGAAGATCAGGCGCTCGGCATTTGGAGGTCAGTCGGGTCTGCGATGTGACAGGCCTGAGGTTAAGCAGTTTGCCAGCATGATCCAAAGCCTTGACCACCAGACCTCCACAGATGATCATGATGCTCGATCAAATGATGAATAATGCTTGAATTAATTTTTGATGAATTTGAAACTGATGAATGATGCTTCAAGATGATGTTGAAGTCGGGCCGAGCATCTCCATCTTACAATTAATCCTTTTATGTGTCACCCTTACAGAAATAATCATCCAGGTCTGAAATGGCTTCACCCGCTACTTGTTAAGCACTTCCAGAGAACAGGAGACCTGCTCTTCTAAAGCCCCCTCCTCATACTGGCAAAGCAGTTATTATTAAACTGAACGGTTATTTATTCTGCCCCAGAAGCCTTTGCATGATTTCACCCGTAAAATGTTAATGTATTCAGAAGAAAATTGGGCTCTTTTTAATCTCTAAAACACTTATCTGCCAGAACCTCTTGATTCCAGTTCCACTTTGGCCCTTATAAGCTTACAAAATAATGATAATATTTCACATGCTAATGGCTTTTGTGCTCCAATGACCTCTTCATAGAAATAAAGTCATTTTAGGGAAAATATAAGCAGCCCTTCAGAGGGGTTTTATTTATTTATTTATTTATTTTGTCAGTTTTGCATGGCATAAATCCAATTAGTGAAATATCAAAACTTGTAGCACATTTACCTGCCGCTAAATCTGTAGCATTTAAACACGCATTTTTAAACGTCTGGATTTCCGTTTTCACTGCTGCGGCTTTCTGAAGTGTGCCCTGGCAGTCAAAACAGGAATCTCAGCACATTTCGAGCAGCGTCTCCATTCTTCCTTCAGACTTATTTATATAGTGCAGGGGTCTTGAAGAGCCGCAGGGGCAGCAGGATTTTTTTTTTCCCAACCCAGTTTCTTAAATCTTTACTGATAATAGAACTTGTAATTAATTTTGAAAGCTAGTTAGTGTTTTCATTTGGCTTTGTCGGGGCATTCTTACATTGTAGGTGAGGATTTGTGCATTATAGCAGGACCTCCTTTATAAAGCTTGCGTACGCACATTTCGAGTCTCTTTTTGTGGGTGTGCATCTTCCAGTGCAAACGTTGGGATTAGTAAAAGAAAAGTCGACGGGGTAACATGCGTATATTTACAGCACCTCTGAAGAAGTTGGGCAGTGACGGCACCATTGATCAAGTAGGTCTGTGCAGCCCAACCAATTAAACGACAACTCACGAGTGTAATAATTCATATCACTGAGCTGTTATTGTAATGTGCTGTAAAGGCCAGAGGCCGCCAGTTGAGCCCCAAACCCCAAACACTAACACACGAGACAGTCCCAGGTTCAAATAAAGGGTGTTTAATACACAAATACCTTTGTGATGGGCCAGAACGCCTATATAGCGCCTCTGCCAGGAAAGGACAGCCACCCTGGTTGCTATGGGGGGTCACAGGAACTGAGCTGGGAAGCTCAACCCTATAGGGGCCCGTGGCCACCGCCAGGGGGCAGGTTCTGGATCTGGAAGCCCTGGAAGCCAGCACTTACACCACACCAGGAAGTGCTGATGGAAGGTATTCCAGGGACACCCGGAGTGCTTCCGGTCGCTCAGCCAGCACTTCCGCCTCACCAGGAAAGTTCATCAAGGGGCACCTGGAGCATATCCGGGGCAACATAAAAAGGGGCCGCCTTCCAACAGTCGGAGATCTGCTGTCGGGTGGCAGAAGACAAGGCTTCGGAGAGTGGGAGAAGGCGGCCCGAAGAGGACCATTGTGAGGTCGAAAGAGAAGGGTGATTGGTGCTGGAGCACCGTGTGCGGTGCGGGACTTTATTTGTAAATAATTGTAAATAAATCATGTGTGGTGGATTTAAGACGGTGGCTGTCTGTCTGTGGTCGGGCTGGATTCCACACCTTGTATACACAAGCAAATAAGCCACAAGTCGTCTCTCCTTCCTCTCTCTCACCATCACACTGCTCTCCTCCAGTCGAGTGTTACCCTCCTTCCTCCCACCTCTGACTTGCCTGGACAAGGCAATACAGTCCCTTTTATTGAGGACCCAGGAATACTTCCAGTGCCAGGGCTGTTGCCCATTGGAAGCACAACACAAGTAGTATATCTCCCTGCAGCGTCCTCTTGTGGCACCCACTGAACCCAGCAGGGCCGCGCTGCCGGACTACAATTCCCAGCATTCCCTGCTGGATCCCGAATGGGTACTGATGTCATGGGCTGCTGCCATCTAGCGACTGGGGGGAATAAACATCCCGAGACAGTCCTTCCCTGACCTCCTCTTCTATCATGTATTTTTAGTCAGGACTCCTGTCCATTACCATCTGTTCTATTGGTTGGGATGTCTGTCCATCCATTTGGGAAGCTTTGTCCCGGTATGACACCCTTCCCTTTCTTACCCAGGATGCCTTTCAATCCACTTGGGCAAGGTATCTTCCCAACTTCTTGCCAGGATGCCCATCCATCCCATGTGCCACCTACAGTGCATTGATGTGGCAAACGTATTACACCTCAAAAACGATGAATATGATGCATAGGCTGTATTTTAGTTCCTTTTTAAGAGGGCTGTTGCTACGTATTTGCACTGATGAGCGTTAATAGCTTTTCATCAGCTTATATCAGCTAGCTGTTATCACTTCTCAGGGAACTAGCTGACCCATCAGAAATATCTCAGCCAAGCTTCACTCCATCATGCCCACAGTGCTGGAAGCCATTAACCACCCTGCGAGGCACTCCATCCAGTTTTCGTGTGGTATGGGTGCACATACTTATAACACAACATGTTTTTGCCAACATAGAAAGGCAATTTGCAGCAGTGTCTGGTTCTCCTAACGTAATAACAGCACTTGACTGCATTCATATTGCAATAATGACACCAAGCAACAACAAAGCAGCTTTTATTAACCGTAAGTATTTGCATTCAGTTAATGAACAAACCATCTGTGATGCCCTGATGTGGCTGGCAAACGTCATGTCCCATTGACCTGGGTCAGCTCGTGATTCATTTATTTTGAGGCAAAGCAGCTTTGGCAGATATGACAGTATGGTGCTGTCATGATGGTGAATGGTTTGTTGGGAAGGTAACTGGCTGAACTGTCACTGTTTCATATGGCCCCTACTATTGTAACACCAAACACGTCATTACATGTGTCAGATGATAGTGACGACACGTTCAGATGCTGGCCCCTTATGCCTTTCCCAGACCCCCAGAGCGCAGAGGAGAGGCACCATAACGGTACATGTGATCTTTCACTCTCAGTTGCGGAGCACAGCCAGATACTCTTAAATGCTGGAGGCAGGGCTTTGACATGTCAAGAGGGAGGCTGCTCTACCGGCCAATACAGTTCTGCAGCATCGTGACTGCATATGTATGAGGTTGATTAGCATGCTCCATATATGGATGTTTAAGGGCGGTGTTCAAGGCATGTTGATGTATGCAAATTTACGAGGTGATTCTGATTTCTAATTAGTAAATTGCATAGAAATGTGCACACTCCATATTTTATAAATTGGATTTTTTTGCCATTCACATTTACCTGTTTTTTAGCAATGTGCCTATTTTCACATTCAGATCCACACAAAGTTTTATAAATGAAGGTCCCATGTTAGTAATTCTCTGCTGTTTACTTTTTTCTCTTCTATTTATTTCCAAATATTTTATTTTAACTCAAGTATGAAAGTTAGTTTATATCAATGTTTAGCACTGAGCTCTGTGTTATTCATCATTAGAATGGATGACCAGTGGTGTTTTTGTCATGAAAATTGTGGTGGGCCATCTCAGATGTTTCCTAGACGTATGTAGACATAAGCATTAACTTATTACCTAACTACTGTAATTGTATTTGTCCTTCTTTTGTTAATGCCTCGTGAAACATGCAAGGTTACACAACTTTAATGTCACAGATAAAAATCAATCAAACAATGGGGTGCTCTCTCGATTATTGTGATACCCCTTGACATCGTCATCACTGCACGATGCCTAAACTTGGGTTGCGCTAAGTCATGAAACACAATAGTGATGAATAAAAAAGGGCCACAAATGGTTTGTAGAATGTCTTGTGATGTGGTGCCACAGACAAGAGGAACTCACAAAGGGACGCCAATCTGAGGGAGCCCTCCCCATCCCCACTGGGATGATGATTGGTGGTGATACTCCAACAGAGTCTCCTCCCTTGAGATGACCACCAGCAGCGATTCTACAAGAGGGATGGATCCCCTGGATGACGCTCTGCAGCGACTATGGATTAAGAAGACTCAAAAGAGGCAAAATACAGACATGTACACAGCTGGCCAATAAAGACATAACACCATGAAAGATATGAGAAATGAAAGCGATATTTATATAGCAGATTACTTATGGTACATAACAAAATGTATCCCGGTGTGTTTTATTATTATTATATATGAACTTGCGTCTGACTGTGCCTTTTCTGTTTAATTAAGTGTGACCACTAGGTGGTGTAACAGCACCCCCAAAGCCCAGACACAACTTCACCAACACAGTCACCGGTTCAAATAAAATTGTTTAATGTTCACAACTACCTTTTACAGGCTCCTCCACAAATACTCCCAACACAAGTTAAACAGAACTGACATTGACTTTTGTTTTATACTCCTTCCACAATTCCCAGTTGACTCGGACGAGAAGTAGCCTCCCTTTTATGCCGGACCAGTACAATATTGCACTGTGGAAGGACTTCCGGGTCAGGCATAAGCCCCTCAAAGTGGGGACAGTTCAACCCTACAGCTCTGCCTGTTGGCACCCATGGCACCCAGCCTGGGATACTCAATGGGAATACAATTCCCAACATACCCCATGGGTGATCCAGCACAGCAGTACTGTCACTTAGCATATTGTGGGGGTTGTATAATCTATGGCATTTTCCACTAATCTATCCATTTTATAGCTTTGGATGGGAACAGGCACATCCTCCAGTCGTGGCTAGAAGCTCAGTCCAGTGCCCACTCATTTAATATAAGATATTCTGTACCATTTGTTCCCAGCACAGTTACCAAGGGAATGATGAGATAATGACAATTAGTACTTTTTATTTTGCTCCACAAGGTGGCTGAGTGGTTAAGGCTGTGGTGGGTTGGCACCCTGCCCAGGATTGGTTCCTGCCTTGTGCCCTGTGTTGGCTGGGATTGGCTCCAGCAGACCCCTGTGACCCTGTGTTCGGAGTCAGCGGGTTGGAAAATTGATGGATGGATGGATTTTGCTCCAAAATGAATTTATGAATAAGAAGTTCCTCTTTAGATATAGATGTGTGCCAAAGACGTTTAATCTGTTTAACTATTTTGGGACCTTTAGATAATATTAAGATTATTTAAGATTATACAATTTATCTGTATGTTGTGTCACAAAACGACTCTAGACAAATATAAAGGTTTGGGGCAGACACTCATATATTATATCCTGGTTGCACAAAGGTTGAAATAAAGCAAGTCGTTCATCAAAACAGAACTCCCTATGTGGAGACAAGATGGTGGTTTTAAAGGCTGGTGGAGGAAAAGATGTCGTTTATGCTGGGACCGGAAATGACATCTTTGGAACCGTAAGTAATGTCATCAGAGGCACCGCGGCCGGAAGTGACATCACTAGAACTGCCGGAACCTGAAGTGACGTCATCAGAGGCACCACGACCAGAAGTGACATCACTAGAGGTGCCGGAACCTGAAGTGACATCATCAGAGGCACCTGTACCTGGTGGGATTTCCTGGGAGTGTTCTTCAAAGAACTGAGAGAGACAGACAATACATTCGCCCCCCCCCCCCCCCTTGGTCTGATGTAGCATTACAATTACTGAAGCCCTTTAGCTGTCTCCTATTCACACATGTGTGACAGTTGATTGGTACAAACTAATGCGGCTCTTGGCTGTGTTATGCAAGTCAACCTAGCTTACTGAAGACCATTGCTTTGTTATATTCTCCAGTCTTGTCATGGTGAACTGACTTGTGCACGTGATGGTCTCCCTCAAGCTTTCTGTAATAAGGGGACATTGAGAAGGTGCAGCTGTTTGTAACTGTGATCTCGACTTTTCTTTATTTTAAATAGTAATTTCTCTGAAGGAGCGTCCACCACAGTTGGAAATAACCACTTGTACAGGAATGGGATGGTCTGCTATACAGAAGAAGAGAAGCTGGATGTGTTTGTGGAATGGCATGCCATGTTGGCTAAGTTCACCTATAATGCCAGAATAAACTCTGTCTTCCCACACCACTTGTACATCATACATTCATTATTTCTGGTTTTTTTTTATCAATTCATCCATTCATTTTCAAACCCATTTAATCACTTAAGAGTTGTGGAGGTCCTAACTTGACTCTATAAATGTGGGAAGCAACCCTCAGTGAGCCACCAGTCCAATAAGCAGGCATATTTCTTTTATACTGTGGTGGGTTGGCGCCCTGCCCAGGATTGGTTCCTGCCTTGCACCCTGTGTTGGCTGGGATTGGCTCCAGCAGACCCCTGTGACCCTGTGTTCGGATTCAGCGGGTTGGAAAATGGATGGATGGATGGATTTCTTTTATAATGCATTTTAATTTGAGTGGTGGCTCTGAGTCTAGGGATCTGCTCTGGCAATCGGAAGGCTGCCGGTTCGAATCCCGTAAACGCCAGAAGTGACTCTACTTCATTGGGCCCTTGAGCAAGGCCTTTAACCTGCAATTGCACCGTCCTGGGTATGACATTAACCTGCATCCACCTCTTCAAGCAGGTCCTCCAACTTACTGGAGAACAGTTGGGGGTTGGTGACAGGATTGGCACTCCAGCCAAAATCAAAAACCACACACTGTTCCAGTATGGTGCTGAGGTGTCCCCCACTACACTAGGGTCCCAATTCAGGTGGTTCGTCATGTGGCACATGCTCCCAGCTTTAATTTGAATAGCAGCAAGCAAATAAGTAAATGACATAACGTAATATTGTTAAACCAATTTGACTGAGCTCAGGGTCACAGGATGGTGGAGGTCTATCCTAGCAGCACTGGGTGCAAGGCAGGAAACTACAACCCATCCTTGGGCCCACTCACCTGGTGATGTGGGGTCACTTTGGAATCGCCAATTAACCCAACATTTTTTGGGATTATTAATTGATAGGAATGAAGAGGTTCTAGGAAATGACACCCAACATTAATGTCACATTAAAAAAAATCAATCAAACAATGGAGTGCTGAGGCCTGGTCTGTCTCGATTATTGTGATACCCCTCTAACATCCTCATCACCGCATGATAAGTGCTAAGTCGTGAATCACGGGGATTATTAATTGTTAGGAATAAAGTGGTTCTAGGAAATGACTTTCTATTTATTCATCCTTCTGATCATTTCCTAAATTTGCTCATTCCAGTTCATGCTTGTGCTGTGATATTTGTCCTTATGATTTAATCTATCTACGTATTCGTATTAAGATCCTTCATCACATACATAAACATTTTAATAGCTTGAGAAAAATGAGGTTATGAGTATTTAAATGAGTTACATATGTAGCCTTTTAATTAATGAACCAATTAAGCAGTTTGCTAATTACTTAATTAGTTTTTTGTTGATGTGTTTGATCATTCATTTACTTGTTTACTAATTTATTGTGTAATGATTTATATTAATAAATCATGCACAAACAGTTTTGCCAATTTTTTCAGCAGTATCAAAAGCTCCAGTTGTGTACGCCCGTTGTTTTCGATTAATGAGGTTGCTCTTCAAATAGTCCTTCCTCTCACAGTCTGTCATCCTGGATGGATAACAAACCTTCAGGTCTGGGAGTCTCTGCACCACGTGAAGCCCAACAAAGTGCTTTGGATTTAGTACAAACTTGCGAGGTTTAAACAGCTGTCTGCCCCACAGGACACAAACTTTTGGGAAGAGCAGAACACCAGGCACAATACGGGCCCTACACTGGACATTACAACTGTGCCCAAAAATCGTTTTCATCCATTGATGTCCATCCTGACAGCAGTGCATGCAAGTCATGAAGCATTCATAGATGTGGTGACAGGGGACATGTCCAGAATAGGGCATAGCGGTTAACACAGGTGATCCAGGGCTTCAGCTTCCAGGGTTCAACTCCTGCACCTTGTCGTTGTCCGTGTAGAGTAGTTTAACATCCTTGGTCCACACCTGATAGGGACGCTGTGGGTTATCAGCATAGGCTGGCCATCAATGCAGCTCTCGAGAGTGGGGAATGGGGGCGTACAAAGACCACGTTGGAGAACCACTTAATACAAGACTGCACCTCATGAAACTGGGGAAAATGTGGCAGATGATATTTCCTCTGATCATCAGAGAACGGTGTGAAGCAGAGCTGGTAGCGTATATGTGCAGGCGTGGGGGTGCACATCAGTGCGAAGCTGCAGAACATGGCCGAGGCATGGCAGAGGGGTGGCCAAAGACAGAGACAGAGTGTTTGACCGTGAAATCGCCAACAGCCCTTTTAAGCCTCAACTACTGCCTTTGTTGCTAGCTCATTTCTTCTGTTTCTCACACCCCCTGGGTTTTGCTCTGGGTACTCCAGTTTTCCATCCATATTCTCAAAAAAAAATGTTTTAGGATCATTGATGTTGACAAAATTGGCATTACGTCATTGTGGATATTTGAAGCAGAAACCTTGACAACCTTTAAGAAGTACAGTGGACCCTTGACTTTCAAACTCAATTCATTCGCAAGGGCTGGTTGTAACTCAAGTTGGTTGTAAGTCAAGACTATTTTTCCCATAAGAAATAATGGAAATACCCTTAATGTATTCCGAACCGCCCACAGCAACACTTACTTAACTTTTTTTAATGGAAAAGGGTTGTATAATGTGCATAATTTACCAAAAACACCAATAATTTTTCTAATGTACTAACCAAAAAGTTATAAAAAGTGCCTAGCCTACCAGAAACAACAATTTCATACTGTACTCACCATTTAAGTTGACATCTTTGGCTTGCAGGAAGGAAGGAGGAGGAGAATGAAATGGAAGGTGGTTATTGTTTGGAAGGAGTTTCCTAATACAAATCTTTTCTTTGTAAAATTGTCGAGGTGGTGGATTTCGACATGCTGTACATATTAGCGAGACTGGTCACACGAACACCACTCTCATATTTCCACACAATTTCCTTCTTCGTTTCGATTGTGATCGCTTTCTTTACCTTCGTTACCTTTGCTTCCTTCCTTAGCAATTATCGAAATAAATTATATAAATCACTGCACTGACCGAAATTACATCCAGAAACACATGTATCTGGGCTCCGACTGACGCTTACATACGCTCTCGGCTGTTTGTTTACAATCGCACAAGCGGACACACGTGACCGCATTCGGGTCGTAACGCAAGATGTTGGTCGTAATTCAAAACAAAAATTTTGGTCGTAAAGCAAGTTGTTCGCATGTCAGGCCGGTCGTATATCAAGGGTCGACTGTATCTGGATGAGAAGTTGGGACAGCTTAGTTATTAGCTGAACAAATAAGCTTGAATGGTCTCATCTCGTTTGTCACATTTCTTATGTTTGCGTGAGTTTTGGTTTAGACACACTGAGGCTGCTGTACAGCTCTTTACAGGCCCAGAATCAGTATTCATGCATGTTATAAAGATAACTTAATATCGTTTAAAGTTGATTTAAAATTGCAGCAAATCACAAATCTATATTGGCATCAAAGCCTACGAAGAAGAACTGCTTTCTCACATTATGGACACTAAATAAACGACTACCAGCAAGAAACAGAACAAATGATTTATCACTTTACTCTGTTCTCAAACGTTTTCTTTCTCTCTACCATATTTGTAATGCAGTGGCATAGCTAGGGGCCAGTGGAGGGGGCGGTGCCCACTTTTGGGGGTGGCATTATTGGCCAAAAGGCTCAGTACAACTTGTGTGTAAGTAGCAGGGTTCGGAAAAATATCACTCATGAATGAACAAAGTAAAATTCTCTGATTTGTATCCACAAATGCTTCAAATATAATTTTCAGACTGTCCTTCTGTGATGACATCAGACACAGCAGTTGAAATGTATGAGGCAATAACAAAAATAAACATAAACATTAATTTCTAGGAAGATAAACAACTAATTTACAATTTATAATTTCATTTCGTTATCAATCCAGAAAATGCTCCTTAATCCCACATGTCTGACAGTGTTTAGAAACTTAGCTAGGCTCTGACGTACGTCTCATCTTCTGGTCTGCTTCTCCTCTTGCTTCACCTTGGCATTACACAAATAAGAACTTTTCTGTACTTGTGACAATAATGACTCTTGTGGTAGAAATTTAATCGATGTAAATAATCATCCTGAAGAACCAGGCAGGAGGAAGCTTGTCGTTTAGTGATTTTCAGCCAGTGTGCTGTGGAAATAATAGTGTAGCGCACCTGAATCTGAACCTGAGGGGGACGAGCTCCGCAGGTGGTCGAGACCTGCCTGAGGAGGACAGGACTACCTGGAGACGCTGGCATGGAAGCAGCTCTGCAATCGCTGAGTTGTAGACACAACACTTAGAGCACTTCAGATGTGCCTCCTGGGTGCTATATTCCATCCGCGTGGGCATGTGGTTGTCGGCCAGTCTCATACGACTGAAGGATAGTGGGCATACGAGTTGCCTCTGGGGTGGACAAAGGGATGAAGCAACTGGGAGATGCCAACAAAGTGCTTACTAAGTGCTGTGTCTGCGATTGGTGATCTTAGAGCTGCTTTTTTACCAGTGGTGTAGCTAGGGGGCGGTCCACCCCTGGGCGGCAGATTTTTGGGGGTGGCATTATTGGCCAAAAGACTCAGTACAACTCGTGTATAAGTAGCAGTGTTTGGAAAAATATCACTCATGAATGAACAAAGTAAAATTCTCTGATTTTTATCCACAAATGCTTCAGATATAATTTTCAGACTCTCCTTCTGTGACGGCATCAGACACAGCAGTTGAAATGCATGAGGCAATAACAAAAATAAACATAAACATTACATCGATAATAATTTCTAGGAAGATAAACAACTAATTTACAATTTATAATTTCATTTCATTATCAATCCGAATGCGTTCTTGCTCTGCGCAGCAAACATCCCCACCTATCACTTGTACACTACACTGGTTCTGGTTTTCACAGCATAATTATATTAAACTAATAATAAGAACATGGCTTATCAGTGCGTCTATACTATATTCTTGTCTAGTTGATGCTTAAAAATAATTATATGAGAAAAATTATTGCTGTTTCTCTATATATGAATAAACCTATGCAAAATTTATCTTCATTTTTCTCTATACGTCATTTTAATTTTCTATTTAAATGGGTTAACATATTCAGATAGTTGGAGAGCGGTAAATTGAGGCCCCACCCCACCCTGAACGGCATGAACTCGAGCTACGCCACTGCTGCAACGTGAGCACCAGCAAAACAGTAAAGGGGTTGTTACACTTCATTCTTTTTCCACTTAGTTATAGAGTATAATCTGCCTTTTAATTATTAAACGATTTTATTTAACTCGACTCCTCTGTCAAGTTTGTTTGTCTGGGTCAAATCTTGCAACTGATTTTAAACCCACTTTTGGCGAAGCAAATTTTTCTTCAAATTTTGCATATGTGTTCAGTATTGATAACAGTACAATAATCCGTGAAAACGATGCAAATTACGTAACAAATTTTGCCGTAATCAATGGTTATGCGATTCCAATTAACGCACACACAACAATGACAGAGAGAGAATCAAGTGAGATTTAGGAGCATACAAGTAAGAGACGCATCGGATTGTCCCCACTTGCCTCTTCCAGTGAGTGGAGGGTAAATATGCGAGCTGACTTGACTTATTTATTCCTGTGATGGAGTAGCCTTGATGATCATGGTGAGGAAGTACTCCCGTAAGCTTGTCGTTCTGTCGTCAATAATTTTTTTTCACAGCGACCATAAGAACCTGAACAGAAAAATAGAGGCCAAAATGTAATTCTTTTTAGTATTCAAATAATTCTGCAAAGAAGATATATTATGTAATACTTTTAAAGAAGCTTCCCGTTCATGACAAACAATTAAAGAAAAATAATTTGCAAAATACTTAAAAACTAAAAAGTAAAAATATATGTTAAAATTTTTTTAAGTAAAAAGATTTTATTTACTTTAATTTTAAATGCACTAAAAAGCAAAAAAAAAATTTTTCTTTAAACACAATTTTCGAGACTAAATGTGACGAAATAAAATCGTAGGGCGCACATAAATTAATTCATTCAATCAGTTAGTAGAATAGCTACTTTCACCATAAAATCTAAAAGCAAAAACAACATTGTAATTCCTCACCATGCTAAACAAGTTTCAAAAATTGTTTGAATCAATTAATTTATGTGCATCACATGATTTTATTTAGTCACATATAACCACGAAAATTGTGCTTAAAGAAAAATGTATTTTTTGCTTTTTAGTGCATTTGTAACTAAAGTAAATAAAATCGTATCATTTGAAAAAATGATTTTATATATTTGATTTACATTTCCTCTGGAGTTTCCTTACTGAGTGTGAACCCTCCGTGTGACACGAGAGCACATAAAGCCAAATGCTGATTGGTATTACGCACTTAGTGACCCCAGGCAGGTGGCCAATACCGCTGTCTCTTAAAAAAATCGAAAGTTTTGATTTGACAAAAAATGGAATGAGGTGTAATCGTTTCAGTCCCGACTGATTGTCATGTGGATGGACGACAAATTCATTCTTATCTGTGTGCTTGATCAACACTCAACACTTACCGGTGCCATGAGGCTCAATCTGTGGACTATGTAAAACTCAGGCCTGTCACCTCCGGTGGACTTTTGCGTTTTTGTGCACACGCACTTGTTGATTTGATTTGAATTTTTAAAACAAAATTGTATTTCTTAGTTAAATCTAGAATACAAGAACTATTTCAATAAAACATTCATGTTGAGGGAACTTAAATTCAATCAACTCCATTGATGCTGACACACTAATTAAATAGCACTGAAGGGATGGTTCCTAACAAGAGGTCAGGACCACCATGAGGAGACTTCCTACACTCCAGGCAGACAAAACTAACCTTAACAGATCATCTGTCAATCAAAAGATAAAATCTCCCATTTAATCCTTCATGTACTCGCAAGTGTATATGCATAATTAATATTATTTTTTTTATAACACAATTGCCTAAAAGCAGCCCAAGCACCTCTGATGGTTCTGCACCCCAAGTGTGAGTCAGCCTTCAATGAACTGGCACTCTGTTCATGCTGTTTCCTACATTGTGCTTAGTTCTGGTGGGTTAGGCACCAGCCCCTTGTACCCCTGAGTTGGATTAAGCAATTTCAGAATGCTATTGCTCTGACTACAGCATATAAAATTACCATAAAGTCATGTGGGGCCTCCAGAATATAACCACCAAGCAGGCCAGAATTGTAACCAACCTACACTCTAGGGCAGCCTGAATATGTGCTTCACAGGCTGGCTTCATCCTACACCAGACTATATGGGCTCTGGCTTCAAAAGCTTAAAAACATATATCCCTGCCCACAGTAATGTCACATTGGCCAATGATCTCAAGACATATTTTGCCCATTTTGAATTTAGCAACCCTACCCCAACTCTAAAGATTATAGCCACAGGGGATGCCAAGTCTCCCACTTTCAGAATGAGAATGTATGATGTATGGCGCACAATACAGAGGGTCAATCCACATAAAGATCCCAGACCAAATGGAGTTTCAGGATGGGTGCTTAGAAATTATGCTGAACAGCTTGTTGAGGTATTTCTCCTTGACGCTGGAAATGGTCCCTGCATGCCTAAAGTCAGCCATTATTGTGCCAATGCCAAAGAAAACTAGCATCAGTAATATAAAGGACTATCGTCCAATTGTTCTGACACTAATAATAATGAAGTGCTTTGAAAGATTGGTTCTCTCTTACATTAAAGCCAACATGCCCGCCTCCCTGGACTCGTATCAATTTCCTTACAGAGCTAATAGATCTGCAGAGGATGCCATCTCTCTAGCTCTGCCCTGACTCATCTGGAGGGACAGGGCACATATGTGGCGATGCTATTTGTAGACTATGGCTCTGCTTTCAATACTGTTGTCCCCTAGCCAGCTCATCCATAAACTGCACCAGTTGGGCCTCAGCATAACACTATGTAATTACAACCTCAGCTTCCTGTCCGAGCTCCATCAGTGGTACGGCTCGGCCCCTATTTCTCCTCCACCATAACATGGACACACCACAAGGCTGTGTACTTAGCCCCATCCTCTGCTCCTCCTTCACTTATGATTGTGTACCCACTGTGAAAGAATGAGTCCCAACACATGAAAAAGTTTGGGGCAGCCACCCTTATATTGTCCCTGGCTGCAAATGGGTATTCAAATGAACATAGTAGTGAACTGATTTGGTTTTGAAAAGATGGTGGCTTTATCGGCCCAAACCAGAAGTGATGTCATCTAGGGCCAGAACCGGAAGTTGTGTTGTCTGAGTGCCAGAACCGGAAGTGGTATCAGTCTCGGTGCCAGAACTGGAAGTGACGTCGTTGATGTTGAATCAGGCAGGTTTTCCTGTATTTGGCCTGCAGAGATAACAGAGGTAGGTTTAGTGCATCCAGCCACCCACTGGCCTGGTGGGTAATTACCTCCACTTAGTCCTCTCAGCTCCCTCCTAATCGCACGTTTGACATGACATATACCACCAATACCATCATTTAATATGCAGATGACACAACAGTAACTAGACCTAATTTCTAATAATGACAAATCAGCCTACAGAGCAGAGATGGAGTTCAGTGAACAACTTATACCTCGATGCAGGGAAGACCAAGGAGCTCATCATCGATTTCAGAAGATTATATGATGATAGTCATGCTCCAGTTTTCATTAATGGGGAAAGGGTGGACTGTATCAAGCTTTAGGCTTCTGAGGATACATACTGTATCTCCAGGAACCTTTAATGGACAGTGTCACAAAAGCCACAAAGAGCCATAGCAAGGTTTGGGGCAGCCACCCATATATTTGGTTTCCTGGCTTCAAATTGTTATTTCAATGATAGCACTGCTGTGCACAAAACTGAGTCCAAAACAGAACTGAGGGACTAGAGAAAAGGTGGAAGCTTTTAAAGGGGAAGACAGGAAGTGAGATCAAAGGGGTCGGGCTCATGAAGGTCTTCAGTCATAGGTTCGAGCCCGGACGTGACATCACAGGGGCCGGAGCCGGCAAAGTCTCCTTCCATAGGTGCGGTCCCGGAAGTGACGTCAAGAGGGCCAGGTGGAATCTCCTGTGAATGGTCTACAGGAAAGGGAGAAAAAGAGTCAGTGCCCTCTGCCACATCCTGGTATGACTCGGAGCTGCCCTTACTCAAGCCCTTTAGCTGCCTCCCATGTGCACGTGTGTGACAACAGTTAACATCACGGCACTGCCGAAGAAGGCACATCCACGCTCTTTTTTGTTAACACTGCACCACAGCAAGTATTTTAACCCATTGTTTTTATGTGTAGAAAGCTCTACAGTGGGTTGTGTCGAGAGTGTTGACAATTGTCGGGGTGCAGCTTCCACCTCTGGAGGAGATCTACAGCCCATGATGTCTCAGGAAAGACCACCAGCATCTGCAGGGATTCCACTCACCCATGCCATGAACTTCTTGCATCCAGCAAACACGTCAGAGCCTTTCACGCACAGACATCGAGGCTCAGAAACAGTTTCAACCCAAGAGCTATAAACACACTCAATCAGTCCATTAAGTGCTTTAGGTAGAGCACTTTACACTGTATGTATGTGTGTATTGCACTTATGTTTCACTTATTGTATATTTTTGTTTTTTTATTGTGTTTTTTTGTCATTTTATGTGTAGATTATTGTTTTGTGGAGGAGTTGCACATTAACTCTCATTGTAACGGAATCCAATTCAATTCAATTCAGTGCAAAATATAGTCAAAATGTCCTCACAAGGGAGGGGATTGCTCTAAAACCCCTGGCTTGTAGATAAATCAGAGACAACAAAGTCTTTATGAATAGAGATTTGTTCGCAAAAAAATCAGAAAACATACCAAAATGTTCAAAAAAGCAAAATGAAGTAGAATGAGATACCATCAAGGCAATCTGAAAGCAAACAATTCCCACTACCAAATATTGAATCAAAAAGTTTAGATAAGTGCATTCAATGAACCACAAGGGACTCCTCTTCCTAGTCTGCCTTTTATGGGGCTGGGGAGCGGTCCCTAGCAGTATCTCTCAAGGATCCACCCATAAAGTACAAGAAGTGTAGGAGAACAACATTATGCGCATACAATTCCATCTTCTTCTTGCTCCCGTTAGGGTTTGCCACAGCAGATCATCTTCTTCCATATCTTTCTGTCCTCTGCATCTTGTTCTGTTACACCCATCACCTGCATGTCCTCTCTCATCATAGCCATAAACCTTCTCTTAGGCCTTCCTCTTTTACTCTTCCCTGGCAGCTCTGTCCTTAGCATCCTTCTCCCAATATACCCAGCATCTCTCCTCTGCACATGTCCACACCAACGCAATCTTGCCTCTCTGAATTTGTCTCCCAACCGTCCAATTTGAGCTGACCCTCTAATGTCCTCATTTCTAATCCAATCCATCCTCGTCACACCCAATGTTAATCTTAGCACCTTTAACTTTAAAGCCTCCAGCTTACCTCCAGTCTGACAGTTCTGTTTTGGACTCAGTCTTGTGAACATCTCTGTTCAATTATTTAAAAGTTTTGCAACCAGGATACAATATACAGGTGGCTGCCCAAAACCTTTATGATGTCTGGAGTGAATTACTTGTTACAATATATATTCAACAAACAATGCAGCTGCTTGGCAAAACATGAAATCCCTTGTCTTTATATAGGGTGGTCCAGATCTAACTATGCAACTTTTTATGCAATGCAATAATTGCATAGTTAGATCTGGACCACCCTGTACAGTTTTTCCTTAACTCTTTGAGGGCTGAGTATTTTTTTCCAAAAAAGTTTCTGAAAAGCAATGGTTTCACACAGAAATCAACATAAAATGTCTGTTGCTGCATGCTGTGGCTGCCAGTTTGTGAAGAATGTGCAGCAGGTTCGCTGCCAGGCTTTCACGTGGCTGGGGCAGCAGCAGCAGCGATCACGGTGGTTTCTACCTCTTATAATTGTTAAGTGGCGGTTCTACCTGGTGAATATTGTCAGTACCACGATTAGCTGGGGACCAATCAGCTGAAGCTGAAGCCTCACATTCGTTTTCGATCACTTGTATCAAAATCCAACAAGTCCAACAAGTCATAGTCCAGTTCAGAGATAATAGGCAAAATGTCATCTGCGGAGTATTTTGCTTTACGCATTCGCTTTGATCTCTCGCCAGATCTCAGTCCCATTTTTGCCGTTGTTTGCGGCCTTGCTACTCACGCGAGCGCAGGAAATCTTGGTCAAACCAATGAATCTAATGTTCCTTCAGACAGCGAGAGTCCAACTAAAACATAACAGTTGGTTTTGTCACAGTTTACAGTTGATTACCATCATCAACTCCTCCTTTTGACAAAAGTCGACATCAGCCCTGAAAGAGTTTAACAGATGTCAAGGTAAATTTTAAAAATCGGTCCTTTTTGTTTTTAATTAGTGTTTCCCATAGCATCTCAACCTTTTTGGAATTGGCTTTGTAGGAACTAAGTAATGAATAAGTAAAATGAAATCACAATAGTTAGACAAAAAATTAGGTGGTGGTGAATTTTAGGAAGACCAGGCCCCTCATGGACCCTGTGATCATCAGAGGTGACTGTGTGCAGAGGGGGCAAACCTGTGAATACCTGGGAGTGCAGCTGGATGATAAATTGGACTGGACTGCCAATACTGATGCTCTGTGTAAGAAAGGACAAAGCTGACTATACTTCCTTAGAAGGCTGGCGTCCTTCAACATCTCCAATAAGATGCTGCAGATGTTCTATCAGGTGGTTGTGGTGAGCGCCCTCTTCTACGCGGTGGTGTGCTGGGGAGGCATCATTAAGAAGAAAGACGCCTCACGCCTGGACAAACTGGTGAGGAAGGCAGGCTCTATTGTAGGCACGGAGCTGGACAGTTTAACATCTGTGGCAGAGAGACGGGCGCTCAGCAGGCTCCTATCAATTATGGAGAATCCACTTCATCCACTAAACAGTATCATCTCCAGACAGAGGAGCAGCTTCAGCGACAGACTGCTGTCACTGTCCTGCTCCACTGACAGACTGAGGAGATCGTTCCTCCCCCAACACTATGCGACTCTTCATTTCCACCCGGGGGGGTAAACGTTAACATTATACAAAGTTATTGTCTGTTATACCTGCATTGTTATCACTCTTTAATTTAATATTGTTTTGTATCAGTATGCTGCTGCTGGAGTATGTGAATTTCCCCTTGGGATTAATAAAGTATCTATCTATCTATCTAACAATAAGTAACCGTATTAACATAAACTATAGTGTGATAAATAATAGAGCCTTGACACAAAAAAAGAGGTTTGGGGCAGCCCAACTTATACTTGGAAAATAGCTGCTAAAGCGAAAAGATGATCTTAACAGACAAGAGTCCAAAACAGAACTGAGGCTGGTACAGACATGGTGGGTTTTAAACAGGTAAGGAGAAAATGTAGTCCTCAGGGGTGGAACCAGAAGTGGCGTTCAAGGGCACAGACGGAATTTCCCACATTTGGTCTGCGGGGAAAAAAGAGAAAAGTTCAGTGCACCCTGCCACCCCCTAGTCTGACCGGGAATTACCTTCTTTCGAGCCCTTTAGCTGCCTCCCATGCACATGTGTGTGACAATAGTAATTACAAAAATAAATAAGCGTATTAACATAAATGATAGTATTTACAGAGAAAGGAATGGACAGAGAAGACATACAAAAGGAATTTAAAAATAAGCTGGCTAAAACCAGGGCCATCTTAACAGCATTAAAGGCTCCCAGGGCCCCTACCTACAACTTCTCACAGAAATAAAAATGTAAATGGTATAAATGATACTGGCGGCACGGTGGCGCAGTGGGTAGCGCTGCTGCCTCGCAGTTAGGAGACCCGGGTTCGCTTCCCGGGTCCTCCCTGCGTGGAGTTTGCATGTTCTCCCCGTGTCTGCGTGGGTTTCCTCCGGGCGCTCCGGTTTCCTCCCACAGTCCAAAGACATGCAGGTTAGGTCAATTGGCGATGCTAAATTGGCCCTAGTGTGTGCTTGGTGTGTTTGTGTGTGTCCTGTGGTGGGTTGGCACCCTGCCCGGGATTGGTTCATGCCCTGTGTTGGCTGGGATTGGCTCCAGCAGACCCCTGTGACCCTGTGTTTGGATTCAGTGGGTTGGAAAATGGATGGATGGATGGATAAATGATACTCAACTGGTAAACCATACAGACAGAGATGGCACAGAACGAAATTACTATGAATTATTTATTATTAATCAAGTGTTCAACACAAAACATTTGCAAAGTTTCTTTGCAGAGAATTGAGTTGAAGTGATGTTAACATACACATTTTTATGTTATGCAGTGCGTGAGATCTGTACACACACAAGCACGTGAGGTTGCAAAGGTGACCGTGATACTAAATCAGAGGCGAATGCCAATGTCCACTTGTAACACAATCACAAATATTTCTAATAATAATAATTCATTACAGTTATATAGCGCTTTTCTCAGTACTCAAAGCGCTATCCACACAGGGAGGAACAGTATAGTATAGTATTTATTTATTGAGAGCAAGTCAAAACATACATACTGTAGATTAGCATGGGGCAACTGCCCAGCGTGCTCATGTGTTATGACAGGCCTGGCCAAAACGTTGTGATGTCTTGGATTCAGCTCTCCTGCACACTCATGGCGCACAAGTCATGAACAAACCTCTTTAAAGCACTCCATCAACGAGAGTCACAATCCTCCCGAGTGCTGGTCGGAGAGCCTCAGAAATGTTTGACGACAGTAACTTTTTTTTGGCCTTGCGGAATATTTGGCTCATTACACCTTCATTTGTGTTCAGGCTGTTCAACAAGATGTAACAAAAAGGAGCCAAAAAAAAAAAAGGTTCAGTTTTGCATGAAACCTGAAGTTTTGGCTGACCTACTTTTCTTTGCGCATTCAAAACAGTTTGATAAAGCAGACGTGTTTCCATGTCAACATGATCTGACTTTTTGGGAATTTTCAGTGTGGAATATGCCAGGCACATTTATGGATCTCCTTGATCAGACACTTCACTTTTTTGTGCTGAAAATGTCAGCAACATTTGAAATTCTCCTATTAGAAACTGGAGCATCATTCATCGAGGGAATGAATAAATCATTTTTTTTTTTTTTTTTTTTACAGCCGCCACACGCCGGCACGGCCGTCTTGACATGAACCTTATTCCAATGTGCCTGAGACAGGAGGGGAAAGCAGAGGAACGGGGGCTCCCAAAAGTGACTTAATGATGAGCTCCTTAAGCTGCGCTCCTGGCGGTTACTCTTTCCCTGCATTTACCCAGAGCAAACAAATTCTTCTTATACATTTTAATTACCTTTGGCACATTCCCTACAATATAACACAGCCTGACATTATCTAATCCAGGCCTGCAGGATTCCAGCAGCATTGGCTGCAAGGCAAGAACCAACCCTAAACAGTCCCTACAATAGAGAACATGACACATCTCTATTGGTGGCATGGTGGGTATCGCCGCTGCCTCATGGGTTCAAACCTTGCTCCCAGGTGTTGTCCCTGTTTCGTTTCCATGTTCTCCCTGTGCCTGTGTGTGTTTTCCTCTAGATATTCCAGTTTTCATCCCACATCTTCAAAGACCTCCAAAATGTGTTGTTGTGGGATCTTTGCTGAACTGTTTCCTGCCTTGCACCCAATGCTGCTGTGGTAGGTTCCAAACCCCCGTGACCCAGAAATGGATTAAGTGAGCTACCAAATTTTGTGTTGTCTTATAATGCAGTAAATGAAGAATTCTTCTGAAAAGTTGGCAGCTATTATTATGAGAAAATAAATATGCCACAATCAGCAAGAATCATTTGTTTAATTCCACACACAACAAACGGGTGTTTTTACAAAATGAGTCCTGACCAGAGCAGTGACCCACTCAGGATCACACAAGATTAGTGGTGTGGACTGAACGGCCAACCTTGTGATATGCAGCGGGATACTGGCAGACCTCACTGGCACCAAAGAGTAACGGCTGACCTGCCATAGCCTGCACTCACATGGAGTCACACGCCTTACCATCATGCTGGAACACACAAAGCCACTGACCACAGATGGCATGATGGCCAAGGCAGGCACATTTCCTGGATGGACTGGACTGGAGTAGCTGTGCCAGGGGTGTTCTTAGAGGTCCTTTTTCAGTACATCATGTTGTTTGATGGGGGCTCAGTCAACTTATGCATCTCACTGAGGAATCTCATGGAATAGGATGTTTCTTACTGCCTTGTGGCCAGGGTGGACCCCTGTATTCCAACACCATTATGGCGTGCTGCTTGAGAGCATATTCGATGTGGAGGTTGGTGGAAATGGGACACACAGAGATGTGAGGGTGGCAAGAAAAAAAACTCAGAGGTTTATGGATTCCAACTGGTCCTATTCATTCATGGCTTCCAACAGGGAAGATAAGTGTACACAGTGGAGACCTGGGTGACCAAAGAACTGCTGGCTCACAGTTCCAGCAACTTGGATTCACATATTAATTGCATGGAGTCAGCATGTTCTCCTCATGTATGTGTTTTCCTGTGTTCTCCAGGTTCTTCTTAAATCCTAAAGATGTGCTTGTTGGGTAGAATGGCCTCTAAAACAAATGAGCGCCAACCAGAGTTGGTTCCTCAAATAAGGATGAAGGGATGGATTGACTAATAAGCTTATTCTTCTGTCATTTGGTCCCGTGGACCTGCTTAGGGTCACCCTGGCTTTGTATTGAAGAGGAACTGATAAGAAAGTTAAATTAATTGTTAAGAAAAACTTTCTCTAATATAAGCGTGTGTGCTGTTAGGACATTGATGTATGTATTACTACAAAGAAAACACTAGGTGACTATAAGAGGTACAAGTCCCAGGTGAGAATACCCTTGTAAATTGCAGACAATGAGGCACAATCAGACCACCAGCACCCCACCAGAAGTGTTGTACTTCTGAGAGCTGAGGAGATGATGCCATCCCATCAAAAGACAGGAAGGATGTGAAGTGGAGAAACTTTAATGGAGGTTGGCTGATGGCTGGAGTCAGTGTGTGACTGTTTATCTTCATTGGGGCCTGCAATTTCTAGACCACAGATCTCAAATTCCAGTCCTGGAGGGCCCCAGTGGCTGCAGGTTTTCATTCTAACCCTTTTCTTAATTATTGACCTGTTTTTGCTGCTAATTAACTTCTTTTTAATTCATTTTAATTGACTTGCTTTTTAAGATTTGTTCCCTAGAATTTCTTCACCGTTCCTCTGAATTGCTTCATTTCTTTCCTTAAACAGAAATGAAATATGAGGTGAATGAACCAACAGAAGACCAACTAAGTCAGGGCCTCAAACTCCAACCAGTTTCTTAATTAAGTGCCGAGTCTTGTTGTTAATTAAACCCGTTCTTTAATTCCATGGCTTGTTGCTGCTCTCATTGTGGAATGGCATACATCTTCAAAATTGTTGATTTTTCCTTTACCTTTCTAAGAGCACTGGTAAAATGTTTTGGGGACTTGAGCAAATCAGCATTCCTGAGACCTCCACCTTCCTTTATTTTCAAATATTGTATGATGGACACAATTTGCTGGTCATGTTTTGGCTCATTTTGTATCTCATTATTGTTTGACTGCTAATTAAGGAAAAAGAAACAATTATTGGGTGTGAGTCTTCAAGAGGAAGTCAATTAAAGTTAATTCAATAGAAGTTAATTAGCAGCAAAAACAGGTCACTAATTAAGAAAAGGGTTAGAATGAAAACCTGCCAGTTGCAGCCCCCCAGGACCGGATGTTTGAGATTCCTGTTCTAGACAGACACCCCATTCTCCTGGCAAAATCCTAAAATTAATCCCAAAAATGCCCACTAGAGGGGTGGGAATACTAATAACAGGATTTAATTTTGATAAGTTGCTCATTATCAACAGAAACCTGCAGTGCACAAAAGTCAAAGCAGGAGTTGTGTGCAACTTACATGGAAATCCAAGGCAAATAAAGTCCCAAAACACAATCCAGTAGAGAGGTGCCAAAATCAGAGCAAAATTGTCAAAATCCAGGAATTACACTAAAGCACAGAAAATCACTAAGCTCACCAAACCCACCAAGTATATTCACAATGAACCGCAAAGGACTAATGGGTTGTCCTCAGCTTTTATAGAGCTGGGGCTGTCCCTTGATTGTGATGAGCATGTGACCACATCTCTTGGAAGACCACCCAGAAAACACACACCATAAAACATAAAAGAAGATACATAGACACATAGAAACCAAATGATCAGCTATATTAACCTAAACACAGGAATCCAAACTGAACAAAAAAGACAACACTGTGTTTGAACCCCAGCCAGGGGGCTGAAATATAACAAGGTATGAGCTACCATGCCTTACGACCTTCTGAAAAATTGAATTCCATAGACTTGTGACAAAGTCCACATGACAACTTCTGAGCATTTTCATTTGGCTGGCCTAAATTTTAGTATTTTTATGTCCTGTGTTTGTGAACAGGTATTCCCATGTTATGTAGTGACTTGTCGCAGATGACCCACCATAGCGCTTAGCAAAGCAATTGGCATTAACAACGATTTTTGAATTCATTTTATATTTTTACAACTGTCTTTGTCCCCCAAGGAGGGCCATTTTGGGGGTTTTAGAGGTCAATGGATTTAATGGTCAGATCAGTTTTTTGATTTGGGACATTTTTAAAGATATTATTTTTGAAATACTTCTTCCTGTGGTGCAATTGTTTGCAGTTTGTTGAGCAGGGTTGCCATTCTGTTGCTAGGCACCGTGTAACATGTGACATCAGGAAAGAAACGGTATAAAGGTCAGCATCATTCACTTCTTGACAATCCAAGTTTGAAGATAAATCAAAGCGAAGTTATTATTATTAAGGATTCCTCTGGTTACAAATTCTATTCCGTTCTTCGACGTTGATTGGCTTCTCACGTTTTCGCTTTGTCTATGTGAAATATTCTGGTTATCAACTCTCTCGCGTCTCTCATTTCTCATTCTAGGTTTTGTCTTACCTGCTGGCCTCCGTTTATGTAATTCTCGTCCTCCCAGGTTATGACTTTACTGTGCTATTACAATTATGAGAAGCCATCTTCTGATTCCCTTGTAAGGAGTTATCCAATACTCCTTTAGGCACAGTGATTTGCCTCATTCAAGAATGAGGGTTGTATCTATTTTCAGATTATAGGGAATCAAACAAAATGACAATAAAAAACAATTACCCCTTTCCCCTCATATCTTCCTTATTAAATCAAATCACAAAGTTTACCGTTTTCACCGAATTACATTTTCCAACCACTTACAGTTGAATTTGCAAACCTTACCTATCAATATCCTAAACACTTCATCCATCCATTTTCTGTTGGTTAAACAGTCAGGGCTGCGGAGTAAGTAAAGATGTCCAGACATCACTTTTCCCCACCACCTCCTCCAACTCCTATCGAGGCATTCCAAGGCCAGCAGGGAGATATAATCTCTTCAGCATGGTGTAGGTCATCCCTAAGGCCTTCTGCCAGTTAGAAATGCCTTAAGCACCTCGTCCACAAGATTTCCTAATCAACTGCTCTACTCTGAGTTCCTCCCGAATGTCTTCGCTCCTCATCTTATCTCTAAGGCTAAGCCCAGACAACCTGCAAAGGAAGCTCGTTTGTGTCACTTGTGTTCACAATCTGACTCTTTTAGTCACTACCCAAAGCTCATGGCCATAGGTGAGGGTAGCAGGGTAGATCAACCAGTAATTCGAGAGCTTTGCCATTTGGCTCAGATTTCTCTTCATCAGGACTGACTGGTGCAAGATCCGCATAACTGCTGATGCCACTCTGATCTGCCTGTATGACCTACCCTTCTTCCCAAACTCATGCACTTGAGGCAACACCTCCTGCCCAACATGGAGTGGGCACTCTACCCTTTTCTGGCTGGGAACTATGACCTCAGAATTGGAACTTCTGATCCTCATCCTGACCACTTCACACTCAACCGTAAACTGCCCCAGTATGCACCTGAGGCTATCACCCAATACAGCCAACAGGGCCACAGATGGGATCCTGAGGTCACCAAACTGGTACCCCTCCTATTTAAGGATGGCAAGGGAACCAGGCCTATCCTGTCATCCATGGGAAAAAGCCAGAAGCAAACCCTAGCCAACATATCAACCCTTCTTATGATTCCAAAGATTAATAAAATAACAGTGGGGGGTTGAATTTTTAGTTACAGGGCCCCTGAACTGTGGACTGGTCTGCCTGCTACTATAAGAGATGCCCCTTCACTCTCAGCTTTCAAATCCTGGCTGAAGACTCACTACTTCAATTTAGCACACCCTGGCTAGAGCTGCTGATTAACTGTGCAGACTGCATCTCTGTTGTCAGTCATTAGCACTTAAACATAAGTAACATGATAGTTAGAATTTGTTAGTACCCTCACCTATTCTGTTTTACTTCTCGGTACTCAAATGTGGCACTTGGTGCCACTGCCCACCTGCCGAGTTGTTCTGCCTGCCTAAGGTAAAGTCATCTCTGATGGAGGATCACAGGAATCGTCTGGTAGTGGGGAGGGGGTCCTTTCATTGGATTGGCTGGTGCAGTACTGACTAAGCTGTGGAATGGCCAATAGCGGGAGGCAGCTTGATGGCCGACGTCTCCAGGGCTCTGAACAATTCCAAATATTATTATGTGATGTCATCTACTGTTGAATTCTGCTCTGTACTTGTAATATTTCTATTGCACTAATAGATCGTATTGATTATTACTTGTGTTCTGTTCTGTGTATTGTATTGTATTTACCCCCTTTACTGACACCTACTGCACGTCCAACCTACCTGGAAAGGGGTTTCTCTTTGAACTGCCTTTCAGATAGATAGATACTTTATTAATCCCAAGGGGAAATTCACATACTCCAGCAGCAGCATACTGATAAAGAAACAATATTAAATTAAAGAGTAATAAAAATGCAGGTAAAACAGACAATAACTTTGTATAATGTTAGCGTTTTTCCCAAGGTTTCTTTCATTTTTCCCTACAAGGGTTTTTTGGGAGTTTTTTCTTGTCTTCTTAGAGAGTCAAGGCTGGGGGGCTGTCAAAAAGGCAAGGCCTGTTAAAGGCTATTGCGGCACTCCTTGTGTGATTTTGGGATATACAGAAATAAATTGTATTGTATTGTACTGTATTCTGTAAAAGCTCAATTCATCATAACCTGCTTAATCCAATTCAGGATCAGAAGGGTCAGAGCCTGTCCTGGGAACACTGGGCACAAGGCAGTCATCAACCTTGGGATAACCACTGGGCACACAGAGACACAAACACCTCTAATTAAGGTCACCAGTTCACTTAACATACATGATGGTGCTGGGGTATGTGGAGAAGAACTGACATGAACACAGGAAAAACATGTCAACTGCACGATGACAGTGGCAGGACTAGGAACAGCACCCAAGTGTCATGGGCACAAACACAGAAGTGCTTAATCCTGTACCACTGTGCAGTCTGCTAGTGTGACAGGTGCTTTATAAAACAGCACAGGTCAATGGGAGAAGAAGAGGAGTACAGCACTTTCGGGTCAGGTGAAAGGGGATTTGAATTTAAAAGAATGCAACAACAGCAGAATAAGTGGAAAATGTGAAATGTAAACAAGAATTGGGACAAAAGATCTTAATAAAGATAGTCCTTCATACATTCTGCATGAATAATGATGTGAGCAGTTTAAGTTACAGTTGATATTCTGGCAAAATAGTTTAGTTAGCAACAGTAGTATGATCAAAAATGCATTTAAAAGCAAAGAAGAAGAACACAAGGCACCGAGTGACTCATTTAAAGCGCCTTTCTCACTGGATGGCACTTAATTTTTTCTTATTTTTGGACTTTCCGAGGGTATCACAGGGTTATCAGCCCACGTCCGACGTGATTGTCTTTGCACCATTCTTGGCGGCTTTGGTTTCCTGCCCCATCCTATTTATAGCATTTCAGTCTTTTGCTGCCAAGCCCAGGAAGTTTAATGGCACTAAATAACAAGAAGGAGAAACACTTTGAATAAATAGGCTTGCACTTTAAAAATAGCCGAGCACCAAAGTAAGAGATGCTGTATGAGGGCAAAGATGAAAGGCTGAAAGGACGCTGATGTAATGAGGCACCAGGACTCAGGTCGTGGTCACCCGTGTTTTAAGGAGGAGACAGTCAGCCTCTGCATTTTTAATAATTTTAAACACTGTAGCAGTTAAGGCTTTTGTCCACCTCTTGAACCCTCAGGTACCACTCCAAACACCAGGTAATAGTACAAGACTCTTTCATTGTACTACAGTACAGTGCACCAAGCACCCTCCACTCCACACTACTCATAAACAATAAACTACTCACAAAACTCTCTCCTCCTTCTCCCAGACACTTAGCCACCCTACCTCCCAGCTCAGCTCAGTGTACTGGGCTTTCCCAGAGTCCTTTATACACCCTGACCCGGAGGTGTTCCTGCCCAGCAGTCCACAGTTCCCTATTCCTTCCGGGTCAGGGTAAATAGTCCTTATCTTCAACCTGGAAGCAGGTCATCTCTCCTGCTCACGTGACCAGGACGTACTTCCAGGTTATAGGGCACACATAAGTCCACGGGCTTCCTGACAGCGACTCCCCGTGGTCCCCAAGGTATCCAGCAGGGCTGTGTATACAAACTACATAGTCCATGAGGCCCTCCTGGAACTCGGGGCACGTCCATGCTGTTGGGAGAGCTCCTCCTGGCGGCCTGGGGGTGAGGGCCGGAATAGGAAGCCGGCAATCCACCACAACACTCTGAAGGTTTACCCTGTAGCTGCAGGTCAGAAGGATTTTTTATTTTTACAGAAAAGTATATTGAAGAAACAGGAATTACTGACATAAATGCTGCTGTCCAAAAAGAGACTTGTTATGAGACCAAGGAGAAACAAACTGAACTCCTCACTATAATGTTTCAGGAGCTGGACACTGAGCTATTGGGCAGGTAACAGCATTAGAAAGTGGACCCCAGCAGGCCTCTGGCCCCTCAGGTCGCCTGTGGGTTATGACAAGGGTGGTCCTGAATTCAGCCGGGTGTATAAAGAAGCCATTCATCTTTCTTTGTCGAGAAATTTGAATAATGGCTGCCCAGAGGCACTGTAGGCTGCTCATGCCTTATGTCGTTTGATGCAATCTGAGTCAATACTGGGAGAGTGTCAAAATAACAAAAAGAAATTCACGGGAACTGACCGAGGCATCCTGATATGGAGAAATGGATAGCGAGTACTGAAAACATCCCCCATGTTCTGCTGTGTATTTGTGCTTGTCTCTATTCTCTCCTCATCTCTCTCTTGTTCTCTGTATGTGATAGAGACAGAGACGTAGAGAAACAGAAGAAGGCGCTATATACAGTAGGATGATACGCTGGAAAGGCACACTGTCATAGATCAATACTGCAGATGGGAAAGTATCTATCTATCTATCTATCTATCTATCTATCTATCTATCTATCTATCTATCTATCTATCATATACAGGTAGTATGTTTTCTGCATATCAGTTATATAAAAATTGACAGAAGGCAGAGAACAGGTGCTGTGCCAGTCAAGAAACTTTAAACAAGATTCGATTCATACAAACTGATTTAATTAATTGAGTTTAAGTTGAATGATCATCAGATGTTGCCTATGCTGCTACACTAAACATTCAAGAGATCATTTGTCAGAGTTCAGAAGAGTCTAGTAAATTGTAACCACAACTAAATTAGTAAATTAAACAACAAGCAAGTCTAAACCAGAACTCACTAGGAGAAGATAAGTCAGAGTAAGAACACGTCTCTGTCTCTTTCTCTCTCTGTCTTTTCCTTTGTTTGGGCACAGGCTTAACCACACCATCATCTTACTGTCATGAGTTGTATTTACGTTTTTTTCCTTTAGTCCGTGTTCCTTAAAAATAAAAAAGGCATCATCTGGGGGACTTGTGAGGCCAAGGAAATAGATGGGTTTAGTCTCTTCAAGCTTTCAAATAAGTGTCAGTGTAAAGCTCAATCTCATTCACTGCAGGGTATCCAAGCCTGATGACAGCAACGTTTTATTTAGCAACAAGCTAAAACTTTGTTCTGAATTCCTGGTCTTGAATCTCCACTCATTTTTGACTCATATTCTGATTGTGTTTTAGCTCAGATGAAAGGTTATTTCTGATTTTTGGCTCTTATTTTGGTTTTTGCTTCTTCTGGTCATTTCCATTTCTTGACCTCTGTCTCTCTTTAGGCAGAACGTGTTTAAATTTATTAATGATGATTCAGTTTTCCCACATTTCCTTCTAAGTGTGTCCATTTCCAGGATAGTTTTGTTGATGGCTACTAGGCTAGACAACTGGAGTGTGCTAAGAATGTGTGTCAGGCATTACTGGTTAGTCCAAAATTGGATTCACAAACAAACAAAAGCCTTAGCATCATTTCTTATTATTAGTTTTGACTTTCCTGGTTATGACATCATTTCCACCTTCTCACTACAAATTACATATCATATTTTTTCAGTTCAGGTTACATGTACCATTTTTGGTTTATGAGTTGCTACTCTGATTTTGGGCTACATGTCCTGAGCTTTCTTTATTTCATTTCAGTCTTCCAGGTTATGATCACAGCTTACATTCAGAATATTCCATGGCAACTTCTGATTCCATTCCCTTTTAAAGCTTCCATTAGCCTCCTCTCCTCTCCAAACGCCACCATAATGCCATCTGTCAGTTGGCATTTACATCACATGCCCAGCAAGTTCACAGTATTGTTGTGACATGACAGACAACATGGTGATATCTATGAGAAATCATTTTACAAAGTGGGGGGACAATTGGCATCACTACCATAACAGTACAGCTATAGATAAACTTTTTCTTTTTCTTTCGGCTGCCCATGTTAGGGGTTCCCACAGCAAATCATCTTTTTCCATATCTTCCTGTCCTCTACATCTTGCCCTGGCACACCCATCACCTGCATGTCCTCTCTCACCACATCCATAAACCTTCTCTTAGGTCTTCCTCTTTTCCTCTTCCCTAGCAGCTCTATACTTAGTATTCTTCTCCCAATATACCCAGCATTTCTCCTCTGCACATGTCCAAACCAATGCAATCTCGTCTCTCTGACTTTGTCTCCCAACTGTCCAAATTGAGCTGACCCTCTAATGTCCTCATTTCTAATCCTGTCCATCCTCGTCACACCCAATACAAATCTTAGCATCTTTAACTCTGCCACCTCCAGCTCTGTCTCCTGCTTTCTGGTCAGTGCCACCATCTCCAACCCATATAACATAGCTGGTCTCACTACCGTCCTGTAGACCTTCCCTTTCACTCTTGCTGATATCTGACTGTCACAGATTACTCCTGACACTCTTCTCCACCCATTCCACCCTGCCTGCACTCTCTTTTTCACCTCTCTTCCGCAATCCCCATTACTCTGTACTGTTGATCCCAAGTATTTAAACTTATCCACCTTCACCAACTCTACTCCCACATCCTCACCATTCTACTGACCTCCCTCTCATTTACACACATGTATTCTGTCATGGTGGTCCTACTGACCTTCATTCCTCTCCTCTCTAGAGCATACCTCCACCTCTCCAGGGTCTCCTCAACCTGCTCCCTACTATCGCTACAGATCACAACGTCATCAGCAAACATCACAGTCCACGGGGACTCCTGCCTAATCTCCTCTGTCAACCTGTCCATAAAACAAAAATGAAAATTTTTTTTCTCTCAGAAAAAAGTGGATCGCTCTTTCCAGATGAGCAGAAAACAACTCCCTTTAGTGGAGGAGTTCAAGTATCTCACAATCTTATTTACAAGTTATGGAAGAAGGGAACATGAGATTGACAAGCGGACTGGAGAGGTGGCAGCTGTTCTGTAGGCACTGTACAGATCTGTGGTGGTGAAGCAGGAGTGGGGGCTAAAGACAAAACTCCCGGTTTACTGGTCAATCCACAGGAGATTCCTGTCTCCACCTATCTCCTGAGCTGTGAGTAATGATCAAATGAATGAGATTGCGAGTACATGCAGCAGAAATGAGGTTTCTTCATAGGGTGGCTGGGCCAACACTTCAAGGTAGGGCGAGAAGCTGAGCAATTCGGGAAAGTCTCAGAGTAACGTCACTGCTCTTCCAGATCGAGACAAGCCAGTTTGGGCATATTTTAAGAATACCCCCTGGGTGGCTCTTGGTGGAGACCCTACAGCAGACCCAGGACATGCTGGAGGAATTATATCTGGCTTGGAAATACCTAGGAATCCCTCTAGAATGGGAATTTATAGCTGGGCATAGGGACATCTGGGCTGACCTGCTTGTCCTACTGTCACTGCAACCCTCACAGCAAAAGCAGTTTCAAAAGATGATGTGAGATGTTAAAAATTTGGTCGTGAACGTCAGTAGGCTTTGCACCGTGGAAACCGAGTTAAGCAAACTATTCCATAACATTTCAGTGATTATTTACCGCTCTGATGCTGATCTATCTGATCATAAATTAGGTCATTATGATAGCAATTGATGGGAAGAATTCATAATTAATTGCAGAATTTCTGCATTAGAGGGTTCCTCTAGAGTGTCTCTTTCTCTTGCACGATTTGGCTGAAAAACTAATCAGCACATTGTCATCTCATAACAGGCTTAAGTTCCGAGTTTGGTGTTTTCTGTCCAGCTGTTTTAGCTCTAGACCTTACTCAAGAAACTGTGACATACAGACACACACAGACAGGCACACACCCATCATCGAGATATCAATGTTTTCGGTATTGGAGACTCTAAAACATCGAGATCCGTTGAAAACCGGAGATCAAAATTTTTGACAAATCTAAAGCTTTTGTTCCTCGCCGGGTTACAGACGACAGGTTACGGTGGAGGAGGGTGCAAAGCAAAAATTATTCATGCGTTCCTGGAGAAGAGGGAATCGGTTTGGTGCGATGGATGCAGAGACCAGAGCAAGCAGTTGGACGCTCCCAGCCACAGACGTTTAGGAATGCCGACTTAGGGAGTCTGGGATTGTCTGAGTATATTTTAGTGTCTGCATCTTCTGTTAACTCTTTCCTAATTATTATAAATTTGGAAAAAATAAATGTTGATTCTGAATTTTTAATCTTGTGTGCAGACGAGTTTGCAATTGTATGTGCTCATATAAATAACTTGTCTATTTTTATTTTTCATACAATAGCGCTTCTGAAATGGAATCCCTTTGGGATTCTTAACCTACCCCAGTGGGCTCCTAAAAATATGGAAATTTTTCATTAGGTATGCAAACAAAATTTTATAATTTAAGTAAATTGAATAACCCTTATTAAATCTTGACATTTTTCCAGTTTACAGAGAGAAAATAAAACCATAAACAACTCGAACTATAAGACAGCTAGTCTTAAACCGGACTTGTTCGGCCTTCACATGTGACCCCTAGAGTTACTCTGAGAATTGTGCTTTTCTTTTGAATTACCTCATGTTGTGGTTGTTTTGTTTTTTTCTCTCAGCCTTGCCACAGAATGTCGTGAAGCGATTAAGGGGGCCGGGGCAGTGTGTGTCTGTTGTTTTAAAAACTGTGCGCTCAAGCTTAGTGGGTGTGGGTCTGAGTGGCAGTGAAATGATGCGACACCCCAGGGTGTTGGTGAAGAAATTGGCTGATCGTGCATTCATGCGCAGATGTGATCAGTTCAACCGGCTTCCATGTTAACATTCTACAGGTCATCATCAAGGCACCTGCACCCACAATAATATAAAGGGGCCTGGGCAGGTTAGAAAAGTAGAAACAAAGGAATTGAATAGAGAAAGAGAAGGAATTGAGGAAATAAAATATTTGGTAAAGAGAAAGGACTGTATAGGTTGGCTTCTAGTGTTGGGAGGAAGCAGCAAAGTGGTCAAGGGAAACATAGCGGTGGAGTTCCTGGGGTGGACCAGATAGCTCCTGCTGCACTGTTAAGAGCAGGAGTGATCGAGGAGCTCCTTGAGGTATAGGGAACGCTAAAGGATGGTGACCAGGACAGGAGTTGAGGAGGGGCCATTAGGTATCAAGCAGACATCGTTGTGATAGGGAAGACAGAGTCGGGCTCAGCGTGTCCTAATGGATAACTAGGGGGGGTGGCCAGGACAGGAGTCAAGGAGGAGCTCCTAGGGATACAGTGGACCCCGAGGCAGAGTCGGGGTCAGTGCATCATGGTGGAATCGAGGAGGACCACTTTCACCGGGGTCTCGACCCTGCTGAGCGTACCCAAAGAGGGGACGAGTGGCAAGATGAGAGTGCAAGAGCACAGGCAGAGAACTTTAAAGGCGATTTTAATTCTGTTTTATCCTGGGGGGTTATGGAATATGTATGGACTTATTTATTGGAAATTTTAACTTCCACACTAGAGCACTGTGTTTATTGCAGACTAATTATATATTTAAAGAAGATTTTTACACTGAATTATTTATTGGACACTGTTTTGAATAAAAGCACTAAAGACCTTTGCACCACCTATGCTGGTTTGATGACCTGGGTTCAAGGAGGAATATGCCAGCTGTGGGCTACCTGGGCATCACACAGCAGTACGAGTTACGCAATGGTCTACCAGGCCAAAAAAAAAAGTTGTTTGCTATAACAGGATGTGAGGGCCCGACAACTTCCTCTTCGGGAGCAGTAAACACTACGAACTCATTTAGTACTTTTTACAATTTACTGTCATTATTATCTGAAATGACACAGTCTGTGAGTTTCATTTTCAGTTCCATTTTCTTTAATGTATTTTTGTTACAAAAGTGAAAAAAAAAATGACTGTGGTAGTCAGGCTGTTTTCTTCGTGCTGTAATTGAGCACCTTCACAACACGTCTGCTCTCCAAGGTCTGAATTTATAAATAATAAAACAAACATTGGCGTTCTTTTCTGACTGACCTAAATGCATTAATAACATCTGTTAATAGGCTGGGGTATCAATGGGGAGACTATCAGGTATTCCTACTGGTGATTTCTCCCGGTGTTCAAATGACGGCTGTAGATTTTTGATTCCAAACGAATTTCATTTTAAGCATTTTTGGCAAAAATAATCAGAGTGCTTGAGATGTTCAAATCTTACTTGACAGCTTGGTACAGTTTAAAGCATCAAAGAACATTTTGAGCTTTGTTTGTAGACCTTTTCAATTTATAGTACTTTTATTAGAAAATAAAACCTTCTTTCAAAAAAGAAATTTGAATGGCATTTCTGGTAAAAACAGTGAGGGAGAGGTTTCTGTTTTCTAACATTTCATGGATGTCATTCTTCTTCTTAAGCTTCTCCGGCTTTCAGGTGAGGTCGCTATATTGCACCAGCCCGACCTCTGACTGGATTGAGCTCATTACAACGTCTCATTCCCTGATTCACGGAAGACGCCGAATTCCAACACAGTAGAGGTACAAGAGGAGCCAGAAGCATAACCATCCCTTCAAGGAGGACACTTTGCCTTTCCATTGCCACCATAGGTGAATGTCTACATCTTATATGTTTTTGGTTGTTTTAGCGTGGGTGGAGATGCTTTCATAAATGACGAGAAAATACTAGTGTGGAGGGAGATCATCTTTTTTAAAAACGCATTTAATTGAAAATGTAGTAGTGTGGACATAGCCTAAAATGTCAACAACAGCAACCACAAGTAGGCCCAACCTTTTTCATAGTTAAGCATTACACCTTATTAATCACACATAAAAGAATTAAGTTCAATTAGTTTTGTATAGTTTTGTTATATCCTACAGAAAAGCATGACAAACCTATAAACATTTTGAACAGACCTACATTTTTGAAATGATTTAGTTGTTTTCAGTGAACTATGTAAATCATTTAGAAATAAGAGCCAGTTCTGAAAACCCCATCCTGTTTATGTACAGTAGCTCAACCTACGTTGTGTTAGTTTCACAATGAATTGTCCTGTGACTTGAAGCATCCACAATGTGAAAGCCGTACACAAAACTTAGAAGTGATAAATGAGATGACAGCATGCAGAGGCAGCAAAAGGTCGAGAGCAATAGGAGGGGCACCAGAAGAACACGAAACAAGAGGAGGGCAAAATGGAGGGTGCAAGGCATCAGCATCACAACGAATGAGAAGCAACTTCTGGTGATGTTTCATTGTCACAATAAGAATGGTGTTATTAACCACCTGTGTTAGGGGCTTGAACTGCTTAAGGTGAAGCATCCTAGGTAGTCAACATAAGGCCATCTGTAGGAGTGCCATTGGTAAATGTGAGGGACAGTGCTGAGGTGTGGTCAGCATCACCAGATCATGATCCTCAAGTCACTAGAGGAACTTTTGAGGATTTCAGGGTCCTATTGGTTACAGTTTAGAACTAGTGGTCTAGTGGTCTAGGTGTTCTGGGTTTCTACCTTGTAAATGGAAACCATTACTGAAGATCAGAGCACACTCACACATACACTTCTAATTAGGGAATCCATTCCCGGGCTCCCAGTAATCCCGGGAATGAAACTGCTGTAATTCCTGGGAAAACGGGAACGGCCAAGCTCGCATATATAGCGTGTAAAAGTGTAAAAATCGATCAAGAAATAACAGAGTTATAGTTGAAAATAATTAAGGTGGCGCCATTGCTGCACCTTGCAATTCATCAGACAACAGCTTTGAACAGCAACTTGAAATTGCAATGCATCAGTCTGTTGCATCCGCATTATCTCTGCCAAGAAACTTGCCATCACAGAATGATGACAAGAAACTGGATGCATCAGTAAAAGCTGAAATGGCGGTGTTTCAGAGCAGCTGCATTCTGCACTCGTTGCAAACGATTGATGTCTTTTTTGGGTAGTCCTGAGAGGAGTGCGTTACAGTAATCTAGCCGACTGAAAACAAACGTATGAACTAATTTCTCTGCATCTTTTGATGATATAAGAGGTCTAACTTTTGCTATGTTTCTTAGGTGAAAAAATGCTGTCCTAGTGATCTGATTAATATGCGATTTAAAACTCAGATTACAGTCAACAGTTACCCCTAAGCTTTTTACCTCCGTTTTGACTTTTAATCCTAATACATCCAGTTTATTTCTAATAGCCTCATTGTATCCATTATTGCCAATCACTAAGATTTCGGTTTTCTCTTTATTTAATTTATCCTCACAGGTGGCGCAGTGGTAGTGCTGCTGCTTTGCAGTAAAGAGAGTGTGGAAGATTGTGGGTTCGCTTCCCGGTTCCTCCCTGTGTGAATAGCGCTCTGAGTATTGAGAAAAGCGCTATATAAATGTAATGAATTATTATTATTATTATTATTAATTTGAGAAAGTTACTATTCATCCATTCTGAGATACAGGAGAAGCTGAATGTCTGCAGTTAGAATAAGAGTAGATATGACAGACGTGCTGCCATTAGACACACACCAGGATGGCTTGCTGGTGGTGCAGTGGGTAGCACACAGATTCAGGGCCTTGGCTTGTAATCAGGTGCCCTATTGCGATTCATATAGGAGTCTGCATGCTCTCTTCATATCTGTTTGGGTTTTTCTGCAGCATTTTTTTTTCCCACAACGCCCAGTGATGTGCCAGTTAGGTTAATTTTTGGGTCTCAGTCTCAGTTCCTAGAGGGCTGCAGGTTTTCATTCCAGCAACATTCTTAATTAGCAGCCAATTAGTGCTGCAATGGAACATACTTTGCACTGCCAAGCCATATAATTAAATACAGAAAGATGTATTATTAACAGCAAGACTTGGCTTCTAATTATAAAATTGGTGGCAGCAAACATCTGAAGCCTTTGAGGGCCTACAGGAAGTGAATTTGAGACCCCTGCATTAGAGCTTGGCAGTGCACTCACTCTGACACATCACTCATTTCCAGTATGGCTTATTGTCCTTTTCTGAGAACCTCGTCCAAATGTTTTTTGACCTGGAGCAGCTCAGCCCATATTGTTAACTAAAAGCGAATTAAGGAAAAAATAAGCAATTTAGGCTCCAGAATCTTAAAAAGCAAACAAATTAAAATTAAGTCATAAGAATATGGAATGCAATTCGAGCCAGAATAAAATAATTAAAATGGCATTCCACATATGAAGTGTGTGCCATGAACAGCAGTAATTGAGAATTAATTAAGAATTAATTATGAATACAGGCAGCCACTCAGTTCTTCAGGAGTTCTTGACTTTGACACTTCTGCTTTAAAAAGAGTTCCTCACCTATAACTGAAAATGGAGCTGGCCAGTGTTGGCAGGACCCCGATTTTCTCACCTAATTGGGCTCATTTTGATCGTCATCCATAGGAAAAAATGGGTTTTTGCGGGGTGTTTCTTTTGGGTTACTTTTTAAAAAACAACACAGAATTTTGGGCTATTTTACAACCCCAAATGAATTTTTGCCATGTTTTTCATTGCTCTGGCGCCCCTTCTCCAGCGTTTACCCATTCTGTCACTCTTAAATACCTCTCAGGCTTTCATGGTATGTACCTAACCCTCTCGCTCTGACAATGCCCCCCACTTTCCGGTGTGTCATTCTGTCTACTTCAGACATTGGACTGTTTTGTTGGCCAAACTCTCTATTTTTAAGCTGTCATTGAGCTGTACATTTTTAGAAACCTGGAAACCCTGGAGTTGGTTGAGTGGAAATTTCACACTGTCTCTCTTCACAAAGAGCAATAGAAACGCTGTGTGAGGTGTTGTGATATGCAGCACACAAGATGACAAAATGGGTGCAGACATCTAAAAAATCCACAAGAGCCCGATCAGGACCCTCACTGGTCTGTCCAAGACACAGGCCTCACCCCAGACCACCAGACCCCAAACTTAAGTTCAAAAAAACTTTAAAATGTCCCAAATACACAAAAAAATATCTTCAAGGGTAAACCATAAAACTTCTGGTTTGTGAAGATAAGGCAAGTTGTGTCACTTTAAAAAGGAAGAGTCTACATATGTATATGTATATATTGTCACATACACGCAAATAGGAGGAAGCGGAATAGACCATGGGAAGGTAATTCCATGCCAGGCCAGGGGGTGGCAGGGTGCACTAAGTCTACTTCTGTTATCTCTGCAGACCAAACATGAGAAATCCTGCCTGATCCCACATTGAAAACATCAGTTCCGGTTCTGGTGCCAAGAACGACGTCACTTCCGGTTCCAGCAACGAGGATGACATCACTTCCAGTGTGGACCCTTTAAAGTCGCCATCTTTCCTGCTTGAGTCAATTCACATGAGTGCTATTTCAAAACCCATTTGCAGCCAGGGACAATATATGGGTGGCTCCCCTGAACCTTTTTGTGTGGTGTGTCGAGGCTGTTCATTTCACAATATACATTTATATATATATACATATATACTAGTGGGCTTTGCCCCCTACTCGCTTCAGTCGCCCACCTCCCAACCCCTCTCTCCGGGGGCACGCTTCATGCTCGCCACTTTACATCTCTGCCATTCGTGTTGTGAAGGATGGGAGGTTGAATGCACGCTAAGGAGATGCAGACGAATCAGCTGCTGGCTTGCAGCTGCTGCTACTGAGCTGCGTGATCTGCATGTTGCACTGCACGATAATCATTTAAAAGCCTGTACAGCAGCTGTCCTTTTGTCTCACTTCCTTGTCTCCCGGGACATTAAAGTGTCTCCCCGAGATGATCACGTCTCGATCCGAAATTTTTTTATATAATATATATATTATATATATATATATAAAAAACAAATGCTAAGGGTTGTGTTTGTTTGTCACATAATTATTCGCAAACACCTGAGGCCAGAGCCTTGATTTTGGCCCTAATTGAAAGCTAATGATGTAATACGTCTTGGTGAAGTAAACCTTAATGAAGTCATTGGGTTTTCATCTTTCCTATAGGAAAGTGCATAAGGTAACTGAAACAGCTGATATAGAACAAAGAGTTGAGCAGCAACATTTGCTGAGTATGAAGCAAATTGCAAAAGACAATTGCATGAAGACAAATGACAGCTCTGGCAATCATAGGGTGTGGCCACCTGCTGGTAATCACAAACTACTGGGGCTGGAACCCTGATCTTGGGAGGTCTGATGGTCTGCATGTTTCTAGTTTATTAAATAAGTAAAACAAGAATGAAATATGGCAAAACAAGACAAAAAGGCAACCCAAGGATCACAAATCCAAATTTTCTAACCAGAATCCAAGAGCAAAAATCCAATAAAGTCAAAAACAATATTCACAATAAGATGCCAAATCTTCAACAATCAATGTACCTCTGAGTGCCTTACTCCACAGCCAGAAACATAATGGTGTAAGGTGGGACCTCAGTAGTGACATAATGGTGGCCCCATCTATTGGGCTTCCACCTGTAGAGACAAACACTTTGAAAACAATAATAATTAACATCAACAAAAATGACATTACAAACAAAAATAAATATGAAAAATAATTCAAAAATACTAATATAACACACAATGAATACATTGACAGCCCGGGAGAGTAGACACTAGTACTTCAGAGCCCTTCAATTCTCAGTTTGATTATAAATGGCAAGTTATATGACCAGAGATTCACAAGGTATGCTGGGGTGCTGTTATGAATAGAAGCCACAAAAAAGCTGAAGTAGTGTAGGGTCTGCTAAAAGTCTCAAAATCCAGGCCAGATATGGCTTTACTTCAGGCTGCCAGCCCCTAACTACTACCTGGAGGCTTTGGCATATACAAGAGGAAAAAAGGGGGAGCTGGCTGTTATGATTTGAAGTCTATTTGTATTTTTTATGTGCTTTCCTCCAGTGTTTTTTGAGATCTGTCACTTATTTTGGTTGTTTTTTTTTTAGGTCACTGATTATTATGATTCCAACATTTGTTTTTAAATTTTTAATTGTCAAATATTTTGGGCAGTTTCAGCCACCATTTTGTTATTTCACGATCTCTGACATTTTGGTCTCCTGTTGTTAAGGCAGCATTCAGTGTTGTCAGGAGTGTGTCCTCTGAGGCTGTGGTATTCAGATAAAAAACACAACGGGCGAAAAGGTCATCGAAGCAACCACTTCATCATCTGAGCTTGTGGATATCAAAACCCTTTTTACTAAAAAACACATTTGCTAAATCTCCTGTTTTGAATGTCTCCCAGTTTTTGACATTTGCTTCCAAATTTTGACCTCGATTTTTGACTCTCATTTTGGTTTTGATGCTCATGTGATTTGATCTCTGGATTTTAGCCCTTTTCTGTTACTTTTGTTTAACACTGGCTCCTGGTTCTCTCAGAGGTTTCTTGCTGGTTTGGTAGCATATCACAGGCTTTAAACTTTTAAAAAGTATTAAAAGTGTCAAAATATATCAAAATACCTCATAAGGGAGAAGGTAACCATAAACCTCTGGCTTATTGAAACAAGCCAAAGAAAGAATCTTTATAAATGAAGATTGACAAAAAAATCGGCAAAAGGCAATAATAAAAGATGAAAAGGATTTGCCTAAAAGGCAGTCCATAGCAAACATCTCCCAATGCACAACCCAGAAATAAGAGTCCAGAAACTGAATGAAAAAAATACATCACAACCAAAAGAAAAGAAATAGTCACAAAACTCCAAACAGCACTTAGTAACAACCTGAGGGAAAGCATCTCATCCATCAGAATCTAAAGGTGGAGGGCGGTCCCTTGGGTGTGATGTCATTGTGGCCCCGCCTCTTGTGGGGCTCCACCCAAAGAAATCAAGAATCATAAATAAACTTATAGCAGAGCTACTTAAAATGTCAATTGTGTTGGTTCAGTGTTTATATGTGTTGTGTTTGCCTGACATTTGTCTTGTATAAAATATATATATTAAAAGACAGGATGGCGCATTTCAAGAGGAGGAAGTGGGGAAAAGGAAGCAATGAAAACGAGATCTATCATAACAGACACTGCTGATATTTCATCAAAAGGAACAACAGATATCATCACTTTTCATCCAGTAGTAAGGTGATTTGGACTTTTCTTCATCCCCTACCCATGGCTGTCGGACTGCTATCTGGACTCACCGGTGAGACTATTTGGGTTCATGTTTCAGAATAGCACCATCTGAACTGTGATTAGCTGTCATTTCATCATTTGGGACTTTACTGTCTTTCACCCAGTTCTCATTCTCTACAGTTACCAGGTTTTCACTTTGTGTGAATATGGATGTTTGATTTTCATTTTGTACTTTATACATGTTTCATAGTTAAGACAAGGAAGGTCAGGTCTGTTTAGTGTTTTCTTTCTATCACTGTAAATATTTGCATCTGCATCAGGATTGGGGAATTTGAGCTATGTGTGTTATATTTCATCCTCTTCTAATATGTTCATTTTACACCTACTGATACATTATCTTTGAATTATTTATATGTTTTTGACCTTCGACTGGGCAGCTTGAGCGGAAGGTGGGTAAGAAACTGAAGGGTAAGTACATAAGTTCATTTCAGCACAGCTGGAGTGTGTAACTTGCTACTCTCCAAGCATACTTGCTACACACAAAGACACAGTATATCAATATTAAAAAATCTAAAATACACTCAAGATCAAGGTTCCAGCCCCAGTAGGTCACGAGTCCCAGGAGGTTTCAGAGCAGCATATGCTTGATGTACATTAAATACTGTAACTGTCATCCTCTTCTCCTATCTTGTAATCGAAACCTGCAATTTGCTTCACACTTAGAAGATGCTGCTGCTCCACTTTTTCTTTCTGTCATGTCATCTTTTCAATCAGCTTACCAATGCACTTCACCGTGGAAAAGACGCAAACATGATAACTTTGTTGAGGTTGCCGCTACTCTAATGTTTTGCTTCATCAGTGCATATCATGGCATAAGCTTTCGATTAAGACCAACATCAAGGTTCTAGCTCCTTTGATTCGTGAGCAATCACAAGACAGATAGACCCTACCCTTAACATTATATATATATTGTGAAAGGAGCTACATAGGTGCCTGACCCGACACAGACTGACAACAGAGGCACAGGTAAAAATAAAAACAAAAGATTTATTTTATTCCGCTGGAGTGTGGGGGTCACGTCTTCCCCGTGTACTTCAGCTACAGCACAGTCCCACAAAGCACCACATCAAACAAGTCAAAAATATTCTTCTTCCTCCAGTCCTCCCAGGCAGCTTCGTCTTTCTCCTCCCGACTCTGGCGCTTCGAGTAGTGGCTGCAGGTTCTTCTTATAGCCCACCCGGAAATGCTTCAGGTGATAATTAACCTAATTCAGGCTGCACTTCCAGGTGTGGCTGCATTCCATCCCACACAGGCTCATTAAGCTGTGCAGCTCCTCCCGGTGGTGGCCATGGAGCCCAGCATGGTTGAGCCCCGAAGTCCCACGCCTGTGGCCCCAATATAACCCAGGAGGGCTGCCACCACGTGTTCCAGAGGACATAGTGTGCATCCCATCGCTGTTCCCCCAGATCCAGTGCCACCGGGCAAGGGACCCGGGCGTCCACCACAATATATATATATTATAACAATAATAATCATCAAAATATTATTATATTATATATTATAATAATAACAATCATCCCTTTGGGATTAATTAAGTAATAAAGTATCTATCTATCTATCTATTTATATATATACAGTCATATGAAAAAGTTTGGGAGCCCCTCTCAGCCTGCATAATAATTTACTTTCAACAAAAAAGATAACAGTGGTATGTCTATCATTTCCTAGGAACATCTGAGTACTGGGGTGTTTTCCGAACAAAGATTTTTAGTGAAGCAGTATTTAGTTGTATGAAATTAAATCAAAAGTGAACAACTAACTGTGCAAAAATTTGGGTCCCTTTGTAATTTTCCTGGTTTGAATGCCTGTCACTGCTCAATGCTGATTACTTACAACACCAAATTGGTTGGATGAGCTCGTTAAGCCTTGAACTTCATAGACAGGTGTGTCCAATCATGAGATATAAAGGTATTTAAGGTGGTCAATCGCAAGTTGTGCTTCCTTCCCTTTGACACTCCTCTGAAGAGTGACAGCATGGGATCCTCAAAGCAACTCTCAAAAGATCTGAAAACAAAGATGGTTCAGTCTCATGGTTTAGGGGAAGGCTATAAAAAGTCATCTCAGAGGTTTAAACTGTCAGTTTCAACTGTAAGGAATGTAATCTGGAAATGGAAGGCCACAGGCACAGTTGCTGTTAAACCCAGCAGGTCTTGCAGGCCAAGAAAAATACAGGAGCGGCGTATGTGCAGGATCATGAGGTTACAGACAACCCACAGATCACCTCCAAAGACCTGCAAGAACATCTTGCTGCAGATGGTGTATCTGTACATCGTTTTACAATTCAGCGCAATTTGCACAAAGAACATCTGTATGGCAGGGTGATGAGAAAGAAGCCCTTTCTGCACTCACACCACAAAGAGAGTCGCTTGTTGTATGCCAATGCTCATTTAGACAAGCCAGATTCATTTTGGAACAAAGTGCTTTGGACTGATGAGACAAACATTGAGTTATTTGGTCATAACAAAAAGCACTTTGCATGGTGGAAGAAGAACACCTCATTCCAAGAAAAACACCTGCTACCTACTGTCAAATTTGGCGGAGGTTCCATCATGCTGTGGGGCTGTGTGGCTAGTTCAGGTACTGGGGCACTTGTTAAAGTCGAGGGTCAGATAAATTAAACCCAATATCAACAAATTCTTCAGGATAATGTTCAAGCAGCAGTCACAAAGTTGAAGTTATGCAGGTGTTGGATATTCCAACAAGACAATGACCCAAAACACAGTTCAAAATCTACAAAGGCATTCATGCAGAGGGAGAAGTATAATGTTCTGGAATGGCCGTCACAGTCCCCTGACTTGAACATCATCGAAAATCTATGGGATGATTTGAAGCAGGCTGTCCATGCTCGGCAGCCATCAAATTGAACTGAACTGGAGAGATTTTGTATGGATGAATAGTCAGAAATACCTCCATCCAGAATCCAGACACTCATCAAAGGCTATAAGAGGACAGCATCTAGAGGCAAAAGGAGGCTCAACTAAGTATTGATGTCATATCTCCTACAGAGAGTTGGAGTTGGGATGAAGAAGCAAAAAGTTCGCTGGGAGATGTGAAAGAGAGGAAAGAGAGAGAGGGAGAGAAGTGTGTGGCTGAAGTTATTATACTTCTGAAGCCTTTGTGTAAAGTATTTTGTAATAATAAACCTTTGATTATACTGGGACTTGTGTCCATAACGTTGTGGCTGGTGATTGGGGTGCTGCCATACCCCCTACTGGTCACTAGATAGATAGATAGATAGATAGATAGATAGATAGATAGATAGATAGATAGATAGATAGATAGATAGATAGATAGATAGATAGATAGATAGATAGATAGATAGATAGATAAGCACACATTACACAAATTACATAAAAACATGTAAAATAATAAAATATAAAACATACATAACACATAAGCAATGTTATAAAGCCTGGATGAAACATAAGAGGTGTGTGGCCTGTTATCATGTAAACTTTTCTTACAATGTAACAAACCTCCCTCTTCTCTTAAAACCTAATTTTGATAATATTCACCCTTTAATTTTAACTGTTGATTCCGCTGATCAGTTAATGAAGTGTCGAGAAGTGCTGCTCAATGCATGCTTTAGATGTTATGTTATAAACGCTTTATTTTCATTGCTGTGAAAGGGCTTGTTGAGAATGCAGCACAAGACAAGAACCAGCCCATGGCTGAGCCTTCAGCCTTCGTTAAATTCAGCCGTAATGAGCTCAAGCCGCCGTCATTCCCAATTAATTCCTTTCGGCCATATGCACTACAGCTACTTTACAACTCAAGTCTGCTCTTTCAGAGAATAAAAATGTGCACACTCATGCATTTACTGTTGACAAGACTGTGCTTTTGACTCATATTGTTTGATGGCTCACTACGGAGGCGTCATTTTCTGCCTGAATTCTTTTACTCATGAGATACCGGAGCAAACTACCAGCATTCAGACAGCTTAACAATCGCACTTAAATTTAGCACATGGAGGTAACCGTCACATAAATTCTGTCGGTCTGGGAAAGCGGAGATGGAAAAAAACCAAAAAGCTAAAGGATCCTTGTAAGCTAGTCTGAACGGGAGCCATGCAGCTCAGATATTTCATGTCTATAAAATGTTTACTATGTCAGAATAACTCATACAGAAAGAAGTTTATAATTTAAAAGATATTTGTGATCATATTCTCACTTATTGTACACTCAATAAAGTTACATTCAAAAACTGATACTGGTAAAATATCCAAAGTCCAAAGGCATGCAGGTCAGGCAAATTAGTGATGCTAAATTGGCCTGTGAGTGTGAGTGTGAGTGTGTGTGTGCGTGTGCTTGTGCATATGTGTGTGTGCATGCGCGTGTGTGCATTCATGTTTGTGTGTGTGCGCATGCGTGTTTGTGTGTGCTTATGCGTGTTTGTGTGTGCTTATGCGTGTGTGTGTGTGCGTGCTTATGCACCTGTGTGTGTGTATGTGTGATTATGCATGTGTGGGGGTGTGTGTGTGCGTGTGTTTATGCACATGTGTGTGTGTTTATGCACCTGCGTGTGCGTGTGTTTGTGCATATGTATGTGTGAGTGTGTGTGTGTGCACGTGTGCTTGTGTGCTTATGCACATTTGCATGCATATGTGTGTGTGTGTGTGCTTACGATAGCGCTTTGAGTACTGAGAAAAGCGCTACATAAATGTAATGAATTATTATTTATTATTATACACCTGCGTGCGTGTTTGTGTGTGCTTATGCATATGTGTGTGTGTGTGTATGTGTGTGTGTGTGTGTGTGTGTGTGTGTGTGTGTGTGCTTATGCACCTGTGTGTGTGTATGTGTGATTATGCATGTGTGGGTGGGTGTGTGTGTGTGTGTGTTTATGCACCTGGGTGTGTGCATGCATGCGTGTGTGTGTGTGCGTGTGTGTGTGTGTGTGTATGTGCGTGTGTGTGTGTGTGCGTGTGCTTGTGCATATGTGTGTGTGAGTGTGTGTGTGTGTGCACGTCTGCTTGTGTGCATATGCACGTGTGTGTGTGTGTGTGTGTGTGTGTGTCTCACAAGTCTATCGGTGGCCTCTCTCACTGGTCTTCTTGTTGCGTGATCACAGCCTGCTCTAGGCAGATTATTGCTCTGCTATACTCCTCTCCTTCCATTTCTGAATGACTGATTTAACTGAATTCAAATGGATATTCAGAGACTTGGATATTTTAGATTAGCAGACAAGACAGCGAAGCACATAAACAGGCAAAAAGAAATCCTGATTATAGCCTGATATTTTCTGGAAAGCAAAAAAACATGTAGGTCAAGTAATGACCACCTCAATGGCAGGAAGAAAAACAAGAGTAGCAACACGTCCTGAACCACATTGAGAAGTAATCCTAAATAAAGAGCGACTGCACCATAGACAAACATGACAACTCATAGGCCTGCACGATGAAGTCCAGGACACACAATGCAAGAAGATCCAATAAACAGAAATGCACGACAACAGTCAAGAAGATCGTCAAATTGCTGGAACTTCCAACCATATGAAAGCTTTGCTTTTACATCCTTACATTGAGGTTTCTTTGAAGACCACTACTTAGTAAAGTTACATTAGCGATGTGATTTAGAAAGTGCTCTGGATGAGCCACTAAGAACTAATAAAATGTTTTAGGACTTCTAGACAAACTGAGAAAAGCGCAATATAAATGTAATGAATTATTATTATTACTATTATTATTAGATGACATAACAAGTATGAACAGCTCCCTATCTTTAACTTACTTTTCATTTGCATTTTATTTTAGGATTTAGAGTCCGTATGTTTCACTAGTAAAATTTCCATGGGGTGAATACTTTTTATAGGCACAATATCTGGAGATGTTGAAGGAAAACCAAAGTGCGCAGAAGAAGACCCTCAAAGACAACAGGAGGAAAGTGGAATCTCCATGTGAACAACAGCAGCACCCAGGTTCTTATAAACTCTGAGTTTTACTTTTACCTTTCCCCTTAATGGAAGACATGTCCACGATGCACAATGTCAGTACATTGTCTGCTCCTACCCAACTGTTCACTTTACATAAAATATTTCCACAGAATTTTACAGCTGAATTTTCTAGCAGTGGTGTCATGTTGCACGTGACTGCCACGCTTCTTACCAAGCAAACTAAAAGTGTGCATGACTCACCACTTCTGTGTTCATGGCCTGAATAGCACAGGCCGGCCAGCAGATGACTAACTCGGGTCTCTCAGTGAGACGCCTTCTATGCAAATGAATGAATAAGTGACTCTTGGCTTGCATGCTTCTGTGGCTTCATCATCATTTTGCATGTTTGCCCAGCCGCCTTAGCTCTGTTAATGTTCACTGTGACTTTTCCCAAGAATCAAAAGTCTAAATGAATACTTTTCCACAAAATATGCAATAATGTGGAGTTTTTGTCTTCCCTTTTGCGCTTCCATCTAGGCTCAAGAGCTTTATACAGTATATGTTATGAATTACTGTATAAACATCTATATATACATATTATGAAGAAGGGGGCTGTACACACCCCTAGAAGATGCGGTCGCTCCTCCAAAACCCCCTCTTAAACACCGATACAATGGGAACAAATGTAGTTTACCTCCTCTTTGCCCCGTTAGATGCTGCTGCTGCTGTGTCGCGTGATCTGCTTCTATCGCAGGACTTCGTATATTTAAAAGCCTGTACAGCACCTGTCCTTTTTGCTCATTGCCTTGTCTCACTTCTCCCCTAGACATCCTCTGCTTTCTGCTTTTATTATGCTGTTTACAAATAAAGTGTGACAAGGTGATATATATACAGTATATAAAGAAATCCAGCATCTGCCTGTTTGTCTGTATGTCTGTCCACTTTTCACGAGAGAACTACTTAACGGATTTAGATTGGGTTTTTTTTCTATAATTTGTTTGAACTTTCTTTGTTGATTTTGCGACTTCTCTCATCACGCTAAGTATCATAGTTCACTTGCAGTACCAATTTATTTGTGTTATTCCGAGAGAGCGGCTACGGGCTGTGGGGACGGTGGCGGGGCCCTCCTCATTCACACGCAGGCCTCCGTTCGAGTCGGTCTACCTCTCACCACGTGTTGGAGCGTACCTTGCCTCCACTTAGCTAGTGACACCTGTTTGTTAAGCAGACATTATCATCTAGAGATTGTTAAGGAGTAACATTTGACGTTTTCGAGGGAGAGATCAGAGCTACGTGTGTTTTAGAGGGTACCTGCTTATTGCCAGAGACATCACGGCCACATGCTTTCCCGTCAGACCTGAACACGATCAGATACAGTGGCAACGTCTATTGATTTGTAAAGTTTGTCCTGTTTCACTACTACATGGGCGCAGCCACGAGGGACAGCTAGTATTGTGTATGTTATGAAGACCACAAATTTGACTTTTGGTTACTTAGCTCCTCCATATTCTTTTACAGAGTTTTGTGGCCCGTTCTAGCCCATCAGGACACCAATCAATCTGTAGTATTGTCAAAGTACTTTCCTATGAACAAAACATGGCAAGAAACATACAAGGAGATGGGATGCCACCAGCAATAACGTTTAATGTTGCAGAAAGTTGTTTTTATTTCTTTAGAGCTTAGGGAATCACAACACCTCAGTATCTCCTGCCAGCCCTGGTCTTGGGTAACAACATCTTTCTTTTATGTCCTAAGAGGCAAGGCATGGATGACATCGGGTATCTTCAGAAGCAAAGAACAGCACAGCTGTGGTTTAACCACAATCTCCTTCCTCCGAGTTGCTTTCATGTTGGACTCCAGAAGTGACCGATTTGACAGAATGTCATCTTTTATGGAAACAGGCAGACCATTTAGATTACACATGGGCAGCATCCTGGATGGTTCCAAACTCATTTCCATAATGAATGGAATTAAAAGTTGAAATTTTCTGTGTTGCCCTCCCAGCTTTGCATTTTCTTTTCAGTCGATTCTTTTTGTAATCTGTGCGTTCTTTTCAAAATTTTTTAGATAGTCCTACATTCTCAAACTCATCCCAATCCACAGAGACTACCCTATGTGGACCCCAGGGTCGCGTACATTCGCCCTAACCCGACACAGACAGGCAGAGATGCAGCTGCACCACACAACACTTTTTCACACATGGAGCGTCTCCTAGCTTCCAGAGCACAGCACAATAGAAGCACCAAAGCTCAGTCCTTTCTTGTCTCATGTCTGACTTGCAGTCCTTACGCCTCCACTCCCTCTTCATCCACCTCCTCCCGACTCTTATTCCCCGAATGGAGTGGGGGGCTCCTTTTATGCAGAGTGCAACAAGCCGCTCATCAGCGTTACCTGGAATCACTCCCAGGTGTGGTGGAAGTCCACTGTAGGGCTCTGCAGCTCCTCCTGGTGGCCCCAATGGAAACCCAACAGGGCTATACCAAACTCCAACTTCCAGCATGCCCTGCAGGAATCCATGGTGCCACAGCCACCTAGGAGGGCTCCCCCCTTTACCATGCCAGGGGAGGTAGTGCCTCGTAGATGTTCTCTCCCCCGGTTATTCCATCCATCTGCCGTCCTGGCCGGGCAATGGCCATGGCCGCCCGTCACACCTAGCATTACTAGATGTAAGTTGACACCAGTCCTAGGGAGCAATCTTTTTTAAATTGTTGATTTAAAAGATTCATAACAATGTGTATTTTGGGGACAGTGTGGGCAGGTGGCCACATTATAGAACACTAAAGTCCATGAGTGCTTATCACTGGAAAAAACACAAGCAGGAGTACCAGGTCCAAGAACAGCAGTACTGGAGACTGGCATGGCACCAGGGTTAGACTCTTAAGCCACTAACTAACAGCAAGAGAAATCCCATAGAGAGATGGGGAACTCGACACCTTAAACTAGCGGTCAGGTAGTCCAAAAGCAGTTAGGAGACTCTAACGTGTTAAATGTAGGAATGGGCGGTGGAGTCCACAGGTAACTTAGCCCTAGAGGTGGGTATAACTGCCCACCCAGACATGTGTGTCATGTTTCAGCCAGTATTTTCCCCCTGGCTGGTGTTCACAGTTCTGTTTCTTGTCTGTTGTGTTTCATTTTTTTATATTGATGTTTCTTTTGTACATTTTACTGTGAGTGTGTGTGTGTGTGTGTGTGTGTGTGTGCGTGTGTGTGTGTGTGTTAAGAAAGGGGTGGGGCTTTAGTTATAACTCTTGTGTTTTGTGGGTGGCTTCCCAAGGGGCGGGGCCACCTGCCAGTCACCACCAGGAATGGCCCTTCGCCCTATTTAACGGAGGGCCTCCCATAGTTCCTTGCGGTTCATTGAATGTGCTAGGAAGTTGAGAGTTTTGGTGAGTTTCTGTACCATGATGTTTCTTATGTCTTCTGGATTTTCGACCCTGTGCTTTGTCTTTCAAATTCATCTTTGGATTTTGTTTTGGGGGCCGCAATTATTGATTTTTTTAAACCTCTGCTCTGTTTCCGACAACGACTTTTGGATTCTGTTTCAGGACTTGTTTGCTGTTCCTGCCTTGCCTTTTTAAACATCTCCTTGTGCTCTTTGCAACTTTGGGGCTTGCACAGCCTTTTGTGAAAATAAAACTTTTATTTTTATCATGATTCACCTTGGCTGTTTTTGTTTCTAGTCGGTGGATTTCCTAGTGGGCAACCTTGGAACTGTTTTTGGTACCTGTGCTTTCAGGAATCCCAGATCATGACAATGTGTTTGAAGTCAAGATGTGGTAAGGAGAACAAGTGTGGCTGCCAAGTGAGTTTGAATATTGTGACAGGAAAGTGACTGAGCCACCATAGCTGGTAGACAGGAACAACTCATCCTTACAGTCAGACCGAGTGGGGCAGGATGGTCTCCGTTTAGCTTTTATTTACCTGAGAAATTTCAGTTTCCTTTATTTTTTTGACCTATGACCATCTGTCCATTTCAGACTGGGTAATCCAGTTCACAGTGATGGTCATGTGGTGCTTATTATGGGAGCATTGGATGGAGTGTCATATCAATGCAGGGCCCATACATGAAAACATCCACATCAACGTTCTCTCACACTCACACTGGGCCAATATGGAGTCACCAATTCACCTAACCTGCTGTGAGGTAGCAGTGTGACCCGATACACCCCAGTGCCATCTTTCCATCATTGTGTAGCAGGACTCAACTGGAATGAAGAGAGACCCTCAAAGGCAGAAGGCCAATTAATTATGATGGAGCTCTTCTTTGGATCAACTGGTTAAGGTTTTTCGGTGTGGTCTTGAAATTGCCCCCAGTGGAATTATACTGAAAGAGAAGTGCCATCTGAGTAAAGAGAACCCGGGTTATATTGGTGCCTTGTGCTGGATTTGTCTTGAAGAGGTAGCATGAGAAACACCTCACCACAGGGGGCAAGGATCTAGGAGGGAAAAATATAATGGGGCTCCAATGGAATGTGCCTGACACAAAGATGAGACAGGGTCAGGAATTGGTGCCAACCTCCCATCTTTGTGCAGCACGACTCAGCTGGAATGAAGAGAGACCCTCACAGGCAGAAGGCCAATTAGTCTCTTGAGCCAATGGAACTCTTCTTTGGCTCAACTGCTTAAAGTTTTTCAAACAGGGTGTGGTCCTGAAATTGCACCCAGTGGAATCATGCTGGGAGAGAAGAGTGCCACCCTAGCAATGAGAACACAGTTACTGTATATTGTCTTCTTGTTATGAATTTGCCTTGAAGAGGTAGCATGAGAAACACCTCACCATAGAGGGCAAAGATCTCGGAGGGAAAAGTATAATGGGAGACAAATAGAATGAGCCTGACACAAAGATGAGACATGGTCAGAAACTGGATTGGCCGCTAGTACCAGTGGAGATCTTTTTTGACTCAAAAGGCTAAGATAGTTGTGTTCTGCAGAGCAGGATGAAGCTATGTTCACATGCTAAAAGGCCAATGTGGGTGTACTGTGAAAGGGGCACCACTTGAGCAGAGAGAGTCCTGTTATATTGGTGGTGCTTTGAGCTGGATTTGCCATAAAGAGGCAGCGTGAGAAACACCTCACCACAGGGGGCAAGGATCTAGGAGGACAAAGTATAGCGGGACCAAAATGGAATGAGTCTGACGCAAAGATGAGACAGGGTCAGGAATTGGTGCCATCCTCCCATCTTTGTGTTGCAGAACTCAACTGGAATGAAGAGAGACCCTCACAGGCAGAAGGCCAATTAGTCGCTTGAGTTGATGGAGCTCTTCTTTGGCTCATGTGGTTAAGGTTTTTCAAACAGGGTGTGGGGTCCTGAAATTGCCCTCAGTGGAATTATGCTGGGAGAGAAGTGCCGCCTGAGCAAAGAGAACCTGGTTATATTGTGCTGGATTTGCCTTGAAGAGACAGCATGAGAAACACCTCACCACAGACGGCAAATATTTAGGAGGAAAAAGTAAAATGGGAGTCAAATGGAATGAGCCTGACACAAAGATGAGACAGGGTCCTAATGTGGATTAGCCACCAGCAGTGGTGGAAAGAGTACTGAAAATTTGTACTTAAGTACAGATACTGTTACATTGCTGAAATAATACTCAATTACAAGTAAAAGTACTAGTGTTAAAAAAGTACTTAAGTAAAAGTACAAATTACTCATCTCAAAAACTACTCAGACTACTAGTTACTTTTTGGACGTTGATATTTAATGAATTATCAAAAACCATTGAATCAAATCGGAGAACCATGTGGAAAACAGCTACTACAAATATTTCTACATTACTGATGAAGTATAGGAATGGATCAAATTTAAGAAATTTGTTTTCAAACAAACAAAGATTGAACAGGAGTTTTGCCTGTAGTATAAACTTTTACCAGAGTACTGCAAACAAACAGCTGGGCAAGGGCCTTAAAGCCTTGGACATAAGAAACATGTCTTGGACAGTTCACTTTCTGAACCTTTTGTTAAGTTTCAGCAAAAGCTGATTTTCAAAATTCATAGAGTCTATCCGGCTTCGTTTGGATGTGAATAGTAGACCAGCACAGCTAAAAAGCCGTTCGCATGCAGCTGATGCAGGCAGAGCTGTGTTTAGCTTAAGAGACAGCTTCTTGATGGCTGGGAAGGAGTGAAGCAGCTCCATGCTGTCCGAGGCACATGCAAGGTAACCATCAAGCTCAATGGGACTTTGCATCATTCTGGAGAGTGGTCTGGAGAAGAAATCATCATCATCAGATGACTCTCTCTGCTGATGCTCACTCTCATGCTCCGTGGTTTCAAGATGTTGTTTCAGGTATGTCAAGGCTGTAATTGGAACACAATTACTTTAATTTATGTGACTATTTTTAAATACCCACAACAAATGATACTTTAATATTTTGAGGAACTATCATGACTGAGATATAACATATATACACTTATACCAGTATGCAGTCATAGCAACATGCAAATATATAAATTTGAACTTACCAGCCTCTATAACATCTGCTCTGTCAGTCCAGGAGGTCTTGAACTTGGGTAAAAGGACTGCAGCAGCAGCCAAGTCTGGATCTGCCATCATCTGTCCAAAACGCTTCTGCAGGCCATTTTGCAGGGCTTTGATGAGTGGCATGCAGGTCTTGCTTGATGTCTCCAGCCTGTTCAGTTTTGATAGAAGTTGGTGGATTACTGGCAGCAGCCATCCCATGTAGGTGCTGGACTCTGACTGGAGAATGTTTGAAGCTTTTACCAGCGGCTTCATGGTGATGCAATACTCCCGGAGGAATGCAACTTCTGCAGGACTCAACCTGGAAGATAAAACATGTATAACATAAACAACTAAGCCAATTATGACTTTAATAGGAAGAGACTGCATAAATGGTACTTAATATTACTCACAATTTCACCTTGAATTCGTCACATACACTTCTCATGGCATCTTCCCCCTTCTCGTCAATGATGCGTATTATTCTTTCAATGGCAAGATAGGTTGAATTCCACCGTGTTGCACTGGGACGAATGATCTGTAGCCCACACTTGTCCTCTACTACTTCACTAGCCAAATGAGATCGCCCAGTTTTGTTCCAAATGCCCTGGCATTTTGCAAAGGTTGCACGGAAAAGCCTTTTGTAGGTGTCATTCATGCAGTCTGCAAGAGCTGTATCTGCTGTTGCCACAAGATTTAACAGGTGACATGCACATCGTTGATGTGGGGGTAGTTGATATTCCATACCAGAGTCTTCATCAAGGATTACACTTGTATCATGATATTCAATATGGTCACTCACATCAAGAGCATCCAAGTCTGCTTCATCCTCATCTACCTCTGCATCATTCTGTGCCCCAAACACATGGAAAGCTTTGATAAAGTTGGATCCACTATCAGTTGTCGTCCTTACAACTTTGTCTCTAATCTTGTATTGGCAATGGACATCATCAAGAGCACTAGCAATCATGTCAAATGTGTGAGACCCTCTCAATCTTTTGCACGCTAGTGCTGCAGATCTTCTTTCCAAGGACTCTTCCTCTATCCAATGGCAAGTGACGCCAAGATAACTTTTCTGATGAGCTGACCAACAATCGGTGGTGGTTGCAACAAATTTGGCTTTACCCAATTCTGCAATTATAGTTGTCTTCATGTCCTCAGCAGCGTCATAGATTCTGGTACGAACGGTGGACCTGGAGATGACTTTGGCATGAGGTTGCAATGTGGTAATTAATTCTTTGAAAGCTGGCTGTTCAACTACTGCAAATGGCTGTAGACCTTCACATATGAAATTGATGATAAGCTTGTCAACAGTTGCTTAAGGGACACGTTTCCTTACAGGTGTCAACATCACATCTGGTAACTTGGCTTGCTTACTTGCTGAGAGCTTGTTTGGTGTGGCTGTGGTCTTCCGTTGACGACTAGCTGATGTCGCAATGATGTCATGGTACTGATCAATCTTTGATGGATGTTCACAGATCACAGAGGAATTATACAAAGGAAAATATAAATTATATCAGCCAAACTATATATCAGTCAGACTCTAAACATCACTTCCTCATATCACTACTTTCAACACTAAAGAAAAAACATAAAAAAAAAAAATCATTCACCTAGAGTAATTATTTAAGCTAAACTTTGATTGTTTAGAATGAAGTGTGGTAAATTTGTTTAATCATTAGAAACCAACCATACATCCATTTTTATATTTTAGGGGAGGGGTTAAATTTCTCCAGTCAAACCCATTTATGCAATTCAAGTACAGTCAAATACTGTGTATTTGGCCCCAGTGTGCAGGAATATTAAAAATGAGGCAAATTTTACATAAATGCTGCATGCAAAAAAATGTTTTTTTTCTTTGCCACAAATTGTGTGGGATTAGTATTATGTGGGCATGTCTTTAAAGCTGATACTTGGGTAGCACCACAAGCAATTTCATTCTGATACCTTAATTCCCGAGATTATAAGGGCATCACTAAAAATTAGCTCTAAATATCATGGGTGCATAGCTGGCACCTTTATTCTTATGGTTTTAGGCGATACAAGTATCTTTTCTTTAGCTTTAAAACTGAGCCTGCTACAGATTCTATATGTGGCTGACTGTGTTGTCGCCGCAGCGGATCTTTGAGGGTTAAGTGACTGAAAATACTGAGATAACCTTAAGATAATGAAAGTGGTGTCTTGTTTTCACAAATTGTGAAAAATTAAATGATGGCGAGACTCTTTTAAAGTATGCAGGGGAACTTTATTTATTACAGCTCTGACATTCACGGCATCCGTGCTCTAAATTAACTTCAATAATAGTAAACTTTGAGGTCCCTTTTTCTGGTGCCTTCCTGATGACATAGATGTCTAAACCATGCATGATAATAATACATTTCAATGACATATAAATATTACAGTGGTTCCCCTAATATTTTGTGATAGTATTTTTTAATATAAAATATGCATGCGTGCGAGCGCGTACATAGGTTAGCTAGCTCAGTTATACTTCGCAGGCTAACGGATGACATTTGTTAGCTTCAAGTAGACAAGCTAGTTACCTTAGACATATTAAAAAATGAAAATAGTATAACAAAAAAAATCGCTGTAAGTTTTCTTACCATAATGTGTTTTTTGAGATTAGAGGCTGAAGTCTTGTATGCCGAAATCATCGCAGATGGCAAACAAAGTTTGCACTGCATTAGCACGCTGTCTCCTTTCCTCCCTCTGTACGTGAACAGCTCCTCCAGGTGTGGCCAGGGGCGCTCATCCTCCAGTATTTCTTGGTCTTTTTCACTGCTTTGAATGTTGCTGTTCTCCATGAAGTTTGTTTCTCCAAACCTTCAATCCTTAAATTACTCCGAGCTCCTTCACTGTGCGATTATGATCAAAACCTGCTGCAGCAGGGGCGGGTGCTTTTTTCAAGTCCAAATATCAGGGGTCATTGGTCCGTTTGCCATCGGATACTTTTACTGGCTACCGAAATGCCTGTCAAAAGTTTGAATATTAATTCAAATTTTTGGCGTACTCAGGAACCAATTGTCATTTTAATTGTAGCGAAGTAGATTCTTTACTTTAATTCGTACTTAAATACAAGTAAAATTACAGATTTTAAAATATACTCATAAAAGTACAAGTACCCAATAAAAGTACTTAATTACAGTAACGTGAGTAGTTGTAATTCGTTACTTCCACCCCTGGCCACCAGTACCCACTGAGCTCATGTTTGACTCAAATGTCAAGGACACTTGCTTTCTCCATAGCAAGGTGGACCTACGTTCTCATCCTAGAAGTCCAGTGGGGAATTGCTGCCACCAACTAAGCATGAGAGCCTGGTTATATCATATAATGTTGAAGTGAAAACTATTATTTTGTAGGAGGAAACCTTAGAGGCATTATTCTAGGCTGGAGATGTCTATCTATTATAAAAAGAAATCCTGTCCTGGAACGCAAAAAGCAAGTCTACGATACGTGATCTTCTCGGAAGACATTTTAAAGACCCGCGAGACGAAAGACACGCCCTACTTACAATCTATCATATAGGACAATAGGCAGCAAAACATTCAGTCTTGTGAAGGATTTGAGCACACACAGATCCAGGGCTCTCAGCGCATATAAAGCGTATAAGGACAGTACATTATAAATTAAATGTCAACATCTAAGCGAAGAAGAAAGCAGCGTGGAGAAAAGAGACTCAAATGCGTTGGACAGAAAAAAGAGCAAAAAAGAATAATCGAGGTGGAAATTCAGAAAATAAGGAAAATAATTATCAGCCCGGAACAAGTGGAATTGAAAAAAAAGCACGTCCAATCCGGCACAGAATTCAAAGACAATGAGTAAAAGAAAGTAGAACTTCATAAAGACGTTTACAAACGTTGACACTAAACACATGCAGAGCAGGTTAGAGACTATGAAACCAGTGAAATTAAAAAGGCTCAAAAAAAAAAAAAATGGCGCTATATACATGTGGAGAAAGTTAAAGGATATGAAAGTAGGAAAATTAGAAAATATAAAAAAAAGAAAGTAAAGATCGCAGTAGCGCAAACAAACAAACTGCCTCATTTAACTATGCACCAGTCAAACTTTGGTTTTGCACAATAATTACTACACTATTGCAACACTTAATTCTGCTTTATTCACATAATTGTACTTTTTTATTATGTTCTACTATACTGTTACCTTTCAATCTATGACTTTTTGTTAATCTAACTGATATTCTTCTAACTGCACAGTTTTTGATAAGCGGATCAGGATGCATTTCGCTGCGTGTTGTCCTATATAACTACGCATGTGACAAATAAAGAATCTTGAGAATTTCAAAAACGGAGTTTACCGCACATGCATTTATTGGTTACTTTATTCATGTATATATATTTATCTGTCTGCTTATTTAAAAAGCTACATTTACCCCAGGAGTCAAAAACGTTGTGTCTAGCCCTTGTACAAAAACCTAGACAAAAGCTGGGGTATCACCTTGGTAACCCCATGTACTTTTGGAACTGTGAGAGGAAAATAGCACAACTTTACAGACAGGAGTCCAATGCAGAACTCTACTTACTTTTTTACTTTGTTAAATGCTGATGATGTAGATCGTTTTGTCTGTGCTGAAATTCCAAACAGAGAAACCTATCCTGACCTCATTAAAAAGATTCAGCATATTGGGACTCGCAAGATTACAAATATTGTTTTTACAGAAGTTCTGAAATAAAAGTGAAACTAATGAAATAGCAACAATTCAAAGAAAAAAAAATCTTAAAAGTGTGTATCCGGAAAACCAAACACGGGGGTTGGCGAGCGAAGTGAGCACCCTAGTTCTTTTACAAAATCCAAACTAAGAACCCATCAAGTCTGTGTATCACTACTGTGCAATCAGAAAGGTAATAAGGGAAAATTAGATGTATGCTCTTCAGCAGTTTTCAGCCAAATGTTTATTCCAAGACATCATGAAGAATTAGGAATTATGAACTATCAAACTGCTATATGTCTTGAAATGTCGTGAATTTATATGATGGGGTAGTGGTGGTGGTGAATTTATTTGGAATCTGTACATTGTCACACACACGCGCTTGGGGATCAGCTGACGGGCTCAACGACACGTGATAACACAAAGAAAGCGGGTTTTGTACAGGGCAATAATATCTCTCTCTCTCATTCAGCAGAAAAACAGAAGAATAAACGCACCATTTTGAAGACTGACAGACGATTCCACGCACACAATAACAAGGCCATTACTTCCGACTCCACCTGATGACTGCACTACTGGCTTCAACGTTCCACGTCATTTCCGCCCAGCCCTTTTCCCAACATTCCTTCTGTATCTAATTTCCTGCCAGCTTCACTATAAAAAATCCATTCACCTACTGAAATGTGGTCCTCTGTTCGATTCTTTTTTGAATGTATCAGTCGGGAAAGGTGGCTTTGGACCTTACACTGGGCCAACACCCCAAATCTTTATGAGTGTGTTGTCTCTGATTCTTTCTTCACAACATTTATTTTTAACTGGTCTCTAACTGGAGTAAGGAACTGGTTGGTGATACTTATAATTGTTATGGCTTTACCAAATGAAATTGTAGGTGGAGTGGTGGCTCTGAGGCTAGGGATCTGCACTGGTTGCCGGTTCGAATCCCGTAAATGCCAATAGGGACTCTGCTCTGTTGGGCCCTTGAGCAAGGCCCTTAACCTGCAATTGCTGAGCGCTTTGAGTAGTGAGAAAAGCGCTATATAAATGCAAAGAATTATTATTAAAAAGGTTAAGAAAAAAAAATTATACAATTTGTGATACTTTTTATGACATAAATGATTATTGTTTGCCATTTATTTGTGTTCCATAAGGTATCTATAAAAAAAAAGAAGAAGAAGAATTAGGTGGCTGCAATGACATCCCAGCTTCAAAGGTATCAAGGACTTTCTATCAGTCCTTTCTATTGCTACACTTTGGTTAGAAAAGGCAAAAACTACAATGAGGTGAATGCAGCAGCTGCCAGTCCCAAAGAGAAAAAAGCCTTTGGAAGTAGTAGAAAATGAAAAGATGAGGACATCTTAAATTGCACACCTATGCAAGAAAGGGGACAAAAATCCAAAATCTGAAAGGATGAATGGATTCACGCCACCAGCCTACCTGCGCAGAATCTCTCTCAACACGCACGTAAGTCACCACAGACTTTGACATGGTGCCAGAATCATGAGATAAGTGCCCAGATCATTTAGAAATCCTCCAAACTGAAGCCGCTAATGAGCCTCATGCAGTATTCATGCAATTAGGAGCAGCTCCATTTCATTTCCTGCACACTGAGCCCATTTCGTGTAATTTTACACAGCAGTACGGTAGAGAACAATGCAGCCATTCATACGTGCATTTCAGACCTATTTTGCTTCTGTCAAAATGGACATCATTGCTGCTTAATATCATTCACCCAGCGGCTTTGTGGCAGCACAAAATTATGCTTCTCTTTTTTTTTTGAGAACGTTGCCGCATCTGCCAGCGCTGAAGCCCAATTTGTCAGTTTCCTTGTTCTCTTTAAGTTGTTGGACTGTGTGAGCGTGTCATGTCTGGGCTTTTAACTCAACAATGCTGACCAAATGCATTTTTTTAATTTGCAGTGTCGCACAGTAACATAATGCTCTACAGATGTTTGCGTGGACTGAATATATTATATTTGTTAATGGGCCTGTTGATTCCAAATTGGCCCAGTGTGAGAGTGGGGGCCCTGTGATGGACTGGCGGCTGTTCCAGGGATGTTTTCTGCCTTGTGCTCAGTGCTGCCAGGGTAGGCCCTTTCTCCTCACCACCCTGAATAGAATTTTGTGGATTTGAGATTATAAATTCTCTTATGTCCCTTGACGGGGGGAGCCATGTAGTTGAACATTCAGTCGGTTGTCACCACACTTGTCGGCTATGTGCCAGCATTTGGGTTTCAGCAGACATCACCTGGGTCCACCTAGAGATGTTGTCCACCCATTTTGTTTCCTGTGTCTGCCTCTTCTACATTTTCCCTGACCTGTTCCATACAATATTGTCTCGGAGAGGCTCACAGATCTTGTGGCATGCCAATTCCACTTCAGTGTTCTCCTCTTACTATCATGAGAAGGTCTTCATAGTTGGTGGATTGTTGCTGAATGGTGCACAGGATCTCATCACAGTCCATGTTTGAAATCCTCAGAACAAGGTCTGTAGCACCTCATCTCCATTGCTTCGATTTTTCACTGCAGTTCTGCTGTCAAGGTTCAGGATTTGCATGCATTTTACGGCTGGGTGCAGAAAGATAGGTCGCAATAGAGGATGAATAGTTGGGACACCAATCCGCTTAATTTATTGCAGCCCAAAAAAGGCACACCTCTTGGTGTCGGTACAAGCAGCCCCTTGGGCAAACAACAGCAAAAGTATTCAGCTCTTAACTGTAGAATTGAGAGTCAATTACTGGAGCTCCATCTGACAGGTCATTCTGTTTGCAAAAGACATCTTCTTCCGGGCAGGCGGGTTTCCTAAACTGGAAGAGGTAGGGCTAAATGCCCTCACTGGCTGAAGAACATTAGCAACAGTGCCCCCTGTCGGTCTGGAAGGTTATTATGTAATGGTCGGCCCAATCTTCCAGACCAGCAACAACACCGCGAAGACCTATGGCCTGGCAACCTGAGGGTCGTTAGACTTAGACAAGCCGTACTTCTTCTAATTACTTCCCCAGTTGGCGATCAAATAGGCAAAAAAGGCCAACAGTAGGTAAATTACTAAAGTGAATACATATATTGATGAAAAGAAGCGAAAGAAAATACCGAAAAGTATAAACATCTGACCGCCCCCCAACACACACAACCCCATGAGTGAACGGTGGAATATAATAATAAACGGCGCAGCAATAAATATACAGATATAAACCCTCCCTTGACCCTACACTGAACATAAAACAGATATGACGCACATGAAACACAAAACACACGTAAAGTCCAGGAAATTGTCCAGAGAATGACTAATGATAATGAACTTGAACCAGTTAGAAACTGTCCAGCGGTAACTGCAATATGGAAGCACTTGATTGTTTGCTCCTTTCCTGAAATAAAAAGAAATGGTCTCACCATACTGTCCTCAGCGTGTCCTTTTACTACTGAACCCTGGGGTTTTATGAGAATGGCGAGATCATTACAGGTCTGGCACTGAGAATTTCTTGATGCGTTTCTGTGTTGTGTTCTGGTTTCTCTCGATCTCCTTTCCTTCTCTCCCTCCTCTCAATTAAATAAGAAAAAACAGACGGACTTGATGGGTGGGCAGGAAAATTACCTTGAGGGGTCACGGTCCAGCAGCGTTCTCCTTTCCCCCTGTGTTTCCAGGGGTTTATCATTTACACGGACACACCATGGACTACATAAACGGGACAACACTATGAAAGACGCGATTCAGCACAACACATTTACGATGACACTAATCATGCAGTACCGCTACAAATATATGCTTTGATCGAGGCTATGAGGAGATCCTTTGATGCACATGCTTGACAATATAAAAATATTGAAAGAACAAGGGGACACAGTCACCTCAACTTGGCCTTAAAGGAAAGGGTTGGCATTTTTCAAGTCAAAGTTATATATAAGCAGGTTAGCACATTTAAAGAAGGTAACTTGAGGTCAGCATGGGAAAAGGTGAAAAAGTTGGAGGTACGTCCTGTGAGTAAAACATTGAAAATGGAAGATTTCAGAAGAATGGCAGGATTGGTCAAGGGGCTAAAGGCCACCGTGGAAAGTCTCTTTGATGCCCTCTTGCCCAAAAATGCCACAGAAAAGGGAGAAAAAGAAATAAACACCAGGGCAAATTGGTAGCTTACTGCGTAAACCTGAGAAGACCTGCTTTCCATCCCGGTTGTATTTGGGGTAAATGCCAGCTTTTTATATTTTGCTTCAGCTTTAGGCCCATTTTAGAAACTAAGGATGGCTACAGTTAAGACTTAAAATGAGTTAATAAAACATTGTATTGGGCGGCAGGTAGCACTGCTGCCTCACAGTAAGGAGACCTGGGTTCGCTTCCCGGGTCCTCCCTGCGTGGAGTTTGCATGTTTTCTCCGTGTGGGTTTCCTCCGGGTGCTCCAGTTTCCTCCCACAGTCCAAAGACATGCAGTTAGGTGCATTGGCGATCCTAAATTGTCCCTAGTGTGTGCTTGGTGTGTGTGTGTGTATGCCCTGCGGTGGGCTGGCACCCTGCCTGGGATTTGTTCCTGCTTTGCGCCCTGTGCTGGCTGGGATTGGCTCCAGCAGACCCCCGTGACCCTGTGTTAGGATATAGCGGGTTGGAAAATGACTGACTGACTGACTTGCTCCCCTGCTTGCTTTCTGTATCCTCTAATGATAAATGACACACATGCAGTCAATCCTGGTTTGGTTTATCTGGGATCAGATATCACAGACTGACACGTGACTCATAGATAAACAGGTAGAGATTAAATTGCGAATATTTTTTGGATAGGTGGGATCTTTCTGTGACACCCTCATGACAAAATACCCTCTTATATTTATGCAGGTAACCCATAGCATCACACTCCCCATACAGTAAGTTTCAAAAATCTTTCCCCCAAGCAGCATGTGCCCATTAATTACTGACTGGGCCACTCAGACTGACTGACTGACTACTGTTTGGCCACCCCAGGACTGTCAAATCTCATACATTTCCTTCTGTAATAATACATACTGCTGGATGCCACATTACCTGTCTTCATTTATTTTATAAACTTTATTTAATTCCTGATTTACTCCTAAGACAGCAAACACAAATCAGAACTCCAACAAACTGATTCATAGTTTCAGTAGTTGCATGTAGCAAATAAAACTTAAACTACAGGCCACAGAGTAAATCTAGAAAACAAACAAACACTTCTGCAATTTTCACTTCAGGTCAGTTGGATAAATTCCCCGTGTATCAGGTGTCCAAACAGAGTTGTTATTTTGCTGATGTGAGCTCAGCTGCTGCCTTCAGAGCCTGTCGGACAGGTTTATCAAAGATATACAGACCTCAAAAGTTCACCTCCTGTTTTGTTTGTGTGATTCAAGTTTCATTTGGCACAACTCTTTTAATTCACTTTGCGATGGGGGCAAAGGATAGCATCTCAACGGACCTGGAACAAATGGGAACAGGTCAAAACTTCTAAAACAAAGGGCTTTCATTATCTGACTGTGGATAGGGAGTGAATATAAACCGCTGCAGTCATCCGTGAAGGCAATCTTATAGGACTGGGGAATCCATAACTCATCCTGGGGAAGCTTGTTTGCTTACTTTGCTGCTGTCTCATCTTCTTCTCAGCTCACTTTTACCCTTCTTCTCACGCTACGTTTAGGCCAAACAAGTCTTTTCACTTCTACATCACAATTGCTCCCATGCTACATGATATTAGGCAGAGTACAGAAAAAACAGAAATCTTAGTTATTGGTGGGAAAGATGCTGACCACCACAACAGTCTGCCATGCTGTGGAATCACTGTTCGTTTTACTGAATTAGAACGCAATTTACACTTGCATGTCATTTATAATGCACATTATAAAACTACCGTATATAAGTTCTCCCGCGGATAAGTCGGGGCTTGATTTTTTTGTATAATTTCTGGTATTCTATAAATTTGGTCATTTAAGTCGAATGTGGAAAACTCACGCTATTGGTCCAAGAGATTATGACATGCTAACACCCACCTGAGAGAATAACCACGGGGGGAGCACATGGCGTTTTTTTTCTATGTATTGTGCCAACGTGACCACACAGTAATACCCGAACTATTCCGAAGCAACATTTGCACTGATGTGTGTTTTTTGTATCTCACACCCTCATATACCTTTATCAAAAGAGCATCCCTTATCTATGATGGAGCGTTCGATCAGAAGAAAATATGAAACTAGTTTTAAATTAAAAGTCATTGAAGTGGCGAAAGAAATTGGCAACTGTGCTGCTGTAACAAAATTTGATGTGTCTGATTTTATGATCGATATGGTATCTTAAAAATATTGGAAGATAAATATGTTTTCTAAACATGTAGGATACTGAGAATTTACTTTATTTCTAGTACAACTGACTACTCCAATGCATTATTCACAATTAAGTCCAAATCATTCCATATGCAGCTTTCAGTTTAATTCAAAATGCTGCTGCAAGATTCATTACAAGAACCAAAAAGTACGAACACATAACTCCCGTTCTCAAGTCCTTACACTGGCCCTTGTTAGCTGGGTGACCAAGAACACAACAGTCACTCTAGCTTCAGAAGTCCTCTTATAAGATAGGAGAACCCGTCTGAAGTATGACATTCTCAGCAGCACTCCATTAATCAGACATTTATGGTAGAGTGGCCAGGCTGAAACAACTCTTGAAGGAAAAGTGTATGATAGTTTAAAGGACAGAGCATGAGGAAACACATTTCTGGTCTGATGAGACACAAACTGAACTCTTTGGCTAGAACTCCAAGGATATGTTTGACAAAGACCAGGCGCATAATACCACCCTTACAGAGAAGTATGGTGGTGGCAACATCATGCTATGGCAGTGCTTCTCAGTAGCAGGGACAGGGAGACTGGTCAGATGGAAGGATGAATTCAGCCAAATAGAGAGAGAAGTCCTTGAAGAAATCCCCCCCACCAGAGCGAATATAACCTCAACCTGGCGTGAGAGTTCCTCTTTCAGCATGATGATGACCTGAAGCATAAGGCCAAGCCAACGCTGGAGTGTCTTCAGGCCAAGTCTCTAACTGTCTTTGAGTGGCTCAGATGTAAAATACATTAAACATCAGCGGAGTGCCACTTTTGTCCTCTTAAAGTCCCTGGCACTTTTATCCGCATGTTCTGGGAACACCTTCCGGCTGCGACTCTCTGGCACTTTGTGGCAGAATCCCTCTCAATTTTTTCTTTCCCCATTCCTTTTCCCCCTTAACTTCTTCTCCTCCTAGACCATTCTTGTCTTCCCTCACTCTCTCTCTTTCACCGGTGACTGTTAATGACTGCGACTATTGCAGCTAAATTATTTTTAGCCTCTCGCTGAAAATCTCCTGCCCTTGTCTCACTTACTGTCTGGAAGTCTTCCTTTCACAATCTTGTCCTCCTTGAACCTTCTGCATCTCCGATTGAAAACTCTTCTGGCTCTACTACCCACAAATGGCTTCACGCTCCGTGATGTATTTTTTACTGTGTACAAATTTCCTTGTGGATTGTTTTTTTGTTTACATCGTCCTGCGCTCCTGCGTGGTGTATTTACTCGCCGAATCTTTTCATCCTATTTTTTAATTTCTTTTTAAATAGCAGTATCACATTTGCCGGTGGAGTTTGTTATTTTGTTTGTTCTTATATAGCTTAAAATCAGTTATTTTTATTGGTTTTCTTTGGCTGTATTTCCTTGTCAATAAAAATTTGATCGCACAAAAACAAAACAAAACATTGGTGGAGAGATCTAAAGAAGAACGTTTACAGGCACTTCCAATCTAATGGAGCTTGAAAGGATGGGCCAGGATGACTGTCCAAATCATGGAGTGCAAAGCTTGTAGACACTTACCAAGAACACTCAACAGCTGTATTTGCTGATAAAGGGGCTTTCATGAAGTGATGCAAAAAAGAAGATCTACAAATGAGAAATTCCAGTTTCTGATTTTAATAAATTTGCAATCCTGTCTGAAAACATATGTTCACTTTCTCATTGTGGGTTATTAAGTGTAGATGATGGCCAAAATGGGCAAATGTATCCATGTAACATGAAATGTACCACACAATAAAGTGTGCAGAAAGAGAAGGGGTCTGAATACGTCCTGAATCTACTAGAGTTATACTTTTTTACATACAAGGAACATAAAATAAAAATGAGCTGAAATGCTTTGTCAACCCAAGTTTGGGGATGTTAAATTCATATTTTCATAATCCATGAGGTTAATGGTTCAGTTCTAATAAAGTTTCATTTCCCTTAAAATATGAGCCAAGGTAAACTGGAAGTTGTTCCCGTAATGAAAACAAGTGACCAACTTCTAAACTTTTCGTAGTTTATTAACACTTCATTTGCATGTAAAGAAGGCCATTTTTTTATGAACAATCATCTGATATTCTGATCTAATCCTAATATTGTTAGAAGTGGAACTGAGGAAGGAAAAAGTGTAATCTGATTTGTTTCAGTCCTGCCATTTTTAAAGTCATCTTCTGCCTCACAGGTCTAATTTTATGGAAGCAGAGAGCTCACAGTCGCTCACAGCGGGTCAAATTAGAGTCACCAATTAATCAAGCAGGGACATCTTTGAAATGGAGGAGAAAAAAAAGAAGAGGACCCTGAGGGAAAACTCGTGAAGACACGTAGGAAAAGGCCAAAGTCCACACAGACGGTGGCCGGGCTGGGACCCCTGAGCTGCCCCAATGCGCTGGCCCATTTGATTTATCCTCATCCCAAAGCAGAAAAAAAAGGAGCAGATGGGAGCAGGGAGCACACCGCTAAGATGCCATCTAAGGTGGTGGATGTGTGTGTGGTTTTTTTTTTTTCAGTGTTTCCTTTAAACCCATAGAAGCGAGCTGCCAAAACAAGCAAACAGACACTTGGAGATAAACAGCAGCCGTTTGAGAAAAAAGGGAAGTGAAAGCGCGTGCTGCTGTTTGTATGGAAATAAGTTCACTTAAACTGCCTCAACTCAAGCAGTAGACAGACATTTGGGCACAGGTGGTGACGAAACATAGACGTTTGTTTTTATGGCCACATCTCCACCTTCTGGGCATTGTCAAGGGCATTTCTTTGACACTCTTTGGTGGCGTCCCTGGATAATGACAAGGAATGGCCTTTGTCACATCACAGGTGAAAACTCTCTGCCTATCAATTACGACAACACACAAGTCAATGTTACATGAAGAAAAATGAGGCAAGGTGATCCGCTATAAGTGTCTGAATTTTCTTAAAATATTCATATGAAAAGACATTTACAGTATATAGCAAATCCATATTTGGATTCAGAAAGTATTCAGACCCCCCCTCAATTTTGGCACCCTTAACTGTGTTGTAAATTTAATTTTAAATGGAAATGTTGCCTTTTTTGCCCATCAGTCTACACTCAATAACCCATAATGACAAAGTGAAAATAATGTGTTTCTGAAAGGTGTACATGTGTATTAAAAATCCAAAATTTCCCAAACCATAGATAAGACCCCCAATATATTCTTACAGGAAATGATTTTGTGACAATTTAAACAGAGTGGAGCCTTTCATCTCAAGTCACCCCTCCGTCAAAGGACACACATTTATAAACTCTGCCATAAAAGTCCTCTTGGGGGGGAAAAAAGAAACAATGGCAGTCTGACAACCCAGGGTGCAGTGGACACAGACTTGTCTATGAGGAGGGGGGGGAAAGGTAAGGCCACCAAGGCCTCTTCTTATTAACGCTTTTTCCTGTTTTCATCCATTTGACAGCTGATTCAGCAAGAAAAAAAAATAAAATAAAGAGGAATCCAGCCAGTGTGCCAGCTCTCTGGGCCTTGTCTGACCTGTTTATATTTCAGTCTATATAAAGTAACAGGAGAGCTCCCTCCTGACATCTTTCAACACTTTGAACAATGAAACGAGTATAAATATACCAAAAAAGAAATATATATTAAAAACAAAATGTAATGGAGGGGATACACCTAGGAAGAAGTCAAAGTATTAATGAATACGTAATGCATGAAGCCTGCAATCCCTCTGGGCCTCCCCAGCCTTCTTCTTCTGTCTTACATTTACTTCTTTGGCTGACACCTTTATCAACATTTATGATACAACTAGTTGCATTTCTTTCAGTTCCCCAATTGGAGCCCAGGCAGGTCAAGTGACTTACTCAGGGTCACACAGTGGTGTCAGTAGTGGGATTTGAACCCACAACCTATAAAGCCTTAACTACTATGCCACACTGCCTCACCTTACATTATGCATTGTGACAGATAGAGGTCTCCGTGACCCCTTGAACCCTCAGACTAGACGTCAGACACCAGGTAAAAGTCCAAATATGAATATTTATTTTAATAATAAAGTGCACAAAGCACCCTCCTCTCCACAATACTCAATAATAAATCAATAAATCAACAAACAATAACTAATCCTCCACTCCCAGACGCGTTGCCACCCTTCCACCCAGCTCAGCTCAACGTCTGGGATTTCCCATAATCCTTTTATATTCCCTGACCCGGAAGTGTTTCCCATCCTACAGTCCATATGATTTCTTATCACTTCCGGGTCAGATAAAAAGTCCTTTTCTTCAACCCGGAACTTGCCTACGACGAACTTCCGGGTTATAGGGCACAAACTCCTCTCTGGGCCTCCCTGCAGCGTCATCTGTTGGCCCCTGTGATATCCAGCAGGGCTGTAAAGGAAAACTCCATCGTCCATGATTCCCTGCTGGTATTCGGGGCACTTCCATGCAGCAGGGACAGCTCCATCTGGCGGCCTGGGGGTGTTGGCCAGGGTGACAGGCCAGCCATATCCCACAGCATTCATTTGTCTGAAGTCCAACGCCTTAACCACTACACCAGACCGCCTTGATGATAAGACAAGCTGTCTGTCAGTATTGTGCACAGAAATGAAAATAAGGACAATTTAAAGGTGAACCAGAGGACGGAAGGCTGAGAAAAAGAACAGATGGTACTTTATTCAGTCCAAGAGGCAATTTAGCTTTTATACAAGCACAAGAAATATTATAAAACACAACAACGACCCCCCAAATACACACCAGAATTACCAAAAAGAAAGAAAATTCTGTCTTGTGTATCACAGAAGATACCCGTTAAAAACTTTCTGAAGGGTGGGCTAAAGTCTATGAGGTATTTCTAGTTGTGTGAATTGATAATTGGGATTCCTAGAGGAAAATCGCACATTCTTAAATATATCATGCCAGAAGAGACCGGAAGCCAGTGGACTTTTCTGGTCTTCTGATTTATTTGCTTCTGTCTGTGCTTCTTGGCTCTGGACTTCATATTGGGATTTTTTTTGCTGTGCCTTTGAGGCAACCCTTTTTTTACCTCATTTTTGCCTTTTGCCTTGTTTCTCATTTTTGTTCCTTTACAATAAACATTTTGAATTGGACTTGTCTCTCTAGCTAGAGGTTTTACAGTTCCTCTCCCTTGTGGGAGATTTTGATACATTTTGGAGACCTAAGGTATATCTAAACTATAAAAGCCTTTTCCCCAGTTCTGCAGTCTGGATAGGCCGGAGCCTGCCAGTAGAGTTTGTGGTCAGGCTGGCTGTTTCTGGACAGACTAAGGAAGGCTCTGGCCTGGTTTATGGGTCTTTTGCGAGGCCTCATACCCTTTTGCTATTTTGTGTGAACTTATTCATAACAAACGCAATACATACTTTCTTTTATCTGTCCGTAATCCTGGATGCTTTCAGAGTCGTGATGGTGTCTGATGTCATAGATGGAAAACCTCTGGCGATATTAACATAATAACACTGTAACAACAGCAACAAAATGGAGTTGTCCATTACCAAATCAACATGACATCCCATAAGACAACCTATTAATTCAAATATTTAACTTCTGTATGAGAACCATTTTTTATTGTCAAGCAATTTTACATATCAACAAGCATATACAAGGGGGCACCCAAAAATAACCGGAATCTGTACCTGGCGCACAATCTAGACTTGGTTGTGAATTTTGTCACTAGGTGTAGCATACTTACAGGATTCTGCGGCAGTCTGCCAAGTGACGTTGCTCTGTATTGTTCGTAAGGCATTGCGTGTCGGTTTTTCTTGGTGCTTATTAAACGTGTTTTGCAATTTTTGTGATGGCTGGTCATAAAGAACAGCGAGTCTGCATTAAATTTTGTTTTCTCTTAGGGAAAACAGCTGCTGAATCTGTAGTGATGCTTGAAACTGCTTTTAAAGAGGAAGCTTTAAGTAAAACACAGGTCTACGAGTGGTTCTCACGTTTCAAACGAGGGGAAATGTCACTTAAACACCAACCAAGATCTGGCCAACCTTCCACAATTAGGAATGACAAAAATTTTGAAAAAGTTTGCGATGTAATTTGCGAAGATCGTCGTCAGACTGTTGAAGAGATTTCTGAATTGACTTGTGTGTGTCTTGGAGTTCTTGCCACCTTCCCTACTCGCCTGATCTTTGTGCCATGTGACTATTTCTTGTTCCTGCATATGAAAAAAGAACTCTGGGGAAAGCGGTTTTGTACCGTGAAGGAAGTCAAAGAAAAATCACTGCAGGCCTTGGACAACACTTCAGCAATTCCAAAAATGTTTCCACGAGTGGGAAAACCGTTGGGACAGGTGCAATTAATTCACATGGAGAGTACTTTGAAGGAGATTAAAGTTTCAGTAAGTAAAAATTATTAAAACATTTTTTTTTGCAATTCTGGTTATTTTGGGGTACCCCCTTGTATATATATATATATATATATATATATATATATATATTAGTGGCAGGCAGCCGGCGTCCATGCCCAGCTGGGACGCCCTTGCGTACTATATTCAGGGGGAGCAGCCCTGGACACTGCAATACCTCCCCCTGGACGCTAGATGGCCGCCCCCCCTGGGCTGAAGCAGTGCCTCGAGTTCCCGCAGGGCTCCCTGGGAATTGGAGTTAGGTGCAGCCCTGTTGGGTCCCGCAGGCACCGCCAGGGGGTGCTATGTTTGGGACTCCTGAGTCCATATGGGCAGCATATTCGTCACACCCGGAAGTGCAGCAGGAACTCGGTGATCAAGCACCTGGTGCACTTCCGGGTGAACTATAAAAGGAGACAGCAACCACCACTCAAGAGCCAGAATCGGAAGGAAGAGGATGAGGTTGCCTGAGAGGAGTGGTGGTGGTGGTGGTGGTGCCAGAGGAAGGGTTGGTTGTTTGGTTAAGTGCTTGAGACTGTGTATTGCCTGTGGGGTTCACGGGGAAGATGTGCCCCACAGGTGAAGAAAAATAAAAGTCTCTGTGTTTTTTACATGTGCCTCTGTGTCAGTCTGTGCCTGGTCGGGTGCTATATAGCGTCTATTTCACAATATATATATATGTATACAGTAGGGGGTTACCCCCTGCTTGCTTCACTCGCCAACCCCCCTGGGCTGTGCTACATGGCAGCCACTTCGCGTCTCGCCACTCACGTTGTGAGGAAGGGGGCTGAACGCACCACAAGGAGATGCAGTCGCTCCTCCAAAACCCCCTCTTAAACGGTGATACAATGGGAAACAAATCCAGTTTTTTTTACCTCCTCTTTGCTCAATCAACTGCTGCTGCTGCTGTCGTGTCGTGTCGTGTCATGTCATGTGATCTGCATTTCGCGTGGCACTTCGAACATTTAAAAGTCTGTACAGCAGCTGTCTTTGTCATCTACTCTTTGTCTTTTATTTCCGGCCCCGGGCATGGTTAAATCTCTTGGCACAAAGTCTCGTCTCATAGGATGTGAGTTCTTCATATTTTTTTAGTTTATAATTCAAAAACGGAATAAGAATCTGAAAATCTAACAACATCACATTAAAGTTCAATAAAATCTGAAAAGAATGATACCAAACATATATATGTAGGTTTTAAAATAAGCCTGATTTAAAGCATGACAAAAAAGTGATATAAAAAGTCACATAAAATCGTTGCAAAAAATCGTTGCACTTTTATGCTTACGATTTTATATATAGAGAGTAGATAGATATATACATATATATATATATATATATATATATATATATATATATATATATATATATATATATATATATATATATATATATATATATATATATACATACGAGGGGAAGTCAAAAAGCAAAGTGATTTTTTTAATTTCTCTTTTCAGAGTTTGGTAACACTGCTCATATCCAGCGCTGAATGAGTGTAGTCGCCAACACTTCTATACAACGTGTAACTCTTATTCCCGCGTTATTCGTTGGAGTGTAGCAGACCGTTAAACATGACAGCTCCATTGTCGATCTGCACCAAGGAGGAAATGAGGGCAGTGATTCGCTGTTTGTTTGCGGAAGGTGTTAAACCTGCAGACATTATTCGTCGAATGCAAGCACTGACAACTGTTTATCACGAAGCAAGATCTATGGAGAATGGATACAGTCCAGACCTGGCTCCAAGCGATTTTCATATGTTTGGACCATTAAAGGAAGCGCTAAGGGGAAGAAGATTTGCAAGTGATGAAGAAGTCATTGATGCGGTGCAAAATTGGTTGCAGATGCAACCGAAAAACTTTTTTTCCGATGGAATCAAAAAACTTGTGAAACGTTAGGAAAAGTGCATTGAAGTCCAGGGAGGTTATGTAGAAAAATAAGGTATGTTTCACATTTCTATCATTAGAATAAATGCCCCTTTTCTCAAATGTCCCTTTACTTTTTGACTTCCCCTCGTGTATATATATATATATATATATATATATATATATACAGAGAGAGAGAGAGAGAGAGAGAGCTGTATGTCATAATATCAATGCTTGCAAAAATAACAAATCTGTTCTCACAACGCCAGGTTCATGTCCCTTTAAAGTCATCACAGATCCAATATGACATCAGGCACAACCCCATTCCAAGCCCTTTTTGTGGCCCCCAACATCCCTGTACCCCTGATCTCTGTCTAACCCGTAGATGATGACATCTACAAGGCATGCATCCTGTCTCTCTAAAGGGAAAACCCAATCAAAGACGATGTGCTGACCCCTAGTGGCTGAGTAGGTAAGAGAGGGCATCTCTTCCAGTTCTACCAAGCCTCACTCTTAAATGGTCCTCATGGGCCCAGGTTTCCTGGTGTGCAACTAAGTTTCAGACGATAAAATATGTATAGCAAGAAATGAAATTAGCTAAATTAAATTGAATTGGAACCCTAGTATTGGGGGATAGGTAACCAAAGACTTTACACTAGGGACATCATTTTCATATAAAGATAACAAAACATGCGGCTTAAATCCATTACCACTCTCAAATGGTGACATTTCAGTGCAATAACACATTATGGAAGATTTCAGCCCATGGCAGCAATTCGTGCCAATTATCAGGAAAAGTGGACAAATAGCATTTGAAATAGTTTTTGAAATCTAGATTAGCTCTTTCCATTTGACCACTAGATTAAAGATGATATGTTGTATTAAGATGAATTGATATTGATAAGCCAGTGGTAGAAAAGATATTAGCGAATAATGGGAAATAAATTGTGGACTGTGATTGAATATAATTTCACAGACAAAATCATCTAAATGGAAAATAATCTGAGCCAAATCTTTTGTTTAACTTGAATTTTCAGATGAGTTCTTTAATAGCGAAATTATTAACAATAGGTAAATCAGTAATAAAACGAATTCAATTTTTTATTCTTAAGTACACATCCACTTACAAGCCCAGCGTATTGTACAATAAAGGCAAATATAGCAGGAAAAATAGCAAATGTAATATAAACTCAAAACATGATGTTCAAAGACAAACAGAGAGATATCCTGCATGGTGATGGGTGGCCTGGGGGACGACAAGCAGAAAAGAGCGGTGCAGAGCAGGGGCAGAGCCCAGCAAGGCTCCACGGTGGAGAGGGGAGAATGCACTGGCAGACATAATGAATGTTTGTATGCCAGGCCACTCTAAAGGGGGCAGTGTGTAATATATGTGCACCATTTGCCCCAGAAAAGCTGATGATTGTGGCACCAGGTGAGACAGAAGGTGCACATACACATACACTTTTAATCTGTGATATCACAGGTCTGCTCAGGTCCTGAGGTGGTCCTTAAATGATGATGGTGTCTTACAGATTGCATCATTTATGTGCAACAGACAGGAAACGGCAGAAATGGAGGCAGGGTGTTTGTTGATATCCAGGGCCTTCTGGTTGCTTGGCTTCTTCTAAGAAGAGTGTGGAAACTAAGATAAGGGTTCAGCTACTGTGGGACCTTAAAAACCTTCCCCTGTTTATGTGTAATAATGCGTACACACACATGCTGTAATGTACCATACTGTATATACAATGTCAGTTACTTGATGATGGGTGGGCATTTCTAGCAGGGACCGTCTTTCCGCAGACGCAAGTGTAAAAGTCACAAGCCTTGTCTGTAGTTTTAATATTCTTCCAACACTTTCACTAGCAGGTATCATCATGGAGCTCAAGTAACTAAATGCGGTTAAACAAAACAAAGTCATGTTGAGAGGCTCACGTGTAAAGGGTAACACTCATTGTATTTGCACACTGTGTGTAAGACACCAACGGCTTTAATGCACCAGTAGTAGTACACAGTGACACGCACAGAACATTTGGTGGGCAGTGGCTGAAAGGTATAGGAGGGACACTTACAAGAGAAGAGCGTGATATGTTAGATAAGAACTTCATGGACACAAATCTGGACCTGATTGTCTGCTTGTACAGTATATCCTATTTATTTATTAATTCATTTTTTACAGATAGTTTGGAGGTAATCTCAGAAGCATTATAATGTTCACAACAGAAAGCCTGTTCATGTAAGAAACGAAAGCCTGATCCCAAAAGCTTGTAATTCAACTGGTTGAAAGTAAACACCCACGCAAAGAGTGTAAATGTATATATATATATATATATATATATATATATATATATATATATTGTGGCAGACGGTCAGGGACCTTGCCGCACCAGGACGCCTGGATTAGGGAAGGACCAGGAAAGGGGCAATATCTTCCCTGGATGAAAGAGGGCAGCCCCCCTGATTTCCATCAAGCCTCTGTGGGGGTCCGTGGCCCAAACGAGGGGCTGCCTAGATGGTTCCTTAGCCCTGGATGACAGCATCCCGCCACACCACTGCTGCTCCAGGAACTGTGTATGCCCGGAGTGCTTCCAGGTGCAAGGGCAGCACTTCCACCACACCAGGAATTGCTGCCGGAAGACCAATACCAAGTACCTGGAGCACATCTGGGGCATGATAAAAGGGGCCGCCTCACTCCCTTCGAGGAGCCGGAGTCGGGAGGAGGAAGAGAGGAATGGAGGCGGCTGAAAAGAGATAGAAACTGAGGAGCATTGTGTGAGTGCAAGGAATCAACTGTAAATAATTCTGTTTTGGACTCCGTTCTGTACACTACTGTGTTGAATAATTATATATATATATATATATATATATATATATATATATATATATGCAGGTCAAATTTTGTTAGAACAAACTCCATTTTAATGACATACTCAATTTAACTAATTCTTTTTTTGGTCTTGAACGATTTCCTATAGAATTAATGTTAAAATACCTAATTACAGCAAAGTCCATTTTATCTGCAGAATTCATTACAACAGTCATTTTTAATAAGCGAGTCTCAAAACATATGTACTTCTTCTGTACTAGGCACAAAATATTATTTCAGGAGCTCAGCTGAACAACCAACTAGACTGCATGTTTATGTCACCTGGTTTACTCAACAATTCTTGCAGCTGTGGAGCTCGAGCAGGGTTACTACAGACAGGAGGTATTGTGGGCATATCTAGGGGGCGGGGTAACTGTCAATCAGATTTGACTTCAGCTGTACTTGCGTATCTGTGGAGGTTCACTGCAGCTCGACTGTGTCACTTATTTCCGGGTTTCTTGATGTTTCGTGCTTTTACCTCTCTGAGCACATTCCTCAGATTGAGGATTAATTTTTGGCTCGCCCTTCAGCAAAAGTACTAATTGCTGAGCTTCCCTCTGGCTTATGCTACTCAAAACGTTTCCAGCATTTTTCATAAAGTTGCCAAGATTTTACCCTATGAACATCTGCACACCGTGATTTTCTTTTTACATTTTGTTACATTTAAATATGCCATTGAATTTTGTGCTTGCAAATGTATGCATCCAAGAATTCCTATTTACAAATGTGACCTTCATTTCCTCAAATTTTTTATCATAATCTTTTTATGTAAAACCTTTCCAGGTTTTAAAAAAGGGTGACTTACAAAAGAACAAATGACAGCCAAAGAGACTGTCAATCCATTAGGCGATGTCACCTGAGGGCGTCATTTATGAAAGTTAAGGGGTGTGCGACGTCAAGAGGCGCCGTTTATGTAACTCAAGAATTTTGATCTCATCATCTATCTGTACTATTTTGGTGACAGAATCACAACAGTTCTGGTTTGACAGACAAGGCCAAACAAGAATCTTTATAAAAGAAAGAATTTTTTTTTAAAAAGTACAAAAGTAAAGCGAAACATGAAAAAAAACTAAAATTAAGAAATAATTGTAATCCAAAAAACTGAACAAAAATCCACAAAACCAAATTGAAGCTGTACTTACAGAAATAGCTGCTAACACTCTAACAAACCACGAACCTGTGCTGGGACCATCTATTTCAACTGAATATAAAGGTTGAGGATGGGCCGAGCAGCAGTGGGGTCAGTACACAATACACAAGGAACACAGAAAAACAAAATATATAAATACTAATGTTGTGAACTAAACAGTATATAAGTATGATATAATAATTGTTCAAACAGCCCACTAGAGGAGGAAAAATACCAGCAAAAATGGGGCCAGTCAAAAAAGGACAACTTGGTATCTTAATAAATATATAAAATATATTTATCATTCCAAAAAGGCCCTGTTTAACAAGAAGATCTGAAAAGAACAAAAAACACAATTGGGGTTCAAGTCTTCAAAATGGACCATCTAAAGCAAACGCAGTCCCAATATAAATTCTAAGAGGCAAAGTCACAAAACAGACCAAAAGCCAGAAAATCATTACAATCAAAAAGTAGTAGACATGGGATAACTCATTGTCATCATATTCATCATCATCATCACCACCACCACCACCGCCGCCGCCGCCACCTTCACCTTCACCTTCATCTTCATCTTCATCTTCATCTTCACCTTCACCTTCACCTTCACCTTCACCAGTGCACTCAATGAACCACAAGGGACTGTGGGTTTTCCTCATCCTTTATAGGGCTGTGGGCAGTCCCCTGTGGTGATTGGCAGGTGGCCCTGCCTCTTGGGGAAGCACCCATAAAATGCAGGGAACACAGCAGAAGATACTTTGATGATAAGAAACTAAATGAAAAACAATATGAAAATAAAAAACAAAATATAGACACAAATTAGGTGTTTGAATCCCACCCTGGGTAGGAATCCTGTCTGAAACCTGACACCCATCCATCCATCCATCCATTTTCCAACCCGCTGAATCCGAACACAGGGTCACGGGGGTCTGCTGGAGCCAATCCCAGCCAACACAGGGCACAAGGCAGGAAACAATCCAGGGCAGGGTGCCAACCCACCGCAGGACACACACAAACACACCCAGCACACACTAGGGCCAATTTAAAATCGCCAATCCACCTAACCAGCATGTCTTTGGACTGTGGGAGGAAACCGGAGTGCCCGGAGGAAACCCACGCAGACACGGGGAGAACATGCAAACTCCACGCAGGGAGGACCCGGGAATCGAACCCAGGTCCCCAGATCACCCAACTGCGAGGCAGCAGCGCTACCCACTGCGCCACCGTGCCGCCCAACCTGACACCTAAATAATAAATACTTATAAAAATTGACACCATATTCGCTGAGTATATAGTAACTAAATGTGGCTGTGTAAACAAGTGCCCCCCTAGCATGACTGGATCCAAGTTTCTTTCTGTCTCATATCTAATGCTCTTGGTGCTTTCCACTGGATTACAAAATAAATGAATGCCTGGAATTATGTTGGTTTTAGGAAAAATTGCTTTCTTATGGTCCCTGAAAAGAAACAAAGAATGAGCAATTGCTAGACAACGTCTTCATTTTTGGAAAGCAGTATTCAAGTAGAAAAAAAAGATGGTGGTAATAATGTTAAATGTGCCTTTATTAGGAATACACTTGTGGTGCCCTCCACACTTCCAGTCTCCATCTTAACTGAGATGGTGGCCGAGATCAAACACAGACCACTGGAGTTACCAGCGACAAGTGTCAGTGCTCAGCTGAACAGAGCAGAAGAACTCGCTGCTTGTAATTCCATCAGGCCGTGTTGGCGTGCCAGCCTTACATATAATGAGCCCACCAAGACGGTTCAGTCTTTTTAAAAGAACTACTGTTTAGCTCAAAAACTGTTCATCAAGGAATCTATACTAATTAATAAAAGGCAAAGCCCTCACTGACTCACTGACTGACTAACTGACTGACTGACTGACTGACTGACTCACTCATCACTAATTCTCCAACTTCCCGTGTAGGTGGAAGGCTGAAATTTGGCAGGCTCATTCCTTACAGCTTACTTACAAAAGTTAGGCAGGTTTCATTTCGAAATTCTACGTGTAATGGTCATAACTGGAACCTGTTTTTTGTCCATATACTCTAATGGAGGAGGCGGAGTCACGTATCGCGTCATCACGCCTCCTACGTAATCACGTGAACTAAAAACAAGGAAGAGATTTACAGCACGAGTCAAACGCGGGAACGAAGGTAAATGACGTTCATTTTTGAGTGTCTTTTAATACTGTGTAAGCATACATATTAACACATGTGCAATTAAACGTGTGCATTTACGGGGTGATTTCTCAGACTTAAAAGCTCGCCTTTTATCAAACGCGGGAACAAAGGTAAATGACGTTAATTTTTGAGTGTCTTTTAATACTGTGTAAGCATACATATTAACACATGTGCAATTAAACGTGTGCATTTACGAGGTGATTTCTCAGGCTTAAAAGCTCGCCTTTTCTCAAACGCGGGAACAAAGGTAAATGACGTTAATTTTTGAGTGTCTTTTAATACTGTGTAAGCATACATATTAACACATGTGCAATTAAACGTGTGCATTTACGGGGTGATTTCTCAGGCTTAAAAGCTCGCCTTTTATTAAAAAGGTAAATGCTAACTGTTTTCATTCTGAAGGGCACAAACCACGTTGGATTTTGTAATGATAGTTGATTAGTAAGGTCTATTAAGGGATACTTACAGAATGATTAGTAATGCCTGTGAATGCCGATGCAAGTAGGAGAATGGGTGTGAACTAAAGAATGATTAGTAACTTGTACAGTAAATGTCTCTAAAGTCTGTCTATTAAAAAGTTATTATATCTTTCAATCCTGTGTATTGATTAAACTACGAACCTAACAAGATCACTACATGGTGTCAGAAGTGGCGGATTGGAAGAGGAATCTGAAGAAGAGGTTCAGCTTTTGAACGAGTCACGTGTCTGTGAGTAACCCGAAAACGTGATCAGAAAGCGCTAAGACGTTCTAGCAAAAGAGAAAAAAAAATATATTAGGATTACAGCTCCCACCAAATCTCCAGTTAAAGGGAAATGTAGCTGAAAATTGGAAAAGATTTAAACAGAGATTCGAGTTGTATCTTGCTGCTATTGAACAGATAGGAAAAGTGAAAAAATGAAAGCGTCTATGCTTCTACAAGTAATTGGTGAAGAGGCGCTAGAGGTGTATAACAATTTTCAGTTTGAAGAAGATGGAGACAATATGAAATTGAACAAAATAGTTGAAAAATTCGAGACGTATTGCAACCCAAAGCGCAATGTGACGTTTGAGTGGCACAAGTTTTTTTATGTTTCCAGAAAAGCGGAGAAACAATAGACCAGTATGTGACGGAATTGCGTAATAGAAGCTGTTCTAAGAAGAAACCGTCAAGACATCAAAGGACCAATAACCTCTAATCAGAACACTAACACCAGCGAAACAAATATTAAAGAGAAAACAAGTATAAATCAGAAAAGAACATCTCAACTGCAAACACAATTAACCAGAATATCAAAATGTCAAGTAAAACCACCAGAACGACTCATTGAGACATGTTGAGGATTAAAGGAACATTTTCAATTAAGAAATGCTGAATTCCTTTAACAGTTGTGCTTTTTATACATAGTTTGAATGCTGGATGTATGCCTGAAATGTTCTGGATAGTTCAGTTGTTTGAAGTGATAAAGAATTAAACGTGTGCATTTATGGAGTGATTTCTCAGGCTTAAAAGCTCGCTTTTTATTAAAAAAGTAAATGCAAACTGTTTTCATTCTGAAGAGCACAAACCACGTTATATTTCAGCCGTTAAACGCGCAAAAATGTCAGTACACCAGATAAATAAGCGCAACATATTATCAGTTGTATTGTATGCTTACAATACATATAGAAATGTGTTAATCGTTAACTAATAGTATCGGATGGTGTTTTTCGACTCGCGCCTTCATTTAAACGATTGCATGTCTTGGTGGGTTTGCTTAGCTTATTGTCAATATCTTTACACCTGTTTTTAAGACTTATTGACTGAAACGAGCTTTCACGAAAAAAGTTAGGGCTTTGCTACAAGATACACCCTCCACAAGTTAAGGAAGTAAAAATAAAAGTGTATATTTCTGTTTTATTTAAACCTTTTAAGTTCGTATGCATAGCCCCATTTGGCTGTTTCAGGTTTTTTTTTTTCTTCAGTAATATTTAATCTCCTTAAAGAAAAACAACATATGCATTTAACTTTTTTTGTATCTCTTTAGTAATATTTTAGTGTAAAAGGATAACGAGTATTTAAACCTTTTATGTTACTTTATAAAGTTATTTTACACAATGTTGAAAAATTAATAAGAAAGCTACATATTTTGGCAGCTGCTGCTTTAATTTTCAATGAAATGAAAAAAGCTCTCCAAGAGAAAACCTCAATGAAGAAGAAACAGTTTGCACTATCTAAAAAGGAGAAACCCTCATTTATAAAGGTTTGCTGCAGATGACTTAACTGAAAATAAATGAAGAGTTCCTATGTGTATAATACATATTTATCTATTTGACTTATGCCTTTATTCCAGCAACTTGCAACATCTAAGGTACAATTTGTTACATTACTTTGGTTTTTTGCAGCACAGGCAGGTGAAGTGACATCCTTAGGGTCACACAGTGGTGTCAGTACCAGGATTTGAACTGACAAGCTCCGGGTTTACTGAAATATTATTGAAGAATGAAAAAAAAACGAAAACGGGCAAATGGGGCTATGCATACAAATGTCCATCCATCCATTATCCAACCCGCTATATCCTAAATACATGAGCCAATCCCTGCCAACACAGGGCACAAGGCAGGAAACAAACCCCGGGCAAGGTGCCAGCCCACTGCAGGGCGCACACACCCACACACCAGGGACAATTTAGAATCACCAATGCACCTAACCTGCATGTCTTTGGACTGTGGGAGGAAACCAGAGTACCCGGAGGAAACCCAGACAGACATGGGCAGAACATTCAAACTCCACGCAGGGAAGCGAACCCGGGTCTCCTAACTGGCACCTTTCACTGCACCACCATACTGCCCGCATACAAACTTAAAAGGTTTAAATAAAACAGAAATATATACCTTTATTTTTACTTCCTTAACTTGTGGAGGGTGTATCCTGTAGCAAAGCTCTAAGTTTTTTCATGAAAGGCCCTTTCAGTCAATAAGCCTTAAAAACAGGTGTAAAGCTAAACTTGCAGCACCGCTATTCAATTACACTTGCCTAACGCCTCTCCTAAGGGGAGATACTGTGGGATCTGGGCATCAGTCAAAGCACCAATCACAGGCCCGATTAGCTGTGATTTGTCATCTCCCTCCCATGTAACAATCACAGCCCGTGTTACAACGCACTATGTATGTATGTATATATGTATATGTGTGTGTTTATGTATGTGTGTATATGTATGTGTATATATATGTTGATATGTGTATATATATATATATATGTATATATATGTGGATGTGTATATGTATATATATATATATATATATGTATATGTAGATATGTGTATACAGTGGTGTGAAAAACTATTTGCCCCCTTCCTGATTTCTTATTCTTTTGCATGTTTGTCACACAAAATGTTTCTGATCATCAAACACATTTAACCATTAGTCAAATATAACACAAGTAAACACAAAATGCAGTTTTTAAATGATGGTGTTTATTATTTAGGGAGAAAAAAAATCCAAACCTACATGGCCCTGTGTGAAAAAGTAATTGCCCCCTTGTTAAAAAATAACCTAACTGTGGTGTATCACACCTGAGTTCAATTTCCGTAGCCACCCCCAGGCCTGATTACTGACACACCTGTTTCAATCAAGAAATCACTCAAATAGGAGCTGCCTGACACAGAGAAGTAGACCAAAAGCACCTCAAAAGCTAGACATCATGCCAAGATCCAAAGAAATTCAGGAACAAATGAGAACAGAAGTAATTGAAATCTATCAGTCTGGTAAAGGTTATAAAGCCATTTCTAAAGCTTTGGGACTCCAGCGAACCACAGTGAGAGCCATTATCCACAAATGGCAAAAACATGGAACAGTGGTGAACCTTCCCAGGAGTGGCCGGCCGACCAAAATTACCCCAAGAGCGCAGAGACGACTCATCTGAGAGGTCACAAAAGACCCCAGGACAACGTCTAAAGAACTGCAGGCCTCACTTGCCTCAATTAAGGTCAGTGTTCACGACTCCACCATAAGAAAGAGACTGGGCAAAAACGGCCTGCATGGCAGATTTCCAAGACGCAAACCACTGTTAAGCAAAAAGAACATTAGGGCTCGTCTCAATTTTGCTAAGAAGCATCTCAATGATTGCCAAGACTTTTGGGAAAATACCTTGTGGACTAATGAGTCAAAAGTTGAACTTTTTGGAAGGCAAATGTCCCGTTACATCTGGCGTAAAAGGAACACAGCATTTCAGAAAAAAAACATCATACCAACAGTAAAATATGGTGGTGGTAGTGTGATGGTCTGGGGTTGTTTTGCTGCTTCAGGACCTGGAAGGCTTGCTGTGATAGATGGAACCATGAATTCTACTGTCTACCAAAAAATCCTGAAGGAGAATGTCCGGCCATCTGTTCGTCAACTCAAGCTGAAGCGATCTTGGGTGCTGCAACAGGACAATGATCCAAAACACACCAGCAAATCCACCTCTGAATGGCTGAAGAAAAACAAAATGAAGACTTTGGAGTGGCCTAGTCAAAGTCCTGACCTGAATCCAATTGAGATGCTATGGCATGACCTTAAAAAGGCGGTTCATGCTAGAAAACCCTCAAATAAAGCTGAATTACAACAATTTTGCAAAGATGAGTGGGCCAAAATTCCTCCAGAGCGCTGTAAAAGACTCATTGCAAGTTATCGCAAACGCTTGATTGCAGTTATTGCTGCTAAGGGTGGCCCAACCAGTTATTAGGTTCAGGGGGCAATTACTTTTTCACACAGGGCCATGTAGGTTTGGATTTTTTTTTCTCCCTAAATAATAAAAACCACCATTTACAAACTGCATTTTGTGTTTACTTGTGTTATATTTGACTAATGGTTAAATGTGTTTGATGATCAGAAACATTTTGTGTGACAAACATGCAAAAGAATAAGAAATCAGGAAGGGGGCAAATAGTTTTTCACACCACTGTATGTAGATATGTATATATATGTATATATGTATATATATATATATATATGTTTACATAACCTCTTTAACACACTACTTCTCCGCTGCGAAGCGTGGGTATTTTGCTAGTTGTATGTAATATTTTTAAGTTTCACCTTGCAAAATATTTTCAATAAATGTTATTTGTCTAGTGTCTGCCCAATTGTGAATTCCGCTTTGGTCCATTTCTATTCATTTAGCTGCTTCTTGAGGTTTTGGGTAATTAGTCTAATTTAGTGTCATCTGCAAATGTAATTAACTTGTTTGTTACAAATGCTTACCTAAATCATTTATATAAATTAAAATGTGTAGTGGCCTCAGCACTGACCCCTGTCACTTATATTATTCACCTCCGCTATTCATTCCAGGAAGCTCTTAGTGATTTTTACCATTTAATCAACTACGACGAAGTGCTCTCCTGCCATTCTGAGGACTAGCCCATTAACATGCAAAATATTTTAATGGAGTGAAACAAGCAAGACCCCCACAAGTATTCTACGAACCTGGAATAATGCAAATCACGCAGAATTACTGTATGTTTTTATTAGGAACAGCACAATGTATAGAACCTGGGGTTCACATTTCACGCCTGGATGATGTCTCTGTGCAATTTGCACTTTCTCACGGTGTATGCATGGGTTTTCTTTTGGGTACTCTGGTTTTCTTCTCACATGTCCAACACTGTGCAGGTTAAGTTAGCTGGCAATTCCAAACTGGGCAGAATGTTAGTGAACCTTCAAATGGATGGCGTCCTATTTGGCCTTGATCCCTGCCTTGTGTCCCCTGCAAAGAAGAGGTAAATACAAATTATCACTCTTGTTCCATCTGTTTCTTTAGAATGGAGGAGGAGTAAACAGTGGAAGACCAATGAGATCACTTCCCTCGCACATGAAGCCATACCCCTCCTGTCTGAAGTTGGCATTCACTACTAGAGTAGCTTCTGAAGTGAACAGAGCTGGGAACCACAGGCGTTTCTTTTTTGTTTCCAGATGTTTTGGCCAAAATGTTTTTCAGCATGTTGCTGCTAATTGTCCTTATCCTTCAGACAACAAAATTAAACAAGATGTCTTTTGGGACCCCAACCCTCATATTTTGTTTTCTGATCTTCCTTTCACCTACCATATATAATTATTCAGCAGTGGTGAGGAAGGAAACACTACTGAGGCTCCTTCATGGCAATACATCTTTATGATAATAATAATAATAATAATTCATTACATTTATATAGTGCTTTTCTCAGTACTCAAAGCGCTATCCACACAGGGAGGAACTGGGAAGCGAACCCACAATCCTCCACAGTCTCCTTACTGCAAAGCAGCAGCACTACCACTGTGCCACCTGTGATGCCCCCTGCAACTGCTCCCTTAAGCCATGTTAGAAGTTTTTTTTCTCTTTTTTTGTAATACTGAGAGAGATTGTTGTTGTTTGTTATAAGATTTTTAGATTTCTTGAGCTTCTGTAAAAGTTAAATTTCTCCTTTGGACAAATAAAGTACTATCTGTCTCTCTGTCTACTAGCCACAGTATCTGTCGAAGACAAGTAACAGAATAATTTAAAGATATTTGCTGTCTCTCCCCCTACGAGTACCCCTTTTTTCTGAGTATCTCTTCACCAATGCTCCCCTTTTTTGACTGCATTCCTGTAAAGCCTCCAGGGACATTCTTAGGCATACGCGAACTACGCATCCACGTAGGGCCCCGACCATGAGGGGGGCCCCCAGACCGGCACCGACTTACAATTTTTTTTTTTTTTTGTCGGGCTGTGGGCCTGGGGCCCCTGTCATGCCCCTGGCACTGCAGCCAGTCCCAGGAAATTCAGTTTAGTGCATCTCTTAGTCTTATTAACAATGGCAATTTATTATCTAAATTGCAATCTTCACCTAAATCCCTAATAATATTGTCACGCCGTCGTAACTTTGCCGTAAAAATGCACTATAGCAAACGTTAATTTTAGAGATTCGTTTCGGATTCATTCAGAGAGATCCCCATAAAATCATGAAATATCCCTATATTACCGGCCTTTACCAGATCCAGAACAAAATCAATATTTTACCACTCTACATACACATAAGCATACATGTAGGCCTACTGGTCATCTAAGGCCTTTTCCGGACATTTTATTAGAACACCTTCCTGAGCTAAGGGGGGGGGGCCTGAAGCCTGCTTCTCAGACTCATTATTTTTGAGGCATTTTATTATCTCCTATCTGATTTTATACTTTCCATCCTTGTAGGTGACTCTCTCAGCGTGTCTCCTATGCTGTTTCTCTTCCTCATGTGTCTAACACTCGCACTTCCTTGTTCGGTTTTCATCTGCGAAGCCAAAATGACAAATCACATTGCTCTGAGTATACTAGCTGTCCCCCGCAGCTCTGCCCACATAGTAGTGTAACAGGACAAACTTTAAAAATAAATTAAAAAACAAATGTAATTCTGCCCAAGCTAAAGTAAGTTCTCTCCAACGTTAGACGTTGCTACTGTATCTGATCCTGTTCAGCTCTGATGGGAGAGCAACCCCTAAGTAGGGAGAAAAGTACATGGCCGTGATGTCTCTGCCAATCAGCAGCTACCCTCTAAAGCACACATGGCTCCGATCTCTCTCTCAAAAACATCAAATGTTACTTCTTAACAATCTGTAGATGATAATGTCTGTTAAACAAACAGGTATCGCTAGCTAAGCAGAGGTAAGGTATGCTCCAATGAAGGCTGGCAAGTGAGTGAGGAGGGCCATGCCCGCTTGCCATCTCCTGAGGCCCTGCTTCCCCCTCCCCTCGGCATACAGCCGCTCTCTTGGATTTATGCGAGCGAATAAATCAGTACCGTAAGCGAACTATGATACTTAGTGTGAAGAGAGAAGTCACAAAATCAACTGGAATATTCAAGCAAATTATAGAAAAAGAACCAATCTAAATCCCTTAAGTATTTGTCTCGTGAAAAGCGGACAGACAGACGTTGGATTTGATAGATAGATAGATAGATAGATAGATAGATAGATAGATAGATAGATAGATAGATAGATAGATAGATAGATCTATATGAGACCAAAGGTGGACGGTGACTGAAGGAGGTGCATTGTGGTATTTAGAGATAGATAAATGGGCAAGCTACGCCACCTGCCCTTGACACCTTGAAAAGCAGGCAAAGACAGGCTGGAGATTTATTGAGTTGTCCTTTCTTTCTTGATACAGTCATGTCCTGTGTTTGTTCATCTCTTTCATTTGCTTTTCTATTTGGTTTGATAAACAAGCGATTTTGTGTATTCAAGTTAAAATTTCAAGTTCAAACTCAAATAAATGGTTTTGATAATATAACACAATGCAATTCTCCCACAGGCTTGGAATCGTTTTTGGTACAGAGGATTGTCACAATGCACACTACCCTGGTGTTACAATTAAAACTAAAATTAAAAAGGATAAAGTTGAGGACAGTACACTTGCTCTTGTTGTAGCTATTTCATCAAATGTTTTAAGGGAGAAGTAACCTATGACCCCAATCCACCCGACTCCAAATCATTACAATTTATCCTGGCAATTATTTCAGCCATTATGTGTTTTGTCCTTGTGGCTCCTTTTTGTTATTATAAAGGTTATTATTTCTTACAGTTTCATTTTATAAATTTTTCTGATGCTACCTTTTGTAGTTTTCAGCTTCTTAGTATCAAATGTCCCTTTCTGTTAGTCAGGTGATCTTACACAAGCATCACATTACCATTATTTAAAGATGGCGGTGTGCTGTCTCAGGCATCCTGTCCTTAGATCAAAGAACTCCATACAACTATTTTCAAGCAATTTTTCTTTAGCATTATTGGAAGGTAAAAGGTGCCTTCTTCCATGACTGGACGTTTCCTGTGTTTCCTCGATTTTATTGTTTTGTTTTTTTTTTAATTGAGTCTTTTGGCTCTTCGATATCCTATTCTCTCTCCATGCCTCCATTTAGGACACCAAAACTTTTCAACAGTTGTAATGAGAACAGCCCAACAACAATCTCCGTCCTTTCTCATTTAGATTCCCCAAAATAACATCAAGTCAAGATCTAAAGATCCCTAAAGTCCTACTTTCCATCACACTACTTGGCAATTTATTTCCATGTGTCTACAGCCCTTTGTGTGAAGAAAAAATTTCTAACAATTGTGCAAAATGTGGGATCCATTCTACTAATTCCCATCATAATTTTAAACACTTCAGTCATGTTACCTTTTAATCTCTGTGTATTTAAACTGAAAAGGTTCAGCTTCTTCAATCTCTCCTCCAGTTTCCTGGAATTATTTACTCTTCAGGCCACTCTCCCTTTTAGAAAGAGTCTCCACAAGGGCCTTCCAAATTAAAAAACAAAATCACAACTAATGATAAATGAATACTTTCACAATCACAATAGATGGGACAGGAATCTGAAATTCCACCCTAGTGGTATCCAGTCCCCAACCCTAACCTTAACCTGGTCTGAGCCACTTGGCCAAATAGACTGGCACAAAATAGAATAATTTCCAAAGGTGCTGGACTTTGTGAACTGCAGATTATTATGGCAGCACACAGGAGAGCATACATCCAACCAATCATTTTCTGCCCCTTATGAGGATATGGGTCACAGGGGGCAGCAGTCTAATCAATGTCATCCAGACATTCCCAAGCCATATAGTCTCTCCACCTTGTCCTGGGTCAGCCCCAAGGTCTCCTTCCGGTTGGACATGTCTGAAACACCAGCCCAGAGGAGGAATCCTAATCAGATGCCTGAAACAGCTCAACTGGCTCCTTCTGAGGCAGAGGAGCAGCGGCTCTACTTTGAGGTCCTACAGAATGTCTGTGCTCCGATACCCAATTTCTATAGATAAGCCCAGATACCCTGCGAAGGAAACTCATTTCTGCCACCTGTGTCTGTGATCTAATTCCCTCAGTCACTACCCACAGTTTGTGACCATAATGAGGGTAGGGATGCAGATTGACTAGAAAATCGAGAGGTTGGCCTTCTGGCTCAGCTTTCTCTTCACCTCCACTGACCGATACGACATCTAGATAACAGTGGATGCTGCTATGTTCTCCTGTCGATCTTCCTCTCCCTTCTTCCCCACTCTCATAAACAAAACCCCAAGATATGTTAAACTCGTGTGCTTGAGGTAGCACCTCCCTCATCACCAACCTGACATGGCACTCCACCCTTTTCTAGAGGAGAACATAGTGACAAGTGACTTTATCAACTGAGTGACTAATGGGCTGTTTAAAACAGTGGAAGATGCGACAGGCAACACATAATTAATTCAGTAATATTATACATATACATTTTTAGAATAACAACTTAAAATGCAAGAGAAATTGCTAGCAAGTAACCCTACAGTTAGAAGGCTTTCACAAAGAGGTGTTTTGTTTCAAAGGATACAAAAATGAAAAACATGTGCTTATTATGAGCAGGAACACATTTATGACTAAACAGAACACTTTATAAACGTACGTGCTGGTGCAATGCTTTAGAAGGACTTACATCACGGTGGAAACCACACAAAAAAAAATGAAAAAGCTCTCCTGTAGATGTCCTACCCACCCACTCGTGAATGAGGCTGCCATGTTTGGCTTGCGAGTTGGCCGTCTCCTGTTGCTCTCACCCACTCAGAGGAGTGCACACATCTGCTAGTTGGAGACAAAAAAAAAATCCTGCCTGATTAGCGATGATGCCATCACAGCCATTTGCATTTATTTATTTATTTTAGATTTTTTTTTTTTTTTTTTTTTGAAATTTTGATTTATGCCTCACTTGTCAAGCACAGGCTTCCGTCTGTTCATACTCATAATTTTCTTTCAGGATTATTGTAATTATAATGATGCCATAGTGAGCAGATTTTTTTCATCTGTGGGAGAAGGCACATTTGGCAGAATTATGTTATAGTATCTATTAATTTGTCTGTCCTTTTGCACAGCATGTACAATTTATCAAAAGTGCCTGCAAATGCTCGTTCAATTTTTTTGTATTTTTGTTATTTTTTTTTCTTCCAAATTAGGCATACAGCTTAGGTTGTGGTTTAGGCAAACCCAAGTGCAAGTCTGTAGCAGTTTACACCCTGGGGTGGGTTACAGGCCATCCATGTCCAGCTTATGCAGACGACGTAATTGTTGTGTCCTTAATTGGTTTCTAAAAGTGTGTTTACATGCGCTTTAATAACCCGGTGTCTCCTCACAGGTATGTAATGACCCGCCGGACCAAGAGGGGGCTGTACCGCTAGCACTGTCTTCTCCTTCTCTCCCCGCAGCACTGAGAAACCACCCTGTGAGGGCACCTGATTCCTCCCCTTCCAGTCCCGTGAGAATAAAGCCATCGGACATCGGTTTTTGTTCATCTCACTCTCACATTAAATAGGATGACCCACTAAATCATTATTCGCCAGTCTGTCATTCCTGCACTGGGCCACCGCAGCTATTCGCAGAAACTTGGTTTGTATAATGCCATGTATAAACCCTTATTCCTGGCAGAGAAACCGGGTTAACAAAGGTAGAGTTCTCCATGAGTAACCCAGTTATTTGACCAAGAAAATCTTTAACTGAGTTACAGTTCAGGATTTTGTAGTCTACACATGTGTTAGCTTCACACAAGATTTCAGCAGCCACAGATAGAAGACAGTGAACGTGTCCTCTACATGAATTTCCTGAGGCAAATGCTTGAGTAATTATATTATTCCTCCTCCTGGTTCTGTCTCAGTATTTCAGAAATCGATAAATTTATGTTGATGAGCTAAACGCACAGTGCTAACCTCAGTTGCACAATCAGCATTGCAGTGTTGGGGTAATACATAAAAAATAATGAACATTACAGTTGTCAAACACGTGCGCATAGGTGACGGTTTACAGGCTCAAATAGTGTTATTTGTCAGTTGGACCAGGGATTAGTGAGTTTGGTGCTGTCACCTGATCCTTTCTCCTTTTGTCCCTCTGCAGACCAACTGAAGAATCTGCAACTCAATGACATCACCACCAGTCCTGCCCCTGTTGATGTCACTTCCGGCACCCTCTGATGACGTCATATCGGGAACCCAGAATCCATCTTCCGACCATTTCATTTCCTGTTCCAGCCTCTCTGACTCCACCTCTTCCTCCATGCAGCCATATTTATAGAACAGCTGTCAACCTGTTAGTCAGTTCAGTTTTGGACTCCTGTCCGTAAAGATGTGTTTATTTGTTTTTTCAAGTATATGGTGTGGCCATCCCCAAATATTTTTGTGACTCTTTATTGTTCTTATTACACAGTATATCATGACACTGAATCAAATATATTTTATCAAATATATTTAACTCTGTGCCACAGAAAAAGACAAGCGACACTGAACCGGTGAGGTAGCAGTGCTAACCATTGTGCTACCATGTTGCTCTTGTTTGATTAGTGAACTGGTAAATTGATTTATTGGTTTGGAAAACGGTGAGTTGGTGGACCGTTTAAATGATAAATGATCAGTCAATTGATTTTTTACTGCCCTGGTTCAAGTTTATTGCTTATTCATTTACTCATTTTGTTTGTTATTTAAATATAAGTTTTTATATTCTGTTATTCATTCTGTTTTTGGTTTGGTTTTGTCTTTATATTTATGTAATAGTAAGATTTTTATTAATATAGTGTTATCTGTTTATTTGTTAATTTTGTATTATGTTAATTGTCGATGCATTAGCTTTCTGTGTTATCTGCCCTGCCTCCTGTATGTAGAGCCCATGATGATGCAGCTGAGGAGCTGCCCCAGCTCTATTAAAGGAGAGGTTTCGATTGGTACTCAAGTTCTGGCATTGTGTCCTGCTTTTAATTTGTTTTGTTAAAATTGTACATGCTCATTTATGTATGCTTGTGTCAAACTTTTGAGGGACTAAATTTGATTTTGGCATTAATTTATATAATATTTTTTTCAGTTATTAGAAAGTATTTTGCATAGTTTTGATTGCCATTATTTTGTCTCTCTGTAATCATGATGCATGATTTTCGATAGGACGGGTCTTTGGTTTTGACTTTCTGCTCCATTCTGGTCATCCACTTTAGACTTGTAGCCTTTTCTGTATTAGACTGACACCTGTGCTTTGTTTTGTGCTTCTACTTCTTGTTTGGATAAATTGGCTTTTGACCCCTGCAGTTGTGTAGCTTCCTTAGCATTAAGTTAAAATCTGGAAAAAGGAGTCGGAAACACTGAATTTTTTTCAACAAGAAAAAATGTTATTATGTGTTATAGAAACAAATATCAAAAAATTAGCATTAATACAGTTGAAAAAGTATGTCTAGTGTCCACTGCTGTACTGACACAGATTTAGTACATGTCCTTCATGTGACATGTTTTCAAACAGTCACCAACATACAGCCCGTTGTTGAAATCAGGACAGTAGAAGTGTGTTTCTTTGAACACTTTCTTATAATATTTTTTCTGTTGCTTGCACATGATAGGGAATAATGTCAGTTCTGGATCCACACGATCGACCTGCCCCTTGTGTTATTGTAGGCAACCACAGCACAAGGCTTAGTGACTTCCATATTTCTCTGACACAAACATTGACCGTTGATGCACTGTGAACAGTGATTAGGGGGCTAACATCTTTCCTGTCTTTCTACTTGGATTGCAACTATTTTGACCGTTTGCCACAAAGCTGAATGCACCACAGTGAAATTTCAGAAATTTCTGTACATCGGTTTCAATGTCTGATAACCAACTCGCATTATCATTATTAACACTTGATTCAACCTATGGTTTACTTTTAGTTTGTTCTAAAACTGGCTTTACAGCTTCTCATTTACATGCCATTGTGTGTTTTTGTCTTCTTAGAGAGTCAAGGCTGGGGGGTCTGTCAGAAAACAGGGCCTATTAAAGCCCAATTGAGGCATTCCTTGTGTGATTTTGGGCTATAAAGAAATAAATTGTTGTTGTTTGGTTGAAGGCTTCACTCCATTCATGAATATTGATGAGTTACCTTAGTGTGATAAAACTCATAGAAATGTTCATGATTTAGAGGGGCAAAACACACAGAAATGCTTTTTGTAGCTTAATGTTATCATATTCACTACATGGCAGCAAAATACAGTCTTGAGCATTATTTGGGCTTAAAACTGTAAACCGATCATAACACATCAGCCAGCGTTTGACTTGGGCTTAACCATAATAACATAGACTACTGAGCCCGAGTCATACTGGGGTTAACGCCAAGGAGATTAAAGCACTGTTTAATGTTCTGTGATTATTTGGATTTGTTTGCTTTATGATTTTACCTTTTGAGACAAAGCCTGTTTTTGCCTTTCTTTCTGTCTTGTGTTTTGTGCATCTTTTTAAATTTTTAACTAATATTTAAATATTAAAGGAACTTTGTTTAGTTTTCTTACGTCAGAGAGTTTTCAGTTTTTCCCCCTCTCCTTTAGATAGATAGATAGATAGATAGATAGATAGATAGATAGATAGATAGATAGATAGATAGATAGATAGATAGATAGATAGCACTTGTACCAAGGAAGGCAATTGCCTTTTTACGGAAATTCAATAAAAACATAAATAAATATTTGAGACTCTAAAGCCTTTGCCACATTTTTATGCCTGCCTTTTGTGTTTGAGACCTGTGGTGCCTCACCATTTTGGAGTTTTGTGAGTGGCAGGACCATAACCAGCAGTTGAGCATCTGAATGATGAGTTAGTCAAACACAGTGCCGATTCATTTTTAATTAAGCGATAAACTGTATAATCAGTGTGGGAATCCTTTCATTGATTGACTCTGTGAGTGATCCTTGAAAAATAAATCATGAAGTCGTATCAAATTTCTTATCCACTCCTTGCAAAATGTGTAATTCAAGGGCGGGTGTAGCAATATACTTTCTCGTGTTTAATTAACTGAAGTGAGACATCAGCCGTTTCTTTGCTGTTACTAAGCATTTCTGATTAAGTTTCATCCAATCATTCGAGAAGGTAGATATTTTCTTTTACTAATTTGTATGTACTTGGGCGGAATGGCAGTTGCAGATGCACTGGTTTCATGTGTTTTATTCATTCCATTTTGAAAAGCTCCACTTGTTCTTGTAGTTAAACTTGAATCCTCCACAAATTAATCATCACTGAAAATCCTTGCGCTTTCTGGTTATTTAATTTTGTGTCTGCTGAGTGGCGCTGAGCTGCTCCCACAATTGTAATTAATATGTGAAATCATGCAGCAGTTATCATCCCAGTAAGGTAATCACTTGGTGCCCGTTCCCTTCTCCTAGCACAGCAGTTGCTCTCATGGAGTGGTGTGGTTGTTAGCACTGTTGCCTTACACCTCCAGATTCCTGGGTTTAATTCCCATCCGGGGCACTTTGAGTGGAGTGTTGTTTTTTCAGTCATTGATCCCAAAGGCACACTTGATACTTAACTTTAAATTGGCCCAAGTGTAGTATAACTTGTGTCTCATCTATAGTTTGTTCTTGCCTTATTCCCAATGCTGCTGCCACAGGTTTCACCATCCATGCCCTTGAATTGGGTTTAGCAGGTTCCAAGATTAATAAGCTAACATTTTTAAAAGAGTTATTGATATTAACAGTTTTAAACAGTTTCCTGCTTGCTCCTCTCTAATTGATCATATTCTTTAATTAGGTGGTATCTTTTCCTTCTTTGATTCTGCATTCAGAATATCAGTTGTGACAGTAGATGGCACTATACCAGCACCTAACCCGGCACAGACAGACACAAGAGGCACACTTCCACAAGTTAACGTTTTTATTTTCTTCTTGAGCACAATACACAATCCTCAAACTCACCCTTCCTGGAGCACTTCCTGATGTGGTAGAAGTGCTGCATACCATGGCTTCTGAGCCATCCAGGCGCCCCCTGGCGGTGGCCACAGGTCCCCACAAGGTTGAGCTTCCAAGCTCTGTTCCTGTGGCCCCAACACCTACCAGGGTGGCTGCCCTCTCATGTTCCAGGGGAGGTACTGCTCCATTCCCATTCCTTCCATCCTTCAGGCGTTCCGACTGGGCATGAGCCCCGGTTATCTGCCGCACAGTGTAGGATGAGATTTACATGTACAAAAAATGTAGTAATATCTTTAAATACTTAACTCGCATTTGTTGTTTTTCTTTAAATTATTTTTTTTTCTTTGGAGTTTGCTCTCTTAATGGTATCTTATACATCATGGAATCACACCACGGATCCACCCTCGTTCAGACATTTGCACTGTGGTAAGTGCTGGTGGCCAGCAAATTACAAATGCCATCAGAAGCAGCTCCGTTTTCTGTGCCGTCAGCAGCAGGAGTTCTTCTATGCTTGTGCACCCAAGGACTGCATACAGAGTGCTTCCTGGTGATGTCAGTTGATATCTCCATTACTCAGCCCCCATTTTAACAAGGAGCATCACCTATCCACAGAACAAATTCTGCTGACTACGCCATGTGTTATATTATAGAATCACACCATGATCTTCCCCAGTTCAGATATTTGCAATGTGGTAACTGTGGGTGGCCAGCCATGAACCAGCGACGTCTAAATTACAAAGGCCATCAGAAGCTGCTCCATCTTCTATGCCATGAGCAATGAGAATTCCCCTATTCTTATGCACCCAGGGACTGCAGGCGGAGTACTTCCTGGTGATATCAGCTGAGCTCTCTCTAACACAGCCCCCATCTTAACAGAATATCACCACTACACTCCACCGGCTCACAGTGCAAATCCTGCCGACTATGCCAAGCGTTACGTCATGGAATCGCAACACGAGCTAGAGTTAGGACATTTGCACAGTGGTAACTGCCAGTGGCCAGATGCAAACCTACCACATCTGGATTACAAAGGCCCTTAGAAGCAGCTACCTTTTCTATGCTGTGAGCAATAGAAGATTTTGTCTAACTGTGTACTCGAGGATTGCCACAAAGCACTGCAATGGAGCAGTTTCTGGTGATGTCAAACAAGCTGTCTCTCCCTCAGCCCCACCTTCTGCACTGAACTGCCACAACACCAGCGTTTCTCAACCTTTAAGTATTTGCGACCCGAGTTTTCATAACAGTTTTAATTGCGCCCCCCTAATGTTTTTTTGAAAGGAGCCCACTAATACCAATTTGTTCCTTTTTAATTAATGATATATCATAGATGCATATTTTATTATACCTACTTAACTTTTATCGGCATTTATCTAACTCTATATTTATTTTTCTAGTATCAGAATGTAGTTTAAGTTAATTTGTTTTGGTTTCAATAGATGTATTTTTCATATTTTCGATTCTGGTTTTCTTTTTTTCACATCTTCAAGCCCCCGCTTTTTGTTACTTCGCGCCCCCCTAGGGGGGCCCGCCCCACAGTTTGAGAACCACTGCACTACACAAACCTTTTTCTCTGTGGTAGCACAATTTTTGTAATCAAAGACATCCCAAGGCACACCACTATTCTACTAACCATGAAGACATCACATGTCACACATGTCCTCAACTGTCTGAAGGGGCAGCACTACCAGAGAAGCCAACAAAAAGAGAGATCAGCGTTCACAGACACTGCACTTAGTGAGCATTTTGCTGGCATCTCCCAGCTGCTTTGTCTGTTCGCTTGCCCTCTGTACCTCAGAGGCAACTCATGTGCCCACTTTACATCAGAACTGTGAGACTCGCTGACAACCACGCACCCAGGCAGATGGACACTAGCAGTCAGGAGACATGTCCGAAATGCTCTACGATCTGTGTCTGCAACATAGCGATTGCAGAGGTGCTTTTATGCCAGCTTCTCTAGGTAGTCCTGTCCTTCTCAGATAGGTCTTGACTACCTGAGGAGTTTGTACCTCTCACATTTAGACCCAGGTGTGCTACACTATTATTTCCATGACACACCTGGGTAACTCTCACAGCACATCACTGTGCCACGACACACTGGTTGAAAAACTCTGCGCTAGTCTAATCATGACAAATAATGACACAAGTGCCTTCAGAGAGTATTCAGACCCTTTCTTGTTTTTCACGTTTTCTTATGCTACAGCCTTGTGCTAAAATCAGTAAAATTTGTTTCATTTTTCTCTGACAGTGAGCCCCCAATTCTTTCAGGCACATTGTGGTCCACATAGGTCCAAAAATTGGTGAGCATGCTTTAGAAGGTCAAAAATACACTTTAAACGTTCAAAATTCAGAAAAGAATGCCTCTGTAGGGAGTGGAACCATAAGACCTCTGGTCTAAATTATGCAAAACAAATTATCTTTATAAATAATTTATTCAAATAACCAAAAAAAAAAGAAGGCCAAGAAAACAGGAAACAAGTAAGAAAATGTATGCATGGTGTAAAACTTAGGTGTGTTTGGAGACTTGGTTAGCTGGTTTGGGCATTTTAAAAATGTTCTGGTCTCTTCATTAGATACTTTGTTACCACAATTTTGCTTATTACATATTTTTGTAACAGTGAGTCCTATTCAGAAATAGCAGTATTAGTAGTGTACAGTAAAAACACGTTTTTTTAATCCCATTTTACAATATCATGTGGTCACTCAAGTGACGAAAAGATTCTTGTGCAACTGTTAATAGTTGTTGGATGTGGAGGGCCTCTGGGAGTTCAGAGTTCGAATTCCATAAACATCACATTTTTCAAAGAAGTACGCAATGGAGATTTAAAATCTGGGCTGAAATTGGCTGCATCTTAACGGGGCAAATAGTGGATCATTATGGTAATTTACCGATAAATTACAGCATCTGAGATGTATTAAATTATAATAATCTTTAGATTCAGCATCTGGGAGGTTTTTTTTGTTGGAGTAACATAAATACTGAGTACATGTTTATTCACTGTAAGATAAAGTGACACCAAGCTGTCTTTTGTACATTTCTCCATGAGTTAAGTTGCTTTTACTTTTTACCTTTATGGACATGAACATCATGTCACTTCCTCTGAGCAGGAGAAGTCGGCAGCTGTGACTGAGGGTCATGCAAGACACCACACAGCCACAGAGAGGAGCACAGGATGGGCTGTAGGCTGAAACAGACTGTTAACATATAACGAGACCTACCAATGCATTCTGGGACCATGTATGATAATAACATATCTGCTGATACCAGCATAGGAGAGACATCCCCACCCATAATTACAACAGCGCAAGTGAGCAGAGAGTTGAGGAGACTTCGTGCCAGCAAAGCAGCGGGTCCAGATGGAGTATCGCCACGACTGCTGAAGGTCTGTGCATCGGAGCTGGGGGGTCCTCTACAGCGCATCTTCAACCTGAGCCTGGAACAGGGGAGAGTCCCGAGGCTTTGGAAAACATCTTGTATCACCCCAGTCCCAAAGGTATCACGTCCTAGTGAGCTGAATGACTTTCGGCCTGTTGCTCTGACATCACATGTGATGAAGACCATGGAGAGGCTGCTGCTTCACCACCTTAGGCCACAGGTTCAACACGCCCTTGACCCTCTGCAGTTTGCATATCAGGAGAAGGTGGGAGCAGAGGATGCCATCATCTATATGCTACACCGATCCCTCTCCCACTTAGACGGAGGCAGTGGTGCTGTAAGAATTATGTTTCTAGACTTCTCTAGCGCCTTCAACACAATCCAACCTCTGCTCCTTAGGGACAAGCTGACAGAGATGGGATTAGATTCATACCTAGTGGCATGGATCGTGGACTATCTTAAAGACAGACCTCAGTATGTGCGTCTTGGGAACTGCACGTCTGACATTGTGGTCAGCAACACAGGAGCGCCACAGGGGACTGAGCCGGTTATACTACCTTAGAAGGCTGGCGTCCTTCAACATCTGCAATAAGATGCTGCAGATGTTCTATCAGACAGTTGTGGCGAGCGCCCTCTTCTACGCAGTGGTGTGCTGGGGAGGCAGCATTAAGAAGAAAGATGCCTCACGTCTGGACAAACTGGTGAGGAAGGCAAGCTCTATTGTTGGCATGGAGCTGGACAGTTTAACATCTGTGGCAGAGCGAAGGGCGCTCAGCAGGCTCCTATCAATTATGGAAAATCCACTGCATCCACTAAATAGTATCATCTCCAGACAGAAGAGCAGCTTCAGCGACAGACTGCTGTCACTGTCCTGCTCCACTGACAGATTGAGGAGATCGTTCCTCCCCCAAACTATGCGACTCTTCAATTCCACCCGGGGGGGTAAACGTTAACATTTAACATTATACGTAGTTATTGTCTGTTTTTCACCTGCATTATTATCATCCTTTAATTTAATATTATTTATTGTATCAGTATGCTGCTGCTGAAGAATGTGAATTTCCCATTGGGATTAATAAAGTATCTATCTATCTATCTATCTACCTATCTATCTATCTATCTATCTATCTAAAAAAAAAATGAAGAATATCATCATTATCAAATTGAACAAATAACGAATATGGTTACTAGTGAATTGAATAAATAAATAGAGCACACATCTAATGTTGTAACCTCCTTATATGGTAATACTCAGTCATTCAACCCCGCCCACATCTGACCCCACCCCATCCAATGTCCTACAATGTGATCTGCTTGCTTCAGCAGGCACAACAGCAACTGTTTTGTTATTTTTACATATTTATTTTACTCGTTATTGAATGAGTAAAAAAATATAAAAAATATACAAGGTGAAGTAACTGCCTTCTATGTAAAATTAAAGTCTGTTTCTCTGTTTTAACTGTTTGACATTTTTTAGATGTGCACAGTGTGTTATAGTCAAGATATCTCAACAGAAATTGAATTTTCCTGACAAATTCCCTTGAAGAATAAGTGTGCTGTATTTCAGCAGAATTGTTCCACTGGGAGTGCGGCACAGTGGCGCAGTGGTAGCGCTGCTGCCTCACAGTTAGGAGACCTGGGTTCGCTCCCCGGGTCCTCCCTGCGTGGAATTTGCATGTTCTCCCCATGTCTGTGTGGGTTTTCTCCCACAGTCCAAAGAGATGCAGGTTAGGTGCATTGGCGATCCTAAATTGTCCCTAGTGTGTGCTTGGTGTATGGGTGTGTGTGCCCTGCAGTGGGCTGGCGCCCTGCCCGGGGTTTGTTCCTGCCTTGCACCCTGTGTTAGGATATAACGGGTTGGAAAATGGATGGATGGATGTTCCACTGGGAGGTGAGTTGTTTCATTCGGATAGACAAGCATGGCCATTGCAGGAGATTCTTTCCACATTATATGTAAACATACAACTAAAAAGGGCAAAAATAAGGCAAAGACATTTAGCCTACAAAGGCAAACCAAAGTCAAGAAATCCCAAAATGAAAATCCAATTAGCAATTTAAAAAAAAAATGAAGAGAAGAATCCAGAACCAGAAATATCAAAGAGAAGTAATCCTTAATGAAACTTCAGCAACACTCAATGAACCACTGCTGGGACCTTTTCTCCAACCTCAGTATGAAGGCAGAGGGAGGAACCAGCAGAAGTGACGTCAGGGTGGCCCTGCCTCCTAGGGTTTCAGCCATAAAACACAAGTAATGGAGAAACATTTTAAAGAAAATACATTAATATGTAATAATAAATACATATAACAGAAATCACATGAAAACATAAAATTAACCAAAACAATAATAAAACAGAAAATATACATAAAAATAACAGAGTTCCCCAGGAAGGAACTTGACCACCGGTGTGTCCAATAGCAAAATTCAAACCTCACCCTCCAAAAGTATCACATTATGTTACAATGGATTTTTGTTGTTGTTTTTTGCAGATTCCACACTTTGTGATCTCTCTTCTTGTTAAAATCTATTTCTGTGTATCCCACATCTTAATTGCTAATTTGAAATCTTGCTGAAAGGAAAAATAACCACGAATTGCAAGCTGCAATACAGTCTGACTTTTTGGAGAAATTTCCTTGATTTCTGTACCTTAGGCCACAGATTTCATTAGTCAGGCATGTAATGCATAATGCATGTGATACCTGTTTACTTTTAGAAATATCTTTATTTTTTTTTTGTGATTATTCACTCAGTCAGTTGAGTGTTCTCCAGACCGTGCTGTTAATGCCTGGACAGGCACAATCAAATCTCTGGAATTTGCATAAGTTATGCAAAAGTGGAGAAAGTAATACTGCAAAGGTCTGAAGCAGCTTGCTGTTTCTTAAACAGAACACATCTGTGACTAATGATAATACTTAATATTACAATATACAGCCTTCAAAGAAATGCGTAACTATTAACATTGCAATCTTTTCTTTGTTTAAAACATTTGCATAAATCATTAATTTACATGACTGGTGCATGGGCTATTGCTGCTACTTGGGACGTCAGCTCAAACCCCAACCTGATCGCTGTCTACAAGGAGTTCGGGTGAGGCGGTCGGCGATTCTAATATGGCCAATTAGGAGTTGGGTGCCTTGTGATTAACTGACATCCCATCCAGAGCAGGAAATAGAAGCCAATAAGGCTATCTATCTATCTATTATATAGTGCCTTTTCAATCAATGATATAGTACCTTTTTATATCTATCTATTTTCAGTCTTTCATATCTAGATATCTACTTTATATAGTGTCTTTCATATGTATCTATTTTATATAGCCTCTTTCATATTTATCTGTTCTAAAAATCAGCTTCCCCCATAGTCATAATTTAGTTCCTGATCATCACACTAGCTGATAACAAAATACTATAACCATTTCATTTACCAGGATTGAGCTTTTCTGGTACCTAGGATGTCACTGCAGACACAAATAGTGTTATAGTGGATTCAGAAAGTATTCAGACCCCTTCACTTACTGCACACTTTATTGTGTTGTACATTTAATGATAAATGGGTACATTTGGCATTTCTGCCCATCAATCTACACTTAATAACCCATAATGACAAAGTGAAAACATTCTTTTCAGAAAGGTTTGCCAATTTATTAAAAAATCAAGAAATGGAATGTCTCATTCATAAAAGTATGCATTACTTTGTAGAAGCCCCCTTTAGCCGAAATCCCCAGCTTTGCACACCTGGATTTGGACAGTATATCCCATTCATGCTGGCAGATCTTCTCATGCTGTGCTAGACTGGATGCGATGCGTCTGTAAGCTGCCATCTTCAGGTCCCTCCCCAGATGTTCTGTGGGGTTTAAAGTCTGGACTTTGGCTGGGCCACTCAAGGGTTGTCTTGGCTGTAATGTCATGGGTCATTGTTGTGCTGAAAGGCAAACCTTCACCCAAGTCTGAGGTTGCATGCACCCTGGAGCAGGTTTACTTCAAGGTACTCTCTGTATTTAGCTGCAGTCATTGTTCCCGAATTCTGAACATCCTCCCTGCTCACACTGTTGAGAAGCACCCCATAGCAAGATGCTGCCACCACTATGCTTCACCATAGACAACTGATGAGCAGCACCTGGTCTTCACCAAACAGAACACTTGGAGTTCTGCCTAAAGGGTTACATTTTTGTCACATCAGACTGGTGAATTTTTTTCCCGCATGCTCTCAGAGATGGCCGTCCTTCTTATGGTTTCTCCCACCTCAGTAGAGGACTTGAAGCTCTACTAGAGTGCCCACCTGGTTTTCCCTCTACTATGATTCTTGCTTCACTTTACCGTCTCATGGTTGGCTTCCTTCCTTACAATGATCCTCCAATACCCTGCATGTCATAACACTTTCTTTGTTAGATTTCCCAGTTTTAAACCCAACTCTGCTTGTCAGGTACTGTTTTTGGTTTGCTGATCTTTGTCTTCAAAAACTATTTTTGCTCCCTTTTTCTGCCTTGTCTTATGTATTTCTCTTTTTGTATTCCTTAATAAATTCTTGAATACTAACTTTCTTTTTGATGCTCTTCTGACCAGAGGTTTACGATTTCCCTCTCCTCCATTTGGGACATTTTGAAGTTTAATGAGGTTTTGCCTTATTTTTGGGCCTGTGCAGGCCAGAGGTTTGCCATCTGAGTTTGGAGCTAGGCTGCCCTGTTAACCCTGTGAAGTCAGTCCTAGGTAAAGTGCTCGTCTGGCCTGTGGTTATTTGAGGCTTGAACCCCTTTTTGATATTTTGTCTGTGTCACAAGACCACAGCAGCCTTTCCTTTTTCTAATTTTTCATCTCCCAGTTTTCTTTTGTTGTTATTTGACTCCTAGCATGTCATGTTCTAGTAACTGCCCTAACAAGAAATAAGCAAAACGCTGAACACACAAATAGAATGCACTTAACTAACCGACATGGTCAGACATGAGTGGTTTTCATGCCTTTGTCTTCAAATTACAGTCTCAGTTTCCTGATGAAGCTCCACTGCTCGTGATATGCAGCCTATTGCTGCCTGTTAACTGGTGATTGCAGTATATATAAAAATCTCAGGGTTTAAATTTATCAAGATTTATGAACAGCATTGAAACCAACTTACCTGATGTTATTACTGTGTACAAAGTGAAAAGATTAATTTATCAGCAAATTAGGTAACCAAATAATCATCAGCGCACCGGATTAGAATTAGAAACAATATCCTTTAATTTCTGCATGGAAAGATTTTAGTTTAACATGTCATTAAGGAGCTGTTTGTTAGAACGCACTAATTACCGTATTGTAGGTAATTTTAAATCTCCTAATGTTCATTTGGGCTGCTTATGAAAAACTAATTCTGGTGGAATCAATTGGTTGTGATAATATTCCATGGCAATATTCCAGAGCTGGCACAGAAAGCTCTTTTAGCTCAATCAGAGCAAAAATTCTGACTGAGCCTAAAAGGAATGAGCAGGCAATGATTCTGTCTGAATTTCTCAACAGTTAATATTGCCATAATGTACGTCTGTCTTTGGGTGCTGAAGACTCTGCTTGCTGCAAGTGTATTATGTAAGAGTTTTGTAAGTTATTTCATTCATATCCTAACATGTCCACCATTGTCATCATATGAAGTAAATGATGCTGGCATTGAATTAGGGGGGTTCTGTGAAAATGTTAGCACTGCTGCCTCACAGCTTCAGGGTCCTTGTGTGAAACAAAACTCGTGGACTTTGTTTGTTCCTCTTAGTCAGGGGTGTCCAACTCAAGTTTATGGATCTGCCAAAAGCAACATTTTAAATACCCAACTCTGGCCAGACTATAGCAACGAATAACTGCTGTCACATCTGGTTTACAAACAAGACACATCGGTACCTCTCTGCTGGGGACTATCATACAGTATGTTGTGTTTAATGTCTCTCCTTGTGTCTTCCATCTTTATCAGCTCTCCTTAGATTTCTTAGGTTAGATGAATTAGCTTGGAATAAATGAGCGAGTGAATGCACTCTGAGATAAACACCTACATGGCAAACCTCTGCTCTGTGCCCAGTGCTGGCAGGTCGTAATGAGACAGTCAGTGTGTCTTAGCGATTATTGTGAGTGACCAGTAGTACTAGGGTGTTACCTACCTTGTTAGCAGTTATGGATGTAATGAGAGGTTAAGCAAAATGACACTTTTTACTGGCTAACTGAACAGATTACAATATGCAAGCTCTCGAAGCAACTCAGACCCCTTCTTCCGGCAGGTTGTCAGAGTAACAAAAATGACCAGGAAATGATTTCTAACTACTGACTGTAATGATTGTTTCATTTTTAAATTTTATTCCATTTTCAAGGAAGGCTTTTGCACATTGTGCTTTTTGTGGGCAGCTGATATCATTTCCAGAGTTATTTGTTTTAATAAAGCTCATTTTCTAATACCTTAAAATTAGTTATGTCATTTTTCGAAGCCACCTTGGTTTTCACAAGTGCTGCCATCTTGTGGTGTAGTTGTTACCACGTTACTATAGAACTGGCATGTTAATGTGCGTTACGTGACGTCATCATCGTGACAGTATAAAAGGCCAGCCTGGACATCACAAGTTGTCTGAGATTTGGATAACAACAGCAAACTTTTTGTGTGCCTTTGCTTTTACTGACTGGTTCTAAACTATTTACAGCTATGATTTAGGGTTTTGTTTTTGTTTGGGCAAAACCATTAGAACCCTCGGTTATGAACTCAGCTACTTTTTTACACATATTTATTCTTCTGGTCCTTTTACATTCCATCTGCTGTCCAGAACAGAGATGTGATCACCAAAAGCATAGAGACAAAACTAGGGGATCAAACTTTCAAACTGCAAACAAATTAAAATGCAAAATGATATTCGAGAGTCAAAGGAAATATGAAAGTCAGGATTGAAAACAAACCTAATGCTAGAGTTTACATGAATAAAATGAGCTAACTGCCATACAGGGGAGTATTTTTCATATGTGGATTAGTCATTTAGCCGGATGTAATTGTTGACGATTTGGCCTGATCCTGGATCTGTCGGTTTTTTGAAACTCTTGCTGGAAGTGTTGTCATAGCAACATATCCTAATCTTTGTTCTACGTAAACAAGGATTAGTTTACACACGTAATCGGTGACGGTGCGTGGAAGTCATCCAGTCATGGCTTTGCTGTTCATGAATGAGCGACCAATTGATATTGGTGCGCAAATTATACGAAGAGAATTTCATATAGAGAGGGTTTTGCGCGATCGGCAAGATCCTTTATTGCTCCTGGAGGATATTCTTTTTGAAAGATACCGCTTTAGCCGAGGGGGAATATCGTACCTCAAAGATTTATTAGCACCTTAAATTCAAAGTCAAACTAGGCGAAGTCGGGCTCTCACAACCTCACAGACAGTATGCATTGCTTTGAGGTTTTATACAAGCGGCACTTTTTTATATACTGCAGGCGATGCGGAAAATCTAACTAAAAGTGCAGTTTGCCAGGCAATTCGTAAAGTCTGTTTGGCTCGAAATATTTCCTTCGGGTTTTCATAGTGTTTCCTGGACACCTGCATGTGCAGACAATAAAAGAGGCATTTCATGCCATTGCAGGTAGGTAACACACAGGCAAACACACCCACAGTTCAATGAAGAATCTCAATCAGCCTAACATTCTCATTACCAGGATTTCCAAATGTGATTGGGGCACATGGGACTGATCAGAGTGGAGTTTGATCAAACATTATTTGGAAAATGTACCTTTCCTCCTGATGAATAATCAGGCACAGTGTCTTCATCAAATATTTGACCTTCGTCAATATCTCTTTGGTCAGAGTTCTAGGGATATGACATTCCCTGCAACTGACCCAACATAAAAAAGAGGGCTATATAGAACATACCTGTGGCACACATTGAGGACAAATATATGCAATGACCATCCTTTACCTGAAATGAAGTGACCACTGCATCCTGACACTGGTTCTGAAGAGGAGCGTCCCCCTGGAATCCCCTCAGAAACAGGGCGATGGGCATTTTGCTGGAGAGCCAACTCCTCTGCAGGGGTTAGGTCTGGACCGCGTGGACCTCCACCTGTTTTTTGCTTGTTTGCCTTCTTAGTAGCTTTAAAATTAATGTTTTTTATATTATATATGATTCTTTATGTCAATTCTTTAAATAGTTATATACCAATATTTACCAGTTTGAAGTATATTCTTGTACTTCATGTTCCCATGTTCTCACGTTTGATCTGGAATTATGACATATTAAATAATAATTAATCTGACACATTGGAAATGAAACGCTGCTTTCAGTAAGTACAATGCACACTACTTAGCGTTTAATTTGTCTGCCACTTTTTGCCAGCCGTCTTTTCTGGTCTGGACTGCTTTTGCAGTGTTACCCCTTGTGCATATTAAATCTTGAAATTCTTCATGTCCTTCGAATAAAAGGTCTTGCGCCGCGTGTGTGAAAAAAAAATGCGCCCGTTCTTTTGTCATTTTGTTACAGCCTATCAAAGACTTGCTGATCATGTTTTCTAGACTCAATATATATGGGCTTTTCACTCAGCGAGGGCGCGCACATTCATCTCGTATGATTAGATCCAGCTCGACTAATCTAATACACGGCTGCGTTTGAAAAACCGACCTATCCCGGATAAGTGTCACCGACATTAACTTATCCAAGATGAGGCAACTGATCTCGGATGATTTAAGCGACGTACGAAAAATACCCCCCAGGAAGCTGTTCATCCACTGAGTAATAATGTAGAGTAAACGAGAGGATGTTGTGATATATAGTCACATACATGGTGAGAGGCCTCCAAAAAATAACCAGAAAGCAGGTCAGGATCTTCACTGGTCAGCCCAGAAGAGATTTACTCCAAACTAACTTGATCCAAGAATCACCCTGTGGGCTTCAACCTAGTAAGGCCCAAAGTGAAGATACTGGCTTAAATGGTGCAAAAATATTTAAAATACCACACAAGAAAGGGGATTACCACAAACCCCTGGATTGTAGACAGAGCAGATTATTTATAAAAAAATATTTATTAGTAAAATAGAAAAAAAATACAAGAAAATAACCAAAAAGATCCAGAAAAGGAGTTGACTGAAATGCAATTCACAGTAAACAAGTCCCAAAACACAATCAAGGAGTGAAATCCAATAAATATAATCAGCAACATAGTCAGAAAAAACACAAATCCATGAGAAAAGCAATACTTACAAATTAAAACTCTTATCAAACTCAGTATACTGCAGAGAGAATCCAGTAGCAGTGATGTCAGGGTGGCCCCGCCTCCTGAGGATCTACCAAAAAAGAACAAGGAATACAAAAACATATTAAAAAATACGAAAAGGACAGTACACACTTATATAATCACAAAAGAAACCAACAGAAATGCCATAAAGACATGAAAAATAATTATTTACATTTAACAGGAATAGAAAAACAGATAAATATAAGCCAGGGAAAAGCACCTGACAGTAATACAGCAGTTGTGTGTTTATAATGTCATCTCTGTGATGCCACCATTGCAATGATTGAGATCATTTGATGCATATTGGAAACATCGTATAAACTAGACAGTAAATAAGGTCAAAATGAAAACTAAATCACAAAAGAATGAAATCTTTGGGTTAAAAACTCTGAAAACACCAACTCATACTTACAATGAATGCTTAATACTGCAGCACCCATCTGTGCATTTTCAAACTTATATAATCCAGTTTAACTCTTTTAGGGTAGATGTCAATAGCAGAGTTTGAGGACAGAGGGGTAGAGGGCAATCATCGGCTGTAAACGTCGACAAAGTCGCCGCTACATTACAGGTAGACCCTCTTTGCTAGGAGGACTGTTAGTCTCGTTGAATTTTTGCATGTGTGTGAGTAGCGTAGAGTAAACAACATCTAGAATGGCTTTGACATGAGGCAAGAGAGCAAAGGGAATGTGCAAAGGAAAATATTCTGTGTGCACTATTTTGAACATTTGTCAAAAATAAGTATTTTATGTTGATTTATGTGTGAAACCATTCCTTTTTAGAAAAATGAGCTTTTTTTGGAAAAATATGCAGCCCTGGGAGAAAAGGAAAATAAAATTAGCCCTAAAAGAGTTAAATAAGAGCTGCAGGATCAGAGTCTTTCCCAACAACATCTAGTAATGGCCAGGATGGGAACCTCACATCTACACTAAGTCATACAGAGTGAAGCTGCAGCTTCCTGTGACCTTAAAATTGGCATAATTTCAGGACATGGATGGATGACCGTTCTCTCCCAATTCTGTCCTCCCATTGGTTAAGGCTTATTCACCCTCAGTGTAATAGCTGGAAGAGGCTCTTAGATAGAACTGGAACTAGGAATACATCTTAGTAACCTTCAGGAACACTTCCAGGTTACCCAGTCAGAATTCAGTTGCCTGTTGTTGCCCTTGAGGAGGTCCCCCAAGTTCCATATACCATAGAGCTAAAGTGGGGAGTGTTAAATTTGCTGCTGTTTGAGGTGCCCGTGTGAACCTAAAGCCTACTAAAAACATAAATATTAATAAACCCTCACCATTTTTTTCATCTTTAGTCTTTGAGAGTGGTTATCAGAAGACAGAGGGTGGTGTTGTTGTGATTTACTTGTTATAAAATGGGGAAAAGGGGTCTAGGCCTCAAAATATCCTAAGCCAGGCCAGTACTCACCTTGTCTGGAACTCAAAAGTGGGTAGATTGGCTCCAAACTTAACAGGCAGGCTTAAAGACCTTCACAGGCCCAAGGTTCAAGCTTTTAAAGTTCAAAAATATACCTCCTACGAAAAAGCTCTTTAAGGTAGAGCAGCATTTCTCAATCTTTAAGTATTTGCGGCCCGAGTTTTCATAACAGTTTTAATCGCCCCCGTAACGTTTTTTTGAAAGGAGCCCGCTAATACCAATTTGTTCTTCTTTAATTAATGATATATAAAAGATGCATATTTTATTATACCTACTTAACTTTTATCGACATTTATCTAACTCTATATTTATTTTTCTAGCATCAGAATGTAGTTTAAGTTAATTTGTTTTGGTTTCAATAGATGTATTTTTCATATTTTTGATTCTTGTTTTCTTTTTTTCACATCTTCACACCCCCTTTTTTGCTACTTCACGCCCCCCGAGGGGGGCCCGCCCCACAGGTTGAGAACCACTGAGGTAGAGAGAAATATGAAACCTTTGGCTTAAAGGACAATACCAAAGAAGAATTGTTATAAATGAAGATTTTATTTAGAACAATAAAAAAGAAAGGGAAAAAAGGATTTGCTTAAAAAGGCAATTCAATGCAAACAACTAATATCAAAATCCAATAAACAGTAGCAAAACTTCACAAAAAGCAGAAAATCAAGCAAAATCCTCACACTCCAAGGCTCAATGAACCTCTGAGGGACTTATTTTCTCAACCTGAATATACAGACAGTGGGCGGTACCTCAGTGCTGATGTCACCGTTGCCCCACCCCGTCACACTCTATTTTAAGGAGACTTAACTAAGTATATTAAAAACAAAACAAAAAATAATATTTCAAACATAATGACAAACCATGATTAATAATATACCAAATAATTCAAAATACAAAACATAAATAGAGCTTGCACTGATACAGGATGATGCTGCAACACCTCAAGATCCCAAATTAGGACCTGAGTGCAGCCATGCAACGGGTGACACCTCAGCACCACACTAGTCTAACTGGAATGGAACAGTGTGAGGTTTTTTTGTGACAATCCTGCCACCAATACCAGGTTTTCCCGTGTAAGTTGGAGGACCAGTCTGCAGAGCTGGATGCAGGTTAACGTTAAACCCAGGACAGATCAATTGCAGGTTAAGGGCATTGCTCAAGGACCCAACAGAGTGGAATCACTGCTGGCATTTATGGGATTCAAACCTGTAACCTCCTGATTGCCGGTACAGATTCCTAGCTTCAGAGCCACCACTCCACCTTGGCCTCATGAAAGGAGCTATATAAAATAATTCTACCTAATCAGGTTCATGAGCACCAAAATAGTGAGGACTTCCCTTGCCAGTGAGGCAAGATTTATCCTTCCTCCTGGTGTAAATAAATATCTAAAGCAACATTCAACATTAATTAAAATTAATACAAATTAGATTCTAACAGATCTCTTTTAATGATAGGGCATAAACATGTTACAAATTGTAAAGCCATGATCAGAGCATTTGGAAATTAAACACAAATGTGTCATCCATTTGTCAAGGCATTAAATCAAATGAAATGAAGACAAATGCCTATAAATGTCTGTAAATTCAAATGCCTTGTGAATTTCGCCTTGGGATTAATAAAGTATCTATCTATCTATCTATCTATAAAAAACTAGTTCCTAAAGAGCAAACCAAGACAATGTGCAAAAATATACAAAAATGCAAATAAACAATGAAAAGTAGGACTAAATATTATTAAGATTACACTTGGCTTCCTATAAAGATCAGAAGAGCCAACAGTTCTCCAATATTTTAGAATTCGATTTACAGGAAAAATTAATTGTTTGTGACATCCCATGCCAATATACATGTTTACCAAGATGTTATTTGGGTTACATTTATTTATTTGTTCAAGTAAATTCTCAGTATAGAGATCTCTAAATGTTATTATAACCTAGTAGTCCAAGGATTATTGTGAGAAAGGGAAATAATAGCCAGGCGATGATTTGCATGAGATGAGAACTGAAAAGTTTGTTAATTTCTTTTTGTATCAATATATACTCACTTTATTACTTGGCATACTGTTTGTTTTCTGGCTTATTTTTGATCGTCGATTGGGTGAAGTTTATTTGGAAGAAGTACGGCTTGTCAGGTCTAACGTCCTCATCTTGCCAGGCCACGGGTCTTGGTGGTGTTGCAGCCAGTTTGGGAGAGTGAGTCGGCCGTTACACACTTGCAGGACTGATTTATTTGCGCAAATCCGAGAGACAGGCTGTGGGCCGAGGGGAGGGGGAAGTGTGACATCAAGAGTGGGGAGCTGGGCAGGGCCCTCCTCACTCTCGCACCAGCCTCTGTTTGAGTCGGTGTACCTCTGGCCATGTTGTGGAGAGTACCTTGCTTCCACTTAGTTCGCGATGCCTGTTTGTTTATTGGTTTTTAAAGTTTGTCCTGTTTCACTACTACGCGGGCCGAGCCACGGGGGACAGCTAGTTCAATATATATGTAGCAAAATGCTGTCTTTGTTCTGTCAGACAGTGTTGCCAGTGTCCTCGTTTTTTTTTTTTTTGCTGCCATTTGTTGAGGAGACAATATAACAGATAAGAACACTAAGAGGTTAGACAAGCTGGTGAAGAAGGCTAAGTCTGATGTGTACAAAGTGAAGATAAAAGGTGACAGAACTGTTTCTTGTGATGCTCCAATGTTGCTCGCACAGTCCTTGAGTCTCACAAACTGCGGTCTTCCCATCAGATAGTCCATTATTCTGGACACCACAGGCTCCTGTACCTGCATATCTTAACGGGAATGGCTGGATGGTATTGAAGGCACAGAGAAATCAAAAAAACAGAATCCTCACAGTTATGTCAGCTTTTCCCAGGTGAGAATAAGCCTTGTGTCCTTTGGAACAGGAAAAATGCAGGATGCACTTTCTGAAGCCTTAGGGACAGACAGAAAAGGTGACAGAGGACACCACAAAGTTGGTCAGCACAAGCCTTAAAACTCGAGGAATGACATCTGATCCCAAGATTTTCTTGTGTGTAACTTCCTCACTTGTCTCTTTATTTGGTCTTCAGTATAGCAGCTTTTTGCAGATCCCCAACCAAGTTAAAGGATATGCAGAGCCATAAAAACAGATTCACATCAGTCATAACACTGAATGATTTTAGGAAATGGGGTTGATGGGGGCAAAGTGAAGTCATAGTTCACCTAATATTTTCTTCCTCCAATCTAAAAGAGGCTAAAGCAGTTACCAATTGTGTTACATCCTGTTTTTTGTGCCCAGAACGAGTAGAGTGGTCCTGGAGTTTGCAAGTATTAAAACATACATAAACAAATATGTGTTGTATATGGATGGATACTGTTCCTTTTTGCAATAGGGATTCCAATATAAATAAAGAACAGAGGGGGACTGCCTTTACTTTACATTACTTATCTTATACATAGATGTCTACGCGTGGAAGTGTGTGTGTGTGTGTCTGTCTGTGTGGCCTGAAAGTGAGAGGTGGAGTCGAGGTAAGGGCTCAGCCTCCGAGGAAACAGAAAACACGCTAAGCCACTAATAACACAAGCAGGGCCAGCGTGTCAGCAAAACAAAACCTGTAAAGAAAGGCAAAGTCGCTTAACATCGGCCAAACAGTATCCCTTTTACTTTTCCTCCCGCCGCTAATGCACAATCGAGGCGAGCACGTCGGCTAGGAGAGAGACGCCCAGAGTAGTTCCTTTCAATTACCTGACATCTGTACATTTCAGTTTTTTTCTGACAATTTCAGTAGTTTCTAGGACCCCGGGCTTTTTACAGCATGGGCTTACACAGCCAGTATATACTGTATACAGTAATCCCTCCTCCATCGCAAGGGTTGCGTTCCAGAGCCACCCGCGAAATAAGAAAATCCGCGAAGTAGAAACCATATGTTTATATGGTTATTTTTATATTGTCATGCTTGGGTCACAGATTTGCGCAGAAACACAGGAGGTTGTAGAGAGACAGGAACGTTATTCAAACACTGCAAACAAACATTTGTCTCTTTTTCAAAAGTTTAAACTGTGCTCCATGACAAGACAGAGACAACAGTTCTGTCTCACAATTAAAAGAATGCAAACATATCTTCCTCTTCAAAGGAGTGTGCGTCAGGAGCAGAGACTGTCATAAAGTCAGAGAAAGCAAACAAATCAATAGGGCTGTTTGGCTTTTAAGTATGCGAAGCACCGCGGCACAAAGCTGTTGAAGGCGGCAGCTCACACCCCCTCCGTCAGGAGCAGAGAAAGAGAGAGAGACAGAGAAAAACAAACAACCAAAAATCAATATGTGCCCTTCGAGCTTTTAAGTATGCGAAGCACCGTGCAGCATGTCGCGTCACTAAGCAGCTGCACAGAAGGTAGCAACGTGAAGATAATCTTTCAGCATTTTTAGACGAGCGTCCGTATCGTCTAGGTGTGCGAACAGCCCCCCTGCTCACACCCCCTACGTCAGGATCAGAGAAAGCGCAAGAGAGAGAAAGAGAAAAGTAAGTTGGGTTTCTTCTCAGCCATCTGCCAATAGCGTCCCTTGTGTGAAATCAACTGGGCAAACCAACTGAAGAAGCATGTACCAGAAATTAAAAGACCCATTGTCCTCAGAAATCCGCGAACCAGCAAAAAATATGCGATACATATTTAAATATGCTTACATATAAAATCCGCGATAGAGTGAAGCTGCGAAAGGCGAAGCGCGATATAGCGAGGGATCACTGTATACAGTTGTGCTTGAAAGTCTGTGAACCCTTTAGAATGTTCTATATTTCTGCATAAATACGACCTAAAACATCATCAGATTTTCACTCAAGTCCTAAAAGTAGATAAAGAGAAACCAGTTAAACAAATGAGACAAAAATATTATACTTGGTTATTTATTAATTGAGGAAAATGATTGAATATTACATATTTGTGAGTGGCAAAAGTATGTGAACCTTTGTTTTCAGTTTCTGGTGTGACCCCCCTTTGCAGTAATAACTGCAACTAAACGTTTTCAGTAACTGTTGATCAGTCCTGCACACCGGCTTGGAGGAATTTGAGCCCATTCCTCCATACAGAACAGCTTCAACTCTGGGATGTTGGTGGGTTTCCTCACATTAACTGCTCACTTCAGGTCCTTCCACAACATTTCGATTGGATTAAGGTCAGGAATTTGACTTGGCCATTCCAAAACATTAACTTTATTCTTCTTTAACCCTTCTTTGGTAGAATGACTTGTGTGCTTAGGGTCGTTGTCTTGCTGCATGACCCACCTTCTCTTGAGATTCAGTTCACAGACAGATGTCCTGACATTTTCCTTTAGAATTCTCTGATATAATTCAGAATTCATTGTTCCATCAATGAAGGCAAGCCGTCCTGGCCCAGATGCAGCAAAACAGGCCCAAACTATGATACTACCACCACCATGTTTCACAGATGGGATAAGGTTCTTATTCTGGAATGCAGTGTTTTACTTTATCCAACCATAACGCTTTTCATTTAAACCAAAAAGTTCTATTTTGGTCTCATCCGGCCACAAAACATTCTTCCAATAGCCTTCTGGTTTGTCCACGTGATCTTTAGCAAACTGCAGATGAGCAGCAATGTTTTTTTGGAGAGCAGTGGCTTTCTCCTTGCAACCCTGCCATGCACACCATTGTTGTTCAGTGTTCTCCTGATGGTGGACTCATGAACATGAACATTAGCCAATGTGAGAGGGGTCTTCAGTTGCTTAGAAGTTACCCTGGGGTCCTTTGTGACCTCACCAACTATTACACGCCTTGCTCTTGGAGTGATCTTTGTTGGTCGACCACTCCTGGGGAGGGTAACAATGGTCTTGAATTTCCTCCATTTGTACACAATCTGTCTGACTGTGGATTGGTGGAGTCCAAACTCTTTAGAGATGGTTTTGTAACCTTTTCCAGCCTGATGAGCATCAACAACTCTTTTTCTGAGGTCCTCAGAAATCTCCTTTGTTCGTGCCATGATACACTTCCACAAATGTGTTGTGAAGAGCAAACTTTGATAGATCCTGTTCTTTAAATAACACAGGGTGCCCACTCACACCTGATTGTCATCCCATTGATTGAAAACACCGGACTCGAATTTCACCTTCAAACTAACTGCTAATCCTAGCGGTGCACATAATTTTGCCACTCACAAATATGTAATATTCGATCATTTTCCTGAATAAATAAATGACCAAGTATAATATTTTTGTCTCATTCGTTTAACTGGTTTCTCTTTATCTACTTTTAGGACTTGAGTGAAAATCTGATAATGTTTTAGGTCATATTTATGCAGAAATATAGAACATTCTAAAGAGTTCACAAACTTTCAAGCTGTATACTGTATATATCACGAAAATAAGAAAAGAAACAATGAAAAAGGTTTGTGTAACCAATGGTGACCCCTTTTAACATCCAGGGGATTCATGTGTAAAACTTGCCTACTCTTGGAAACAATCGTAAGCCATTTTTTTACACAAAAGTTGGGTTTACTAAAACCCGAACTTGCATGGTAAATTGGTGCAAAGTTACAGAACGTTTCGACCATTCTTAAGTTCTACACTTAGTTTTTTGGTGTTGCCATATTAGTAGTTCCAGGCAGCAGGACAATGAAGTGAACGTTGCGCATTTCAGTAAAACATCAGTCACATTCTAATCTCTGTCCATCCATTTTCTAAACCCAGTTGTAAAAACCTGTAACAGAAAAGTGCTTGTGTGATTTTTATGTGATGGTCTCTGTGATGTAGACATCAATTCAGCACACAACTCCAAGAGGAAGGCTCCAGGATGTATTATATGGGCTGAAAAATCAGTCAGAGTTGAGTACACAAATCCCATTAATAATATTTAAATGACAGAAAATGTGTTTTTTTAAGTTTGCATCTTTTAGTTGTGTCCAAAATAGCACTTTACAGTATTTTAAGAAGTTAGAAAATATATGCACAGGTTTCTGGGTTTGTGAGCTGGCAGCATCTCCAAAAGTGTGTCTTGACATTCTGTTCCTGCCTTCTGTCTAACGGTTCTGAAGCAGGCTCCAGCTCCCTATTGCCCAATATTGGATAAAGCTGATGAAGAAAATGAAAAGATTGTGTTCTGATATAATGAATTTCCTCATGGGGTCCTACATTCAGAGCCCTGTGACTTCTTGATTAAAGACAGCTTTCTTAATTATAAACATTTCTGAGAAGATGGAGCGTTAACGGCTGATTATTAGACTGTCATGTCTCTCTTGAATAACTGAAACTGGCTTCATTGTATAGAAAAACATTACTTAAACAGCAACACTAAAGAAACAAAATATGAATATCTGTGCCTCAAGCAGAGCGCACCTCAGCAGCCATGGCAGACGTTCAGCAGAAGCCCCCTCGATTTCTAGTGTAGTTTTTGCAGTATACTCTACAGGCTTTACTGGCTGCTTTTTAATGGAACCTTTTCTTATTGGCATGACTTGATTTCATTAAAATCTCAAGGACTTCACTCCTTTTCATTCAGCGCTATCATCCCTCGGGTAGATCAGGCAAATGGCATAAAGGCGCGCAACAATAGCACAGCATCACAATCAGTTTAGTGCTCTGAAATTAAATCAGCATTCTGTAGGGAAATTAACTGAGCGTAAATGCTTATGTAGCGCTAGTTGAGCTCTACTGTATTAGAGAGCTATTAATAGCTTGTATAAATGAGCAATATGAACAATGCTAACAACAGTTTAATACAGGAAGACAAAGTGAGTGGACTCCGTCTGACCACATCTGCACACCGCTGACTCACGTGGCCTCTGGTTTGAGAGACGGTTTGAAAATGCACTTCTCTGACAAATGGACTTGTTCACTTTTTCATGGTTGTTGCTTTATATCCTTTTTTGTTCAGTCAATGTGGTCCGGTTCAAAAATATTTAGGAGCAACGTATGTACTTTTAGAACACCATCTATTTGAAGATTCTGATATATACGCCAATTGTTTTTCTGCCCTGTTTATCCAGATCAGAGTCACGGGAGTCAGTGCCTGTCCCAGGACCCAGACTACTATACTGTACATGTCAGCTTTATTAACCTAGGCCTGTCATGTACGGGGTTCACTTCACAACAGCCTGAATGCTTAGATTCCTGAATTCAACCCGGGATCCTGACTTTCATTGTGCTTTACATTGATCTTTGGATTTCCTATACTTTGAAGTTAGTGTTTGTTGTGATATGTTTGTCAACTTTAATTTTTTTCTGACTTTTCCTTAAACTTTTTTGAGCATCTTTTTAAGAGTTTCAAAGACAAAGGAATCCATTAGTTACATTTATTTTTTATTTTAAACAGGACATAATCTAGCACTATGATACACTAATATTTGATTGTTGAGTGGGGTTGGCAGATTCGATATGCGTGAAGTGTGCCTGTGTGCTTGACAATACTGCCAGTACGCAACTGCTGAAAGCTGAGAAGTTCCGATATTCTGTAAACGGTGCGTACCAGCTTACTTCAAACACTGAATTTAAACTGTTTTAAAAGGTGTTGAGACATGAATAGTGTTCTCCCATGGCACCCTAGTTGTTTTCTTATGGGTACCATCATTTTTGTTGACAGTTGCTATGTAATTAACAAGCAAGGCTATTGGGATTGTGTGATGTTTAGTGCCACTAATGTAACTGTATAAATGTCAGCGGGTGCATTCCCCCCAATCATCTAAGACTTCAGGCACTTCTTTAAAAAGACTTAAATGACCATCTTTATTGCTCAAATGTCAAAAGTCTCCTTTTGACTACACAGTCCTACACAGCACCCCAAGTTCGATCTTTAATTCACGTCCCGCTCTTTGTTTATTCATTTCACGTCTTCACAGTTTTGACCTTTGATCTGTAATTTTGACTTCACGACTTCTCCCAATTCATTTAAAGCTGGCTCTGTCCGGTGCAGGCAATACACTGTTATTGTTTCAATATTATTTGATTTGTTTGCTTTGCTCCTGTCTTTATTTCTGCAATCCTTTTTAAATCCTTCAATAAATCTTACAATATTTAAGGCACTGTGTTGTTTTCATTTGGCCAGAGGGTTTCATTGGCTTTCCCCCCTCTCCTTTTTTGATATGTATGACTTTAATAGCCTTTGGTCTCTTTTTGAGCTTGTGTAGGCCATAAGCCTGTATCTTAAGTTTGGGGCCAGGCCGCTACTGGTGGTGAGGCCTAAGAAGTTGGGTGCAGGCCTTCAATGTAAAGTTTGATTTCTGAGGCCTCTGTCCTTTTTGTGACAGGATGACAGCACTACCCCAATAACAATACGGATAGGGCACAGGCTGTACAAAGAGTTACTGATTAACCTGTCCCCTGAATTTGATGAAGTGGGCTTGATAATGTTTGTTACAATTATGTATGGCATTACGGCATTTTAAAAACACTTGCTTACACCTTTTTTTCCTAATGGTTAATTTCCAATTTTTTAAGTTGCTGAATCCAATTTTCAAATTTAATTTTCATTTTAGAAAAACTTTTGTCACTGTTTTGAGTTAGGGTTAGGTTTAGGGTTAGGGTTTGAGTCGCCATCATCATCAGGGGCCTCATGTATAACGCCGTGCGTAGAACTCACTCTATAACATGACGTAAGCACAAAAGCGGGAATGTGCATACGCACAGAAAAATCCAGATGCAGGAATCTGTACGTACGCAAACTTCCACCTTCTTCCACTACATAAATCCTGATCAGCGTGAAAAGTAACGCATGTGCACGTGCCTTCTGTCCAGCCCCAACTCCTCCCAGAATTACGCCTCTTTGAATATGCAAATCAATATAAATAGCCCTTAAGCTCAGCCTTCTGTGAAAAGACAATGGGAAAAGCACGGGGGAAAATATAAGAATTTCATCGAATACCAAGTGGAGGCAAAGGAAAAACGTACTCAAAAGCTCAAGTTCACAAAGTCGCACAGTGCCCGAAATAAAAAAGAAGTTGTCAGATATCAAAGTCGCCGTGAAAAGGCGAGTCGTAGCCCACAGTCTGAGTGTCATATGAAAGCTTATTAGGGTACAGAGAAAAAAAATAGGCACACAGTGGGAAAAAAGTTTAATCTCGAAATTTCCACTTTAACCCTTTAACCGCCAACTCCCTAAATATTCCCCACGCCAGGCGAAATCTGAACAATTTTCGTTTTTTTAATTTTTTACATTTTTTTTACATTTTTTACATTTATTCAAGCAGTATTGACCACTAAATGTTGTGCAAGTTCTAGAAATGGGCAAACACATAATAAAGCACAAAATGTACCTTTTCTCAGGCTTCTGGATTTATTGTCAACTACAAAAACGGAACAGTCAAAAGTAATTCAAAAGTCAAAAGTAGTTCAGTCAATCATAGTTTCAGTCCCAGTATTTGAGTTTGCTGTGCCACAGGCCAAAGCAGGGAACTGCACAAAGTCCTGGATTGCTGGGACACTTTGAGCAGAAGGTCTTGACGTCTCTACGCTGACCCTTCTTTGAACAGCGTTTTTCTGAAAGTCCAAAGTCCTTACATTCATCTGGCAACACTGCTGAAATACTACTCATAGGATCCTCTTTGCCAGTGTATACACGAAATCTATAAATGTAACCTGAATTCTCAGCTAAGCAAAACATCTTGATACCAAACCGTGCCCTTTTCAATGGTAGATACTGTCGAAACTGTAAGCGGCCCTTCCACGACAATAAACTTTCATCAACTGCAACTGACAGTCCTGGCATGTAGGGCAACTGAAATGCTTCAAATAAATGATCAATCAAAGGATGTAGCTTGAACAAGTGGTCGCGGTTTGGATCTTTCTTATCTGGCTCATTTCTGTTGTCATTCAAATGAAAGAATTTCAGCAGCAAAGAGAATCGGTTACGTGTCATGACAGCTGCAAAAATAGGTGTTGCATACATAGGATCTGTAGACCAGTACATCTCAATATCTGGTTTTCTGATTATTCCCATCAACATCAAAATCCCAATGAATTTTTTCATTTCGTTTTCATCAGTGTCAAACCAAGCACGAACACGGGAATGTGGAGGTAAATTGGGATTTTTCTCAATAAACTGTGCTGCATACAGATTTGTCTGATGAACAAAATGTCTGATCAAATCAGGTGACACAAACAGCTCATAAAACTGCTCAGCAGTGTAATTGTTTACATCAACAATAAAGCCACACGTTCCCTCAAATGAATGCAGAAAAGGTAGTTCACCACGGGCAGCAGCCCAGCTGAGATGCTGGGGATACACCCACTCAGCGCCGTCATCCGATGCATCTTCATTCACAGTATCATGCAGCGCACGTTGCTGCTCATCACTGTCGCTAAAATCTTCTTCAGAACTGCTACAATCATGATCAGAACTGTCCAAAATCGCATGCAAAGCCTCACTTGAAGTCAGTTTACGTTTCGCCATATTCACAGCTGTTACATGCGAATCACGTCACATGACCGGCCAAAACAACCACAGACTTGTCGAAATACAACGTAGTAATAATACCCACGCCAAACCGTCAGTTATACTACTTGCCAGGCATTCATATAACCACAGGCAAATGTGCCGGATAATTCCGGTAGTATGGCATTAGCAATAAAACAACGGTGCCGGATATATCCGGCAAAGGGCGGTTAAGGGGTTAATCACATAGTTTATTTTGTCATTAAAGTAGAACATCATAAACTTCATCTTAAAATCATTTATTTTACTAGTTTCTCAAATCCCATCATAACTAAAGTAGCATGTTAAAATGCTTTGTTTTTTATTTGATCTTCTATGTGTGTGAATCACTACGTGCTTCCGTTCTTTCTCTTTCTCCGACAGGACACAGAATCCATTACATTCGTGATATTACAGCTCTCTGAATAATTAAAATACTGAGATGTATACGTGATATCTTTTTCATGTTGATAGGAAAATGAACGAATGTTATTAAACATGAGAACACGGTGGCGCAGTTATTGTTCATGTCTCACGCAAGAGGCTTGCTGCGCCATGCGCGACCTTCAATGAAATAATTTATTACAGAAGTACTGTCTCTTTCAAGCATACTAACCTTCAATTCCTGTCCTTACTTTTCTTTCTCCAAATACCCAATCGCCACACAATCAGCTCTGTAATAGACGTTAAGCCATCTGTAAGCTTAGAACACCGATTCTTCAAAACATTTAAGGAACATTGAAATATCTTTGTAGTACATGTTTAATTATTCTATCCGTCTATCCTTCCAGTGTCGCATCAGCACCAGCAAGAATACAGCGCAAGGCAGGAACAATCCGTGAACTAGCTAGCGCTGCCGCACCGTGTCCTCACATGTTTAATTATTAACAATACAGATTATTTAATATTTTGCTGCACTTCATCTTTAAAATGATATTGTCATCATATGTAAATACGCACTTTATAAAGTGGTGCAGGTTGTGCAATATTATAACTGCAATGCAAGTTTACAGTGAAGTGATTGTACTAATAAGTACAAACAGTTCTACAAGGAGCACTTGATTGAGCGCGTTTAAAGTTCTTGGGATGAAACTGTTTCTAAACCGCGAGGTCCATACAGGAAAGGCTTTGAAGCATTTTGCCGTGGCTGAGATAGCATGTGCTTGATGCTGTATAACGATAATTCTCTTTCCGATCAGCTGCTGCTGTGATTCCCCACTCAGATACAGTGATAGAAATACTCCGAGTGGTGCAGTGAGAGTAATATGGAAAAAGATGATCCGCTGTGGCAACCCTTAAAGGAAGCAGCTGAAAGAAGAAGAAGATGCATTGAGAGTAACAACGCTAAAGCATTTATGGTATTTGGAATACTATGGCTATTCCCTGGACCATTATATTGCTACAGGTTAATTACAATCAGATGCATTACACTAATAAACAATATGCAGTTAGTTTCAGTGTATTTATAAAGCCGCGTCAGGAATGTGGATCTAAGAAAGAAAGGGTAACCACACAGGAACAGTAGCATTGCTTTGATGCTGGGTGCTGCCAGTCTGCAAAACTGAGCGGAGAACTTGCGTACACCAGGGTATGAGGTACCGTGGAAATGTGCGTGGCTTTACGCCAAGTTTAGGTTTTATACATCGCAATTTGAGCATGGAAACGTTCCTACGCAACATTTTGTTTGCGTACGCACCATTTATACATGAGGCCCCAGGTGACAATTGTTATTGCTGAGTCAAACTTAAGAAATAAAGAGAGGACTGAGACCAGGAAGTGAAAAAAGATCAAAGATGAAGATGTCACACTTCCCAGCCTATTTAATGGAGCTGGGATAAATGGGATGAAGTGCCCAAATCTAAGTGTGGCTGGGACTTGATCTAAATTCCAAATTCTGGAAGGTGTTAGGCCACTATACCACCATGTCACCTTTCTTCCATTACAGAATCCCATGTACACCAATTTAAGGCCACAGGAAAATAAAGTAATAAGTGTAACTGATTGAATTTAGCAGTTGGAAAAATGAAAAGACTTTCTGTAAAAATGGTGCTTTATAATATATCCCATATTTGAACTTCACAGGTAAAAAGCTCATTACCAGACTAATTCTAGTCATGTCGGGGCTACAATAAAAAGACAATAGCGAGAGGCCTGTCTTAGACGTGCTACTTATCTTTGATCACGTATGTTGCCATTGATCGCTAAAGACCTCTTGACATTAGAGAGGCATGGGCCAGAATGACCTTTTGAATTCCAAGGGCAAAGCCACGTGGGGAATTATTCTACCTTGACATTTGAGCCCTGCCTCCACTTCAGAATTCTGTCCCCTGCAATGAAAAGGAAATGTCAGGTTTTTATTTACTTAGAGAATATTGCAATTAAATCAGTTATAATGTGATATGTGCTGCTCCCTTGATCATGCATTTGAAATTCTGTCACAATCAATACATGCTTCCATTTTAAATGCTCACTTAAGCTTGCGTGTTGTGCAATGTCTGCATTTTTTTTTTCTCTTTTACACCAACATTCATTTATTGAATGGACATTTTTATTTAAATCAACTTACTAATTGGAGCGGCATGAATATAGTGGACAGGGAACCATACCAGTCTGTCTGTTTTTCCAGTTTTCTTTTGGATGACACGCTGTGTAGTTTGTGCATTATTTTTCTGTGATTACATGTTGTATAATTCTATTTTCCCATTTTTCTTTATTTCTGCATTATTCTCTATTTTTTTTCTTTGCTATATTCTCCGTTTCATTGGCTATTAATCTTATTAATATAGTAAGTACAGTAAGACCATACAGTTCCTGCTTCAGTCTAATGTATGGTGTAGATTTGTTCACATCACTTCACTCCTGCACTCCTGTGCTTGAATGATGCAAGTAAGACGTCTGTCCTCTCCAGGATACACGGTCAGGGTTCAAACTATTTGAGAGCAGCCCCAGAGATGTCAAGGTCAGAAAGGGTGGCAAGCAGACTAATCACTATCTACATGAAGAATGTGTACAGAAGCAATCTAGAAGACTGGGACTAATGCAATATCCATCTGTCCATTCAATATCAAACCCACCTCAATCAGTTAAGCTTTTTAGAAGCCTTTCACAGCAGTATGGGGTACAAGGTAGGAACCAATCCTTGATGGCCACACTCATTCACTTGCTTGCCCTCACTACTTCATATACCAAATTTACCAAACTAAGTGGAAGGGCAGATTATGTACAATAAGCAAAATTGTTACAGAGGAACTTGGACAACAAACAGACTTGAGCAGATCTGTGGCAGATGATACTTAATGTAATGTAAATTTAAGGCATTAGACATAGGAAGCAATTGAGTGCACAATGGGAGGTTTGAAACCTGAAACGACCCCTTATGACAATACTGGTGAAAGCCCATATGGAGCCCTAGGTGGTGTCTGGACCATGCGCCCCATGGTGTCCATAACACGATGGAGGGTTGGGGGTTTCGATAGTGTGCACCACTTGAGTTTCATAAATGGTACCCCTCGGTGTCCCCTTAACTCATAAGCATCGCCCATCAGGTGACGGCACCCTAGGTGGCTACCTACGTCACCTAATGGATTGACTGGCTCTGCCTAATGAAAAGGATTTAGGAGTCATAGTGAACTCGTTTACATTTACTTTTATTCACTTAGTAGCCGCATTTATCCAAAGTGACTTTACAAGAGAGGTCAGGCATAACCGAGTAACATCAACATGGAGGCGGTTTTGAAAACAAGTGTTACAGAAGATGGTTGCAAAATTGATCAAAACTTTCATGAAAAGGTCTAAACCAAAGAGTAAGATGAGTAAAACTAGTTAGCCTACTCTTATCTTAGTTATTATGAACCACACATCAAAACCAATAAAATATTCATAGAACAAAAAGTCTACTCAAACACATAGAGGGAGTCAGCAAACTAGATGGTGGTGGGCATCTAGAAGCTACACGTGAAAAGATTTGAGATTTGAGATTTGATGCCTCAAACTGATGATATCATCAGATGCTGTTCACTATCAGACTTGAGCAAGCAAGAAGAAGCTTAGGACCTCAGGTGTGCCTCCATATGCATGGGTGTTGATCCATTGACTACATTTTAAGGAAGTATCAAGGATGTGAACGTAATGTGTGCTGCTACACCAAGTGAACTGAAAAGAGGAGTGATGTGCACCCATCTCATTTGCTTAAATACAAGAGGTTCTGCTGCATTGTGAATATGTCTGCAGTGAGTTAGCAGCACATGCAGGTACCCCCTGCCAATAAGGAAGTGCAGTAGTCCAGATATGACAGCACCAATGCCTGAACCAGAGGTTGTGTTGCATACTCTGTCCTGTAGGTCTATGCTTGCAGATGTTGTACAGAGCAAATCTGTATAAACAAGAGTCAGGTGAAATGCGGTTAGTGAAGGATAGCTGGTCATCGATCATCAACCAAAAGGTTGCATGCAGTCTTAGTAGGTGTTAGTGATAATGACTTAAGATTTACAGAGATAGGGTGTTGAACAGACAGACTGGCTGGGACAACAATGAGCTCTGCCAAGATTCTACCAGATACCATGTGATCACCAGGAGGGACTGACAAGTGCAGCCAAATATCATCAGCATTGCACTGATTTGAGACTCCATGGGACTGTATGATAGGATCTAGTGAGGTGTCGACAAAGAGAAGAAGAGAGGACCAAGCAATGGTCCTTGAGGACCCCTGTGCTTGAGTGATGCAACTTGGACATCTGTCCCCTCCAGGATACATGATAGGATCTCTCAGATAGGGTTCAAACCAGGGCCAGACTGGGAAGCTTATTTAGGCCGGGAATCCCAAGTCTAACCCCGGCCACACAATATACAGTACATCAGTTTTCTTGTACAGGCACAGACTCAAAGAACCAACAAACACCATTTTCTCTTGAAATATACTCTTAAATATTAGTCTCAAGACAACCTCTAATAAAGTGTGGAACAACACTTTGTAAATAAATAAACCATGTAGTTCTATAATATTTATATCAAACAAATATGTGTTGGTCAAAAAAGACCACTTTGAATTTCTTCAATAGACAAAGACTCAAAAATTGTCTCAGTGCCACAGAATTCTGCCAAGCATTTTTTAAAGAAGGCACTTAGTACGGTAGTTCCCAGACTTTTTCGATTCTCTGCGCCCATACTGAATCCAGGTTTTCCCAAGGCGCAAAGGTCAAATTCTAATTTGCAAAATAGACAATAATTTTTTTAACTAAAGGGTTAAGTAAAAATAAATAAAACACATATTTAAGATCACAAAAAATATAATTGAACAAATTTAACTAATTATAATTAGTGGGATTGTGGTGTAGCGGGTCCGCGGCTATTAAATAATCCATTCGCCGTGTCAGTCTCCGTTAGCGCAATTGTGCAGTCGCAGGGAGATGATGGAGTAATTGGGGGAGAGTCGCACTGGCACGTGAGGGTGCGATTGTTCTCAATTGCTTAATTGGCTTCCTGCGGTGCGCAATTGAGACACTGCATCCATGGTGCCATATAAGAACGGGCCGGCACAGAAGGAGAAGGGAAAAAAATGAGACGAAAAGGAAAGGAAAAAGGCTTGGAGAGTGAGAGCGAAGAAAGAGGACCAGGCAGCCTGCCAGTCAGCCAGAATGAGAGAAGTCAGCACGATTCTATGTGCCACCTTGTAAGATGCTAGCAATGCATTGCTTGGTATTGATGCCTGATTTAACTCTTTTAACTTTCTGGTAAAGTAGTCATGAGATATACTAACAATGCTGGGATGATTGGTTTCTAAATGGTGTTTCAACTTACTTGGTAGCAGGCACTCTGGTGCCAAAACTTTTGTACACAGTACACACTGCGGCCTCTCCTCACCATTGACTTCTGTCAACGTAAAACCAAAGCCCAAATAACTGTCATCATATTTTCGATATTTGGGCTTCTTCACACTCTGGTTGACGTTGCCACTGGTTGACGGTGTGCCCTCTTTATTTTCGCTCTCACAACGCTTATTACTGTTTAATAAAAACTGATCCATTTTTAAAAATACATACGAGAAGAAATTCTTCAAAAACTTCACTTGACTTAATCACAACAATATACAGTTGATACAATCTCCAAAAACTAATTCAGCACTAAGACCGTGTGAAACTGACAGCTATTTAAATACGAACACAAAGTACCGAGAAAGTTCGACAAACTACTAAAACAGTCGAGAAACTTAATTATTGTAGAGTGCCATCTAGTCACCATTTGTAGAGGCTTCTGCAAGCAGGTATTACTAAGTGAGTTACTGGTTTGCAGCAGGTCCGCCTGATGTCACATCCTATCACATTGAATCGAAAATGGAAATAAAATTATGAAAAATTTGTAATATTTCGCGGAATCCCTGTGAGGAAGCCATGGCTCTCCAGGGCGCCGGGGCACACACTTTGGGAACCACTGACTTAGTAAACAAAAAACTACAAAACAATTTTGTGTAGCCTGTTCATTGACTCTCTCATCATAGCACTAATGTTTACCTGCCAGAGCGAGAGAGACACACTTTAAAAATGTTAAAATAAAGCAAAAACAAGACACATTCATTAATAAGCTCATCAAAAAATAAAGAACAAAAGGTATATTTAAAAACACAAATCATTCCACTCATATACGTGTTTCATTAATAAGAAAATAAAATAAAACATTTCATGTTGCCTATTCAGTCACTCTGAGGAAAAAAGGATAAAATAACACATGACAAATGTGACCATACGCTACACTTCATTAAAATTTGAAACAAAAATAAAACAAAATAAATACACAGTAACAAATACCAAAACCCATACAACATCCAAATATAATTCAATGTATATTATAAACTTTTAAACAATCTTCATATATAACATTAATCACAAAATCACCGGACATACTCACCGCTCATCATTGCGCTCCTGTTTAACTATCAAAGCTCAAGACGCACGCAAAGTCAAAACTTGACTTGAACAAAAACAAGAAACCATCCAAGCAGAAACCAGAAAAGAAACCCTCCAGTATTAAACCGAAAGGATTTGTGCCCACTACAGAGCAATAACGGCAGCTCGTTTTCCAGTATAATAACATTATATCATTTCACCATTAGTTTATTTCAATGGTTACTCTGAATGAAAGGCCAGGCCACCAGGAAAGCCCCCGTTTATTGGAAACGTCAGTCCAGCTCTGGTTCAAACTATTTGAGAGCAGTCCCAGTAATGCTGAGGTCAGAGAGGGTGGCACGCTATCCACATGAAGTCAGTGTATAGAAGAAATCAAGAAGACTAACAAGATGTTAGATTATTTATCACAAAGTGTGGAGTGCAAGTCAAAGGAGCTTATGCTTAAGCTTCACAGCAGACCGGTGAAGCCTCACCAGGGGTATCTGTATACATTTTTGGTCTCCATGTTACAAAAATAGACGTAGCGGTGCTAAAGAAAGTCCAAGAAAAGCAACCAGATTGATTCTGGGACTAAGAGGTATGGATTGTAAGGAGAGATTGGAGGAGATGAACCCTTTCAGTTTAGGCATACAGAGATTAAGAAGTGTCTTGATTGAAATGTTTAAAATTATGAAAGGAATTAGTACAGTGGATCACAGCTGTTATTTTAAATAACCCCTTCAACAAGAATATGGGCACACAGTTCAAAACATAATAAGGGCAGACTTTACACAAATGTTAGAAAGCTTTTCTTCACTCAAAGACTCATAGAATAAATTACCAAGTAGTGTGGTGGAGAGTAGGACTTTAGGGTGTCACAGGTGGCTGGGTGCAGCCCGCAATCAGCCGCCTATTTAACGAGCCGCCGCCCGGCAATCAATGCTGGAGTCGGGTAGGAGGTGGACAAGGCCGGTGCAGAGGGGGCGAGGAGAGGCCCGAGTGTGTTGTGTGGAGAAGAGAGAGAAGGCTGAAGGAGCCAGGACTTTGGGAGACTGGGGGGATTGTGATTGGTGCACGTAAGGACTTGTATATAGTAGACTTTGTAAATAAACGTGTGGTGATGGACTGGAACGTGTCTGCCTGTCTGTGTCCGGGTTGCCTATTCCACAAGGGACATTCAGATCTCAACTTGAAGGGTTGAATTTCTCTTCCCATTTTTTCTTATGTTCTAAAATGAGTCCAGTTTAGAGCCTGAAAACCTTTAGGATTTGGGAGGAAACCCTGATTACCCAGAGGAACTCTCACATATATACATTGTGGCAGGTGGCCAGGTGTGGTCCGCAGCCGCCTGCCTATTTAAGGAGCCGCCTCCCTGCAATCAAGGCTGGAGTTGGGTGAGGAGGTGGACAAGGTCAGAGGAGGCGGCAGGAGAGGCCCTGAGTGTTTTGTGTGAAGAGAGAAGAGACGGCCAGTGAAGAGCCGGGGACTGTGAGAGATTGTGGGGGTTTGTTGGTGTGGTGCACTTAGACTTGTATTATATTAATAGTAACTTGTAAATAAACGTGTGGTGATGATTGGAAACGTGTCTGCCTGTCTGTGTCCGGGAGCACCCTTTCACAACATATTGACCGAGTAATCTCCACACAGACAGTAACCAAGCCAGCACTTTGAAGCTATGAAAAAGGAAATACCAGCAATTTTGCTAACCTAATGGAACTGATTGATATAATATTTATTCATTCATTTTCTGATTCCATTTATTCTAATACAGTGTCGCATGAAACCAGTGGTTTCATCTATGAAGGCAATCATATTTACTAAATGAGTCTGGTGAGACCACCAATCTGTATATCTACAAGAGAAAAGTTTAATGAAAACGGGCCATTCAGCCCAACAAAGCTTATCACTTCCTATCTACTTACCATTTCCAGAAGCTGCATAATCCAATTTGTAGGGTCATAGGGAGCCAAAGCTTATCATAACAACCTCAGGTACAAGGCAGAAGCTAATCCAGGACTGTAAACCATAGGATGACAGGTTCATTCACAGATTACCCCAAGCGAGTCCCTCCACCTGCCAGCCTGTCAAATGCAGAAACACGGAAATGACTTTGCCAAACCTGAGATTAGGAAATCACATTGGACAAAAAACATGAGCTAGATAAATGCATGTTGCATTGTATGATTTCAAAACGAAAAAATGTTATTAGAATAGAAGATCCTGGCATTTCATTTATCAGGTCTTAAACTGATAAAGGCACGAATGAATATATTCATCCTGTAGCTTCATTTCCATGTACCACAGGCCACAGATTACTTGACAGCCATTTCGGTTCATATTAAATTCTGTTTGGTTTCCATACTGGACGTACCGCACATTGTAGCTAATCCACTTCATAAATAGTAAGAAGGCAAAAGCAAAACAAAGCATTTTAACAGGGGTCTACTGAGTGAATACAGAAAGATCATAGCTTATTAACAAAACATGTACCATATATGCAAATAGAGGCGAAACAGAAAAAACACCAAGGAACAGAAAACAAACAAAATAATAAACCGCTTGTGCCCCTCTGAGCTTTACTGTCACAGCTGACAGGTCCTAAAGGAGCCATAGTGTGGTTGCTCCATTTTCCCATCAGTAAGTAAACTCGAAACACTCTCATTCTCACCTTTGTTCTCTTTGATACCACTGGCTTCTCAACCCCCTTGTCAGGCCACTCTTGCCATCTTTCAACTACTGAGTCCAAACTCACTTATAAGGACAGAAGAGATTTGACAAATGAGAGGAGACCATTCAATCAGGCGAGCTCCTTTGTTTAGCCAATAGCTATGCTGTCCCAAAGGCTGTGTTGTGGAGGTCCCTGGTGGCAACACTATTCTGGAACAATAAACTTCCTAGAAAGTTCAGAAAACAGAATTAAAAATAAATGAAATCAGTGTTTGGGGTGCCCACCTTTCTCTTTCTTTATGGTTCACTATCATGCAGTTTTTGAAGGTGCTTGTGTGGTACGTTATTCCAGGCTCCTTGACTAACACTTTCATTCTAACCAAGCTTCTCTTTGATACCAATGGCCTCCCAGCCTTCTTGCAATAGGGCACTCTTGCCATCTCTCTACGTCTGACTCCAAACTCACCTAATAAAAATAAGAAATCAGACAAGCAAGAAGAGACCATTCAGTTCATCAAGCTCGTTTGTTTAGCAAATTGCTAAGCTGTCCCAAAGTCTGTGTTGAGGAGGTCCTTTTAAGCCCCATCTACAATGGACTTCCAAAACAATCTGGGAGTCTCTTCCAGAGCTCAGCTTGCTCTTCAAAACTCCTGGGGTTATAGTGCTAGAGCTCCCTCTAGAGGCAAAATTTATCTCTGTAGGCCTATTGGTCTCCTCCAACCATTAATACGCCATGCAGCTCAACAGAAAACTGAACATAACACAACAATGAGAAAGTTATGAGCTTGGGGAACAAATAACTTCTGTCTTGTGCTCCCCTGTCCTTCAATTACCTTTGAATCACTGCCAGGAAAGGTCAATATTGGATTATCATCCAAGGAGTCACAGTTCAGGCATTGTCTGAAATAAATATATATATCTAAATAATTTAAGTCTTATTCATTTTTGAAAAATTCTGTAAAGTAGAAATGCAATCAATTAACCTCCTAGAAAGTACAGTAAACCAAGCAAAACATAAATGACATTTGGTATCATTTGGTGTTGTGACCACCCTTTTCCTTATTTTAGGTCCATTGAGTCGTGCTGTTTCTGAAGGTACTCACCTGGTTGGTTGTTCAAAGCTTCTTGGAGAACTTGCCCCAGTTCCACTGGCTCGATGATGTCAAGATCAGGGCTCTGTGGATGCCAGCCTGTCTTTTACAAGATTCCCTGTTCCTGTTATCCTCTGCACATAGTTTTTTTATGATTGTGGCTGTGTGTTTGAAGTCATTTTCAGACCGCAAAATGAAGTTGGGACTGTTCAGACACCTCCCTGACGGTATTGCATGATTAATTACAGTCTACCTGTATTTTTCAGCAGTGAGGGGTCAACTTTGATCAAATCACCAACTCCATTTGTGGAAATGCTGCCCCAAACCTTCAGGGACCACTGCATTTCTGGTCCTCAGCCTTGCCCATCAGTATGTTATTGTTTGGAACAGCTTGGACTGAACATCTGGGAATGCCACAAAATGTCTGCTTGGGAGAGACCTTGATGATTCAGGATGACCACTTGTATCTTGTCGATTAGCTCAATTTTTCCAGGGTGTAAGATTTTTAGGTTAAACCAGTACATCTACAACAACCTCACCTTTTCAGTATGGTTGCTCCTTGCCCAATTTCACAGCTTTTTCTTTATCAGTTTTTCACTTTGGTTCAACTTACACATGATGTTGTTGATCTTTATCATCTGTTTGTTAGATTTGCTTGGTCAAGCACTAAGGCTATACATCTATAATACAAAGATTTCATGTTTTTTAGAAGTCTATGACCACGTTCAATTCTCTCTTTAAGGACAGTCATCTTATCCTATTGTGTTACTTTGCATTTTGGTAAATGTTTGGATCTCTTCAATACGCTCGTTTCTATTGACACACTAATCCAGAAAACATAAAACAACTATCGAAGACAAATATTTTTGTGAGTTTTGCACAGTTCTGGACACAGACAGACAGACACCAGAATGTCCAAAACACACACTTTTATTTTCTGTTATGGCACCACAATGCCTTATCCCAACAACTCTTCTTTCTCTTTCTCTCTCTTCCTTGGACCTCTACTCCCCTCCTCACAAGCTCCGTCTCCTTCCACCCAACTCCAGCTCATCTACTGGAGGGAGGCGGCCCCTTTGATAATGACCCAGATGGGCTCCAAGTGCTCTGTCTGACGACACTTCCTGGTGTGGCGGAAGTGTCAGGAGAGCACCCGGAAGCAATCCGGGTGCCCCTGGGATTTCCTCCGGCAGCACTTCCTGGCGTGGTGGAAGTGCTGCCATCCAGGGTTCCATAACCGTCCGGGCGCCCCCTGGTGGTAACCATGTCCTCCCATAGGGATGCGCTTCCCAACTCCGTTCCAGTGGCCCCCAAGCAGACCCAGGCGGCTGCCCTCTCGTGGCCCAGGGGAGGTATCGTCCCTCTCGTGGACCATCCAGGCATCCTGGCTGGGTAGGGTCCCCAGCCGTCTGGCACAATATATATATATATATATATATATAATATAGTGGTTCAGTAAGGTAATGCAAGCTCTACAGATAAATGTTGGGGTGCCAACCTGGTCATCCCCATTTAATTCAGTCCAAGAAAATACAGTGGAACCTCGGTTCACAAACGTCTCGGTACACGTACAAATCGGTTTACGACCAAAAAGTTCGCCAAACTTTTGCCTCAGTTCATGACCACACACTCGGTATATGAACAAGCCAGGTTCCCTTTTGGTTTGTACATGTTCAGTCTCTCCCTGCGCATTTCCTGTGCAGCAAGCAAGAGAGAGATAGCAAGAGAGCGCAACACACACACACAGTCAGCGCGAGAGAGAGCTGGACGCATAAGGTAGGAAGGCAGTTAAAGAATGCACTGGGCTTGATTTTGTTTTCACTTCTGTTTACAGCGATCGGTTTGTAGCGTGCATTGTTGCAATGTTACTTTTCTTGGTGGTTTATTAAATTACGGATTTTTTCAAATGTTCATTTTATTCCCTGTGCTTAAAACTCATTAAAAAAAAGTGTTTTTAGCCAGCGGTTGGTAGCGCTATAGCGCGAACTATTGCAGTGTTAGTTTTCTCTGTTGTTCAAGGTTTTCTCAGTGTTATTCAATGTTTTTACATTTAGTTTACTATTACGCTGTGCAGTCTATGGTTTAATTAACTATATTTGTGCTTAAAAACTTAAAAAAATATATATATTTACATACAGTTCGTATGGTCTGGAACGGATTAATTGTATTTACATACAGTCCTATGGGGGAAATTGCTTCGGTTCACGACCAAATCGGTTTACGACCAGAGTTTTGGAACTCTTTTTTTTTGTTTCTTTCATTCTGTCTGTCTGTCAGGTGTTAAGGAGCTCCATCTGACAGTGTAGTCTATTCACAACTAACAACCTCCTCCTTTCAGCAGCTGCAGGCTTTATAGATAGGGAACTGGAATGGGCAGAGTCAGTAGCCCTGTCTGGGTGTCTTCTCTGTACTTTAGAGGGAAGAAAAGGTGATAGTAACTGGTTCAGATGAGCTAAGAGGGTGATCCACAGAAACACATGCATAACTATAATATATATATATATATATATATATATATATATATATATATATATATATAAATATATATATATATATATATATATACATATATATATATATATATATATATATACATATATATATATATATTCATGGCATTCGTAGTCTGAATCACAATCTGATTGTATGGGTGGTTACCTACCAGGTAACGCTTGTGGTTGGTCAGCAAGTCGGCTAACATCCGTCACGGTGCCCTCTTTCATTTGCAAGAAGCAGATCATAGAATGGTTGAAAATAGTTTTACTGTCAAATAATGCAAAAAGTACACGACAAGTGTTTCGCCCTAATTCTGGGCTCATCAGGCGTACACACTCACTGCACTCAGAGGTTCGATTCCTGAGAGGGAGTGCAGTGAGTGTGTACGCCTGATGAGCCCAGAATTAGGGCGAAACACATGTCTCGTACTCTTTGCATTATTTGACAGTAAAACTATTTTCAACCATATATATATATATATATATATATATATATATATATATATATATATATATATATATATACTGTATGTATAGTTGGACCAATGCATGATAAATTGTGGGCTATCTGGTTTGGCAGTTCAAATGAATTACCAGAATATTAAAGCAAGCTTCATTTAATTGGGCTGGATGGACAGAAATTGACCTTTAGTATATACTGTAGGTATGTATCTGTGTAAGCATAAACTCAGTAGGCCATAATTGTACATACCTGTATATACAAAACATAACACATATATCAACAGCACCTGAATAGGGCAGCAGTCCATCACAGGGTCCACTAATGGAAGGCCTGGAAGAAAATCCAATCAGTTGCAGGGAAGGCATGCAAACTCCAATCAAACAGCACCTGACAAAGCATCAAAATTCAGGATGCATGATTTGCGAGGCAGCAGAAGTAACCATGGCACAGTCTTGTCACCCCATATACAGTTACGCTAAAAATTAACATCTTTAAGTTCTCTTTACAATCCAGGACATGTTTAATTCTTTTCCCAGATGACTGTCTGAACTTTATCCCCTGCCAGGCAGCAGCAATTCACATCCTTGGAGGCAGAAATTAAGACCCCAGCTATACTGACAAGGCTACAGGGAATCCTTTTCCTAAGAATTAACTGAGAGACTGCGTCTAACTGTATTGTGTACAACAAAATGAATATGCGGTGAAACAAAAAAACATGATCCATTCATTCTCCTGTTTTGTCTGTTTCACCATATGGAGTGGGTGCACGTGTTTGTTTGTGTACATTGTGAGAGAGTAAATATCAAAACTCAGTTGTGAAACACTAAATGTGTAATGATGAGAACCATTATTAACCACCAGTGTTTGATAAGGGAATAAGATTAAATAGACACATCTGTTGGTCTGCTCAGGAAAATGCAACTGTGAAACATTGCCAGCCTACCAACACAGAAATATTCTGTCATGTGTTTGTTACCGCTTGTTCGGACCACTCTAGAACTCTTTCCAATGGTTGTCTTGTGTAGAGTATTAAGAGATTACAGCAATTTCAATATGCAGGTGCCACAATCCTGACTCAAAATTAACTTAACTGGCTTCCGGCTCCATATCTGCTTAACTCCGCATGCCTTCTGTCCAATATGAACTCAATTACACTGACCTTTAATCTGTATGTTACGTTACAGACCGGGTTTATTCCCTGGTTTATGTATCTTGTCATTTTATTATCACTTGATCTTTTTCATGTTTTAATTTGGTTTTTATATAATTTTTGTTAAAGTTGTTTTATGTAAACGTTGTTTAATTATTATGTATGTGTTGTGATGTGAAATTTTGCATACAAGTTGATAAATATTTTGTATGTCTTTATTTGTAACTTAGACAAAGCAATGTAATATTAGTGTTACATTGTTGATAATAACAGCAATGGTTTGATGGTTTAAGATCCCCTTCCCCCCTTTTAGGAATAAGTCTCTTTGTAATTTTACGACAGGGTGGGGTGAAGTGCCTCAAACAAGTTTCACCAGTGATTCTCTGCTGGAGTCTCTCAGTCAACCCCACAGGAAAACCAGACTGCCTAACTGGCAAGCTTCACGGGGGTAGATGTGAAGGTCCCAGTGGTCTGAAGTATGGCTGTTTGGAATTGGCTTGTATCAGAAGCCTTTAAGTACCATGACTCCCTATTGGCTCTAGGGGTTCGACAGGAAACCTATAAATTTGCTTGCTTTACCTCGCTCTCTCTCTCTTAACAAACTGATGAAAGACCATCTCACACCATGAACTGAAAAGTACAACACAATGAAAAGCACAGCTTGGCAGCCATATTGAGAGAGGCATACGGCCTGTTCTGAAGAAAGCTGACAAAAATGATGACTTAACTGGAGACATTTTAAGTAACTAACAAGTCTGTGTGCCACCTGAAAGTACACATCACCATTTATCAGGTTGTATGGTTGCCAATATTCGAATGTACTTTACATATTTTTATTATTAATGAATATTATCAATAATACATTATTTAAATTGTAACTTAACTCCTGCTTGTCTTTTACTACACCTAATTGCCTGAGGTTATAAATGTAGAAGAGAAGGTGGGGAGAAGTTATATGGTACAATACCTTATAAACAGTGGTAAGTCTGTAAGATTTGAGGTATTCTGACAAAAGGCTACATATTAATAATACAAAAGGGGAAAGTAGAGCAATATAATACTCTACCAAAACAAAACAGTATGATATACACTGTATGTGCTTCCAAGCTACATTTCTTGTGTTATATGGGTGGAACCTGAGGGACGGCCCACCATGATATCACTACTAGAGGACCGCCCTCCACCTTCATAGTCTTTATACCCAAAGGGCAGCCCATCATGATGTCAATGCTGGGGGACTGCGCCCACCTTTATATTTTTAAGGGAGATTAGGTCTGTCAGGGTGCCACTGTAGGAGTATTGTGGATTGCAGTTCCTTGTGAGTAACGTTCTTGATTTTCTGGTTGTAGTGGATTTTGTTGTTTTGTCTTTGGATTCTGAGTATTGGATATCAAATTGGACTTTTTAGCATTTTAAGGCATGTATGCATTGCTAATTTAATTAAAAGTCTAATCATCTCTCAAACGAGTGTACTTTAAAACTTGCAATAAAACTACACAAATATAATCCTCCATTGTTCATCACCATCTAGGCCAGCATTTCTCAACCTTTAAGTATTTGCAACCCGAGTTTTCATAACAGTTTTAATCGCGCCCCCCCTAACGTTTTTTTGAAAGGAGCCCACTAATACCAATTTTTTTTTTTTTTAATGAATGATATATCATAGATGCATATTTTATTACAAAAACTTAACTTTTATCGACCTTTATCTAACTTTATATTTATTTTTCTAGTATCAGAATGTAGTTTAAGTTAATTTGTTTTGGTTTCAATAGATGTATTTTTCATATTTTCGATTCTTGTTTTCTTTTTTTCATATCTTTGCACCCCACTTTTTGTTTCTTCGCGCCCCCCTAGGGGGGCCCACCCCACAGGTTGAGAACCACTGATCTAGGCCTTGATTTATAATACTCTTCAGATTCACTCCTGACGCGTTAAAAAACATCTCACATAAAAAACTATCTGACGTCATGTATTAGTTGGATGGTGATATTGCTTTCTTTCCGTACATTGACTAAGATACAGTATATTAGTCTAGAAAGTGTATTTCAGACCTCTAAATTTAATGTGTATGTTTATGATTTATGGAGCTGCATGACCAGATTATAATTAAGCTGTCACCATTGCTATAAACTACCTGTTAGGTGAGTGGGTTAAACAGAGAGCTGTCTTCTCAGCACCTTGTGTTCAGTGCTATGCAAGGGCAATTTTTTTCCTACATATGCCATACATATGTAAAATGTAAAACGCCTGCCAATATGGGCCAATTGCTATATGTTTATGTAAAATCATGCCTCGGTTTTTACTAAGAGATTCGTCCAGACAGATGTTGTTGTCTCTCATGTCCTTCAGGTTGTACATGCAGATCTGGTAGTGGTGATACCACACAAAGGATCTTTGAGCTCTTGCTATTATGAGCTAACGAATTTGTAGACTCACTCATGTCAGTAGTCAGTATGTCAGCTCACCAGGGTACTCTTGGTTGTCTATTACGATGCATCTGTCTGAAGAATTAATGATTATTTTTATTTTAATTCAGGATAGGTATTAGTTCACAGTCATATTGGCGTTGAATCTCTTGCAAAATTAATTTCAACAGTCAAACACAGAAATTGGACTTGAGTCACTTTTACTTGTAGTCTGAATGACGCTTTAGGCCAGGTTTATACTTCATGTTATGCGACGCATGCTCCAGCGGACGCTCCTGCTACGCAAGCATTTTACTGTTTATACTTGCACGCGTACTTTATGTAAATCTGGAAGAATCCACCAGGTGGCAGTGTAAGATATTATCACGGTGAGAACAGGTTCGGCTTTGCTGTGTTGTGAATAGCCTGGAACACCGATGACACCTTACCGCAATATCTCTGAAACGGATGTTTAATGATTAAATCCATCAATCCAGGGATGTGTCCATTTCAGCAAGCATTGGGCACGAGGCAGAAACAATCCCTACACAGGGCATCAGCTCATTACAAGGTGAATACAAGCACTCACATACACTGGCCTCATTTTAGTGTCACCAAATCTGCATATCTTTGGAAGGAAACCGGAGCACACTGAGGAAACCCAGCAGGTAAACATGTAAACTCCAGGCAGGGAATACCAGAGATGTGACTCCTTGCAAGACAGCAGTGCTACCACTCCGCCACCGTGTCACCCCCATGTGTGTAATTATTAACAGTATTCATTATTTAAACGAAATTAACGATTTATCTGTAAAATGTAACATACATACTTTAATGCATTTCATCATGAAAGGGGTATCAAGTATAAATCTATCATACAATTAATGTGTTCCGTGTGGTGATCTATTGCTGTTTGCCGCTGCAGTCAGGTCAGGTGGAAGCCCCAGAAAAAAAGGCGGCACATAAGACGGTATGTGAGACTTTTAAAATGTATCGTGTCATTACGATCGGGAACATGCAACGCTTGAATATAAAGGCACCACGAATGCATTTGTATGTCTGCATTTTGCTTCACCACATTGAACCATTTATCAAACATCGAAGCGCGCACATCGATCCCGTAGGATCCGCAAAGCGGCTTTCTGTCACATGTAGATAGTAAACAGAGACTCTGACGTCACATTCCGACTTTTATCACACTGCACCCCCGACTTTTTGCTGGTACTGCAACTCGCGCATGCATCGCGTTAATTTCTGAGGACTTGCTTAGAGGACATGTCAAATGAATGCTGGGAATGCATGGAAGCCATGATGCATGCGCGTACGCGTTCTGAGTGTGAAGTATAAACGAGTTGACACATAATGGCTCAAACACAGCTGGTATGGACTTTTCACTTAGTATTTTACCATTAAGATTTTTTCCTACCATCGCTCTATGTTAACATTAGGGGGCAGTTGCGCCTTTGCCCCTCACAGAGAAGGTACATCTGTCTATTGTAATAAAGGACAAAGAAAACAGATAAAGAGTTGGTTGGGGCACCATTGTGATCCCCAAATAAATGTCAGTCTAAAATATAAACAAGAGAAACAAGAAATGTCTTTTCAGACGAGAATCTTTGGTCCGCTGCCTCCAAGATGGTGGCGGAGCTGTTTTTCATTCTGGAGGACAGGGAGAGGTCGGGAAATGGAAGTGGTGTCATTAGGGATGTGATTGTCAATGACAACTTCAGCAGAGGGAGGAAGAGAGAAAACATTAGGCAACAGCGCCAACTCCTGGCTGGAAGTCTAAATACCTTTAGATGAGCCCTGAAGTTATCTCGCAAGCGCATGTGTGTGACACTGTCTACATAAAGTTTGAATGTTCTCCCTGTGTCTCTGTAGACACTTCTCTGGGTATTCTGGTTTTCCTCCTAAATTCCAAAGGTTTGTGTGGTAAGTTAGTTGATAATTGTAAACTGGCCCTATGCTGGTGTGGCACTGAGTGAGCCATGCAGTGCATTGGCACTCCACCTAGGGTGCGTTCCTGCCTTGCATGCAGTTCTGCTGGGATAAGCTCCAGTTCTCCATGGCCCTGAATTATTTTAACTGTGTTTGTAGTACTAGGGTGTTGTACCGTGTTAGCCATTATGAATGTAGAGAAAAGCCAAGCAAAATGACACCTTTTATTGGCTAACTAAAAAGATTACAATATGCAAGCTTTCGAGGCAACTCAGGTCCCTTTGCCTGAAGAAGGGGCCTGAGTTGCCTCAAAAGCTTGCATATTGTAATCTTTTTAGTTAGCCAATAAAAGGTGTCATTTTGCTTGGCTTTTCTTTAACTGTGTTTGTGAATGTTATGTTATAATATAAGTATTTTTCTCCACAACTCTGTAATGGACTAAGCAGTTTTTTTAATGGCTGTATAAAATGAATTACAATGCAGTGAATCGCAAGCTACAATGAGTGGTATGAGGGACTGGCCTTTCTTCCAGGTTTTCTTCTTTCCTTATGCTTACCGGCACTGAATCTGAATTGTTTAACAAGTGGAAGAATGGATGGGCTATTATATCAGTAACACATTATTACAATTCTCAGTGCTAAATGTAAAAGCTGTGCTGTTCTATAAAACAAGCCTTCCTGTGGCTATAGAAAATGACAAATATCGTGCTGTGATATAAGCTATGGCAGATAATTCAGCCATTAATACATCTGTTAGCTTACTGAGTCTCATCAGCTACGTGCGCTCTAAATTACTTTCTGTTGTGCCATCAGGTCTGCTTATTTTTCCTTTCCGTCTGGAAGAGTTGCATTTTCCAGTTGTTTTCACCGCGGCAGCACACGCTTGACACTATTTAGGCTGGCTTCATCGTTCTTTTTGTCAATGCCATAAGAAACATCCTTTTTCACACAGAGAGCCGAGCATGACACAAGAACAAAGCAAGGATCCGAAATTGCATGCTGTCTCTTACAGGAACATTAGTCAGTCACTAATTAAGTAAAGAAAACCAGAATATTTAGCAGTTGTTGGGGCAGATGACCACCACAACATTCATCATGTTTATTGCAGGTAGAAAAGTTTAATTGCCATATCCGCACTTACTTGAAACCTGCTCCCAATTGGACCGCAAAGCAATCAAAGTAATTTGTAGACTGAGGCTAACGGGCTGGCTCTCCAGCAAACTCATAACTCTGTGATATCACTGCCTTTAATTATCAGTGATTGAGGAGCTCCACTTATTTCTGCCTTTTAATTGCTTTTCTGCTCTGTCACAGTGGAATTACTTGCTCGAGTCCTTTAAGATTAAGTCAAATAAACTAGCTGAAAGATAAATGCGCTTTAGGTAGATATAATAAATAAGTGTCGAATCTGTCATGCGCTCTGCTCCTGTCATCCTATTCCCTGCTCACACATTAAAGCCAAACAGTCAGATAACATATTAATAAATGCTATTACCCATAAATTCCAATTTACATATTTAGAGCTAATTAGCATACATATGTATGGTAATGATCATTAAGTTAACACCTTTGCTTATTTTATGAAGTTAAGACCTCAATATTACATGTCGATTTTGGGTGTAGAGATCAAGATAGTGGAGATTTCGAAACTTCATTTAGAGACATTTACAGGGATCATCTAATCTTTAATTTCAAAGGTGCTTTTATCTGCTCAACTTGGAAACATCAAATGTACACTATGAACAAAGGAGTCATTTTCAAAGCTCAGTTAATTAATGCTTGGTCACTTTTACTTTCTCCATACTGTACATAGTATACAAAAAAATTATAACAAATGGATGGAAATTTCACCGTTGAATACTTCAGCCATTGTTTTACCGTTTCCTAAAGTGATGTAGGTAGGTGTACGTGTGTGTTTGTGACATGCAGATTTTGAGAACTGATCAACAAATCACAGACAAATGTGTCCCTCTTGTTCCAATCATTTTTATTTTTATTATTTTACTTGGGGATCAGAGCTGCTGATTAGCAGTGCATGTTGTCTCTCTGTATTAAAATATAAGCACAGCAAATCTTTGCTATCTTCAGATTATGTCCCCACAGATTCGCTTATCCTCTTCCATGTAAGTATAGCCCAGTTCACAACACCCATGATCTACTCATGCCTGTTCAGGGCCAGGCACAGTAGCGACATGTCAGATTGAGCAAGAACGATTTTGTGATGCCCCTGAACACATGCTACAAAGAACTGATCAAAATGTGTCTACCCGGCAGCAAGAAGCTTGGGTTCAACTCCATTCATGGTGGGTACCGAGGACTGCAGTTGTTCCCCATGAATGAAGAATTCGCAATAAGTGCGGTTCATAAGCTTGCATTAATTATGTTCCTGCCCATTGTACACAATGCCCATCCCTAATTGAATGGTTTAGTGAGGTCCTCACAGCCTCTGGTGGAGTGTTGAGAAGACTTTAATCGACTCATCCTCCTCTTCGCTCCCCATGCCCGGCCTTGTGGGTCCTTTCTACTCGTCCTGCATGTCAGAATGATCCACCGCTCAACTTCGTTTTTGGCCGTAGGGGCCTTGGTACCTATCTGTCTGCTTTGGTGATGTGTCTTAATGACTTTGTTCTCATGACTTCTGTTGTTTTAACAAGTCTCTTCTTGTAATATTCCATTTGTTCCCAGTGTTTTATGCTGTATTTCAGTTAAATTTATGAAATGCTAACAATGGCTGCAAAGCATAGAATTAATGAAAGTGCTCCTAAGCACAAATGCATTGTAAAGAGCTTAGTTGATTTCCAGTACATGAAATTATGTGTTTATGGGAGCCGAACCCATTTGTTCCCATAGGATCACTGCTTCAGTATCCTCGATTTCTATTCCCGCTGAGTTTTTCAGCAGCGTAACTCCTGTGTGTCATAAGAATTTACTGTAATATGATAAATATGAACTATAAGCAACCATCCTCTTCTCAGAGACCTGCTGTGCCACTTGGTGACATTGGCAAGCTGTTTTCCTGAACGTGGAAAGACATCTGTGATACTGGGACCACTGGAATTATCAGATGCAAAGATTCTGTCGTAAGGTTAGGTGGCCCAGCTACTCAGGAGGGATGAGCAGCTAGGTGGCCGGGTTTTGTGGGACTCTGACTGTGCATGAATTTGTCTGTTATGACTGACCAAAGACACGACAGATGTTTGGTTTCTCTACAGATGTTGCTAAGTGGCCATAGTTCAACAATTAATTAATGGTCAGATATTACTGGGCTGCTTCTGCCTGTCTGTTTAAACAAATCTGTGTCTTTATGAGTACTCATTACGTAATTAATAATTTGTGAGGTTTGTATTTGTATCTACCTGTGAACTTCTCACAGTGCTCTCTGCCTCTATTCAGTAAACTGATTGAATTTTAAAACATCAAAAAAATGAACAAACCTAACCAAAACAGGAGGCAGATATTGTAGTCACAAACAGGACCAAAGGCAAATCCCATAACTATTTTTTCCTTTCTGTAACAAGAATGAATGCATGATTTGTCAACAAAAGAATTTGTGTTGTGAAATCTAACTTAAGCTAACTCAAAATACCAAAAAGGGTTTGAGGCCTTCAAAAAACCCACAAACCTGGCCAGGCCCTTCACTGGTCTGCCTGAAGATAAGCCTAACCCCAGGCAGCCTGACCCCAAGACAGGCTTTAGCCAACACAGGCCCAAAATGGGGAATTGGCTTTTAAAGTTCAAAGAAATATCTTTAATTTTGCAAAAGACACAAAAATGCTTCTCTAAATAACTACCGTATATACTTGCGTATAAGTCGGGTCTTGAAACCTGAAAAATCGATCATAAAATCCGACCCCGACTTATATGCCCGTTCAAAAATGCAACACATTTTTTTTTTACATCTTCTTGCTTCCTCCAATCTCACACCAGTTTCTCACATCATTTCTCACCAGTTTCAGACACATCAAATTTTGTTGCAGCCAATGTCTTTCACCATTTCAATGACTTTTAATTTAAAACCAGCTTCATATTTTCTTCTGATCAAACACGCCATCGTAGATAAGGGATGATCTTACGATAAAGGTGTATGAGGGTGTGAGATACAAAAAACACAAATCAGTACCGACATCACTTTGGAATAGTTCAGGTATCACCGTGTGGTCAAGTAGGCACAATACACAGAAAAAAAGGCCGTGTGCTCCGTGGTTACTCTCTCAGGTGGGCGTTAGCATATCATAATCTCTTGGACCAATAGCGTGAGTTTTCCACATTCGACTTATATGACCAACATTATAAAATACCAGAAATTATACGGTAAAATCAAGCCCTGACGTATACGCGGGAGAACTTAAACACAAGTATATACAGTAAAAAAAAATCACAGAATAGGAAAGAAGGCTTTCTGTCCAATGTCAGAAGCAGCTATAATGGGCACTTGAGCATTGGAATTGGACTTTGGATCAACAGAAGAAGGTTGTCTGGTCTGATGAATCCTGTTTTCTGTTGTATCATGTGGATGACTGGATACCCATAAGTTGTTTGTCTAAGGAAGTGATGGCGCAAGGATGCAGTGTCAGAAGAAAACAAGCTAATGGAGAGAGTGTGATGCTTTTGTAATATTCTGCTAGGAAACCCCTGGGTCTGGGCATTGATGTGGACGTTAATTTTGACATGCACCACCTACCTAAACATTGTTTCAGTCCAGGTACACCTTCATGGCAATGATATTCCCTGATGGAAGTGGCATCTTTTACCAGGATAATGTGCTCTGCCACCCTGCATTAATTGTTCGGAAATAGTTTAAGGAGCACGATGAAGAGTTCAGAATGTTGCCCAGACCTCCAAATTCCTTGGATCCCAATCCAAATGAGCATCTGTGGGATGTGTTGGAATAAGAAGTGTGATCCATGGTGGCTGAACCTCACAACCTACAGGGATCAGAACATCTACTGCAAACACTCTGGTGCCAGACACCTTAGGACATCTTCAAAGGTCTTGTAGAGTCCATGCCTTGGTGGGTAGAGCTGTTTTGATGTCACACAGAGGAGCAACAGCATATTAGGCAGGTGTTCATAATGTTTTGGCTCATTAGTGTAGATTGTGTGCAAAATAAATGAAGGGAATGAATAAATGAATGAGACCAAGACTTTTATCACATTTGATTTTACTTGCCCAACAGGGCCACGGTGCTAAGGAACATTTATTACTAATTCAATATCTGTTACATAAAGTTGCCTAACCGTAGTGTCACTCTTTAATTAGAATAATGCAATTAAAGATTCATTAATGTCCTTAATTTAATTAGGACACAAATTTAAAATCCATCAGCCTGCTGCAGATCCCGTATTCATTTTTAAGCCAGTCAGATTAAACTGGAGCCACACTGGAAAACAAAGTTTTCACATCGTTGACCCTCATCTGTAGTGAAGTTCATTTTAATTTCATTCTTCAGCCTGACATTTAAAGGAAGTGGGCTCAAAATATTATGGAAATTATTTATTGAAATTCCCTTCATTTGTAGATAGCAATTAGTGATGGAAAGAATACGTGAACATTTATGAGGCCTTTAATTAGGCAACTGCCTGTAAAAATTCTCATTACCTGGTGAGATCTTTTCGCAGGCCACAATGAGAGTCCACCTCTAAGAATACCTGCTTGAACCAAAATGAGGTTAACCATGGAGCAAAATCACTCCTGGACAAGCGATACTGGGGGATGTCATCAAATACCTGAGCAAAGGGGGCCAAATCCTTGAGTGACCCCCATGAGTCACCACTTTATAAAGCTGTGTTACCTGACTTTCCTAAGACAGTGGGCCTTGGTTAGTGTCATCGGAGGTATCAGAAGTACGATGGAACTAACTACTGTAAGGGTATTTTTGTAGACAATATTTGTAGTTTTCTTACTGGGGGAAAATATAATTAGGACCCTGGAGTTGCTTAGTTTTGAACTCCCTACATACAGTTGACCCCGGGTAGAACATTCCAGCCATATATGAAGGTCTGCTTTTCCTAGTGACTTGGCTTTTGTTGATGGTCATTGGAAAACATAACTTTACCGGAAAATGTATTCTTTAGAATTGAAATGGATAATAAGTAGAAATAAGGGGAATTTTGGGTATATATTATTAATATTATTAGATGTTTATAATTTTCATTTGTTCATATTGTTACCTACTCCAAAAGCCATCACCAGGCAATAAAGGTCTTGTTTTATTTGAACATTTTTCAAGCAGCAATGGCATTAACAGGCTGTACATTTATGCAGCCCATGCAATGAAATGAACATTTAGAATTTTGGGGTTATTTTTTCTCTGTAAATGCATGGTAGTTATCATTTGGTGGATGTAGGAAAGAAGACAATGGAGTCTCAAGTGTATACAATCAAGGGAAGGCCTTTATATGAAGAGTGAGGCTCAGAACAGAAGAGTGCATTAGGCACTGTACAGAAATGAACAGGTGATAAGAAATAATACTGTGAAGTAAATGCAGCGAACACCCCTCTCAGTTCTGGCTGTGGGGGACATCTTAGTGTTTAAACTGACGTCACTTGAGGATGCCACTTCTTCCCCTACTTTCCCTCTGTCCATTTTTTGCTCCTGGTGAAACAGCACCTACTCTAAAAGCCACAGAGCGGGCACCCACACTCAAGCTTTCTAGCACATTTGCTAACCACGTCTTCCTTGAGCGTCATCAGACATTCCTCCTTCCACTTCATGGGTCACTCTACATACTACACGTGGTGATCCCATCTCTTTTTCCTGTCCAGGAGACCTCTCCATCTTAACTCGTCTGTCTATCCTATTGGTCAGTGCCGCACTTGTTTACCCCGCCCATCACTTCAGCCAGTAGCCTTCATTTGCATAAACTGGCCATCTCCAGCTCAGCACAGTGCCGAAAATCAAGAGCAGTGTGGGGGTAGCAAGTGGGGTGACCACCCCAGGCCCCACTCCTAAGGGGGCCCCACTTTTGAGGTCCATGTATCCCGTTCGAGTGGATTTGTCAAGTTATATTGTCCAGTAGATGTATATTTGAGACGCTTCTAAGAGGAACCCTTTTAAAATCACTCTTCAAGGTCAAATTCCATAGTCTGAATATTAATGCACAAAAACATGATAACCGGCTGACATGACATCAACGTGAGTTATGACTGTGACATCCTGCATATCGAGACTCAGAGAATACTTGCAATTTGGGTACTTTTTCTAGAAGTTCCGCCTGACACCGCATCGCATTTCACACTGTCGTGGTATTGTCATTTAAGAATTGCACTTTTTAAATAGATTATATTTTGTTAAAGTCAGCATGTTATCTTCCACAATTTAGCTAAATACTGTAATGAGAAAATACAGTGTAAGTTAACATTATTTTTATTAAATTCACGTGCAAGTTTATACAGTCCACACATACCGATAACAGCGTTTGACATAACTGGCCCCACGTGGGGTTGGCCAGCCCTAGGCCCCCCACATCCCTAAGGCCGCCTCTGACGAGTATGGATGCACCCCATTAGAAAAGCCCCCTCGCTACAGTATTATAAAAAAACACAGGTCAGCTAATTTTCTTTTTCTATAATGTCACCAAATTTCACTATTGCAGTGATTGAATATTGATATATCAAAATGTCCTTTCTTAGCAGATGCCTACTGCCCTAGATGTACAATCCTGCCAAATTGCACTTTTTAAATTAAATAGAAATCAGAGTTTTTGCTGATGAGTGAGTGAGTCAGTCAACTATATATATAAATTACAATTAAAAAGTTAATGTGTTAATGTTTGCGATTAATGTGGCCTGTTTAACGTGTTAATAAATATTGTCGCATCCAGTGCCAGCCACGAGGCAAACGCCTCAAGCAGTGCTTTGGTCAGGGCAGCATTTTCATGTAATTTTTTTTTATGAAATAATAATACAAAAAAGTTAAGTCTGTACCTAAAGAATTACATACATATCCAGTGCCATATTTATATACTACTTTTAAAACTTTTATTAAATAAAATTTTCATTTAGAGATTTAACATTTCGTATTACGTGGATCACAGCAATATGCCACGTGTCAATACGCAGCACTGGTGTTCATTTTCTTGATTTCTACATACTGACATCGGTGCAGGGCTGTGGGAGGAAAAGAGGGTTTCAGAGGGTTTACGGTGGTCCCAGTGCAATGAAAAGTTGGAAGGTAAAGATGATGCTCTCTCTCTCTTTTTTCATTTCATTTTTGTGTAAGAAGAATCAAATCAATGTCATATCTCATAAGTGCTAAATAAGTTATCCTTGAGTGGCACTAAAACCAAAATAAGTCTCTAGTACCTCTGTTTTTGACTTGCCAGTCTGCCAGCTAGCTGACAGCACTGACTACCCCAATGTAACAGAAGTGTAGTGATTATCCCCAGCCATCATTCCAGTTTGCAGTCAAAGGCGTAGCTAGGGTTTTCAGCGCCCGGGGACAACTGAAGATTTTGCGCCCCCTCCTGTTTGCCAAAATACAATGGGGAAGGGAAATTTGGCACCCCCTGGATGCTGTGCCCGGGGACAGATGTCCCCCCTTGCCCCCCCCCCTAGCTACGCCACTGTTTGCAGTATCTTCACTAATTGATTCAAAGAAGGCAACATAACTATCCAGGTAATGCACGGTGCCAGTTTTTAAGCGAGACAGCAGCTTTTTTAGCGTGCCAGGAGCAAAGTTGTGGGTAGAGCAGTGTTTTCTAGCCTTTTTTCTGTGGTGGCACACTTTTTGCAACCCAAAAAATCCCGAGGCACATGCACACCACGATTCTACCAACTACAAAAGCATTAAATCTCTTAGATGTGCTAAACTGTCTAAAGGGGGGGTACAGGGGGCTGCAAAAAAAAAGCAGCCATTCACAGTTCCAGTTCCCTACCTTAAAAGACCAGATAACTTCCATGTACCTCAGTTCCCTCTTGGACTCCAATCTATGCACATTGGTGCGATTTTCATAACCCTTTTGCAGCCTGGGATAATATACGGGTGCCTGCCCCAAACCTTTTTTGTGTGTTTCAAGGCTGGTTCTTTCACAATATACATACTGTATATATATATATATATATATATATTTTATATCCATCCATCCATCCATCCATTTTCTAACCCGCTGAATCCAAACACAGGGTCACGGGGGTCTGCTGGAGCCAATCCCAGCCAACACAGGGCACAAGGCAGGAAACAATCCTGGGCAGGGTGCCAACCCACCGCAGGACACACACAAACACCAAGCACACACTAGGGCCAATTTAGAATCACCAATCCACCTAACCTGCATGTCTTTGGACTGTGGGAGGAAACCGGAGCGCCCGGAGGAAACCCACGCAGACACGGGGAGAACATGCAAACTCCACGCAGGGTGAACCCGGGAAGCGAACCCGGGTCTCCTAACTGCGAGGCAGCAGCGCTACCTGTATATGTATATTGTTGTACATGGGTGTCGGAGGAGCTCAATCGAGGTATGAAAGTTCACAATCACTAACATTCTCTTCTTCTTCCATCCCTGCAGTGTCAAGAAACCGCCCAGTGAAGACATTTAGCCCCGCCCCTCCAGTTTGTGCATTATAAGAAGTTTGACTGCTCAGAAGGAGGCATCATTTTTCCACTAAGTGCAACATGCTGGACAAAGCTCTAAGGAACAACCCTTATTTAGCCGGCCTAGCAGGCTATTTATTTTATTAACTAAAGGCCTGACTTTTTGTTTGGATTAACATATTAAACAGGAATACCCAGTTGGTGTCCCAACTTTTCCTTTTTGCTTGACCAGTCATTCCTGCACCTGGCCACTACATTTATATATATATATATATATATATATATATATATATATATATATATATATATATATATATATATATATATATAGATCTATCGATTAACTGTTTTCTAGGCAGCACTTTACAAAAGAGAATGGCTGTGTGATGAATGCACTCCTCCCTGCCATCGAACCTTGTGAAAGGTGAAAGGTGCTGTACAAAGTAAAGACTGAAATGAATATCAGGCTTAATTTCATGTCTGATGTGGTAAGGAAAAGCAATTTGGAGGTGCATACCAGGCCGGCTCAGATTCCTTAGTTACGTTCCCTTAGGATGTTGACAGAAAGTGGAACAACCGGAGAAAATGCATGAGAGCTTGGGGTGAAAGTGCAGACCCCACAGAAGCAATACCTGCACCTTTCTTTTGCTGAAAAGTCTCTGTGTTTTGCTAAACGATTACAAAATTCAATTTTCAGTGGACAGCAGTGCACTTTGTGCCATTTTTATGATGTCTCCCTCTTTCCCCAAAGACGTTTTTCTTACTTCTGACTGTGCAGTAAAGAGGGCCGGTGGGATGGCATTTACAGAATAAGTGGGATGGCCTCTGAAATCTCACAGCAGCTCTCACCATTCATCAGCTCAAGGCATGGTCAGACTCCCAGGACACCCAAGAAATCCCATTAGCTTTCTTTTCTCCTCCCTTCCACCCACAGGTATTTTATTAGCCCGGCTGTCTGCTAAAGATGAGCATCCCAGCTCAGACTGAGCGCCGTCCACATCCACGCACGATCAGCAAGTGTGTGCTTACTGGGAAAATCCAAACATGTCAAAAAGTGCCGGGTCAGGGCCCAGGGTGCGAGGTCATTGATTTTCTGGTATAAATAAGGGCCAGGCTTTAAACTGGAAGATAAAAGAGAAAGTGAGTCCCCTGACAATCCCCTTAAAGGTAATCCTGAATCTGAGACAGGAAAAGAGGTGAATGTGGCTGCAGGCATTGACTGGGAATCACTTTGCTATCTTGACATTTTGATTGTGTTCACTGGGAAAGACGCTCAATAAATTCAAAAGTAGACTGAGGAGCACAGCAGCAACATGTGTTCAAGTCTGTCTGCGTCAGCTGATTTTACAATATTAAAATAATAACGTCTGTAGTTAACTTTGAGTGGCACAGTGGCAGTGGTCTTCACAGTCCAAGCTGTCTGTGTGGAGTTGGCACGTTTTCCCATTCCGTCTGCATGAATTTCCTCCAAATACTAAACTCTACTTCTACATCTATAAGACATGCATGTGAGGTTACCTGGCGGGTCAAAGCTGGTGAGGTGTGAGTGAGTGTGAATGTGCCCTGTCACAGACTGGTGCCCCCTCTGGACTTGGCATCTGCCTTAATACTCCCATGATAGACCCTAAAACCAGTTTAGATAAGGATGGTTTGCTTCAATGATAAACAGGCTATGTCCACACTAGTACATTTTTATTTAAAAACAGACATCCACACAAGTCTTTTCACATCCTTTACAAAAGTATATGCATCCACACTAAAACGACAGCATTAATGGAAAATGCTGGAAGGGCTGATTACGCCGCCAGCCACAGGATTTATCACGGAATTGTAGCGACCCGGTAAGTATATGGCTTTCAAACAGTACAAGAGGCAGTGCAGATCTAAGCAGCACACCAAGAGCCATGGAAAGCAACTCCTCTGTGTCCACGATGTCAGAATGTGGTGACCAGTCAGAGAATGAGGGTCCAGTCAGGGAAGGGTCATGTAATAAGCACCAAAAAAATCAGAGCACCTCTTTGAAAAAATGCATTTTCACCTTCAAATTACAACATTTTGAGGAGTGTGTGGCTCCAGTGTGGCTTAGCAGAAGTTTCTGTTCTCGGGGTCAGTGGGGAGGAAAGACGGAAATGGATGACTAATGTTAGTCTTTTTGGTAGTAGTGTGGATGTGGCCATAGTGTCACTATGGTGTGTTTACCAGTAATAAACATAACAGTAAAATTAATATTATTTATGCTTGTCCAGCATGAAGAAATAGTGACTGTTTAAAAGGCTTCATCATTATAATCAAGTTTCATCTAACCTCACTCTAAAAATCAAAATGACAAATTTGAAATCTGAATAATTCACACAATCCTCATTCCAAATGTTTGTAATGCACCATCTGTTGGAATGAAAAATGTAACACGTGTATCTATGTCATATATCATTTGGTATGGGATTCATTAAAGCAGTGTTAATGTTTGTGATGGGCCAACTGTTGGAATGAGAAATGCAATTCATTTTATTACTACAAATTTTTGTGATGTGCCATCGGTTGGAAAGAGAGAGACACAGAAACTAGACAGACACACAGACACCCTATCATTTCATTAAGGAGAATAGATGAATTTCTTATTAGTAACTGTAACAATAGGGTTACTGAATGAAAAGGTATGCCTTCCCTTATTTACAGTATTTATGGTGCCATAAAAATTTGCTCTTTCCACATTTACTCTGTCATTATTAATTTTTGACACAGAATTCTTTCAACTAAAATATGATATTAGATAAGCACATTAGAACACTCGAGACGAGAACAGGCCATTCAGCTACAACAAAGCCCACCAGTCCTGTCCACTTATTTCTTCCAAAATAACATCAAGTCGAGTTTTAAAGGTCCCTAAAGTCTTACTGTCTACCACACTACTTTGTCTCTTATTCCAAGGGTCTATCGTTCTTTGTGTAAAGAAAAACTTCCTAATGCCATCCATCCATCCATTTTCCAACCCACTGAATCCAAACACAGGGTCACAGGGGTCTGCTGGAGCCAATCCCAGCCAACACAGGGCACATGGCAGGAACCAATCCTGGGCAGGGTGCCAACCCACCACAGAACTTCCTAATGTTTGTGTGAAATTTCCCATTCTTCTTGGCAGCTCCTCTCATGCTCTGTTAATCCATTAAACTAACACACACCAAGTGGCTTCTGTCCCTCCACCTTCGAACGCCTGATTGATGGAGCGCTGCTGAGACGGTCATCCTTCTGACAGGCTCCAACATCTCAGCAGAGGACTCCTAAAGCTCCATTAGAGTAACCACTGGGTTCTTGGTCGCCTCCCTGACCCTGACCTTTCACTCAACTCTAGAAGAGTCCCGGTGGTTCACACGTCTTCCATTTCACAATTGTTGAGGCCACTGTGCTTACAGGGAACACTCAAAGCTTTAGAAATGGTTTGCCCACCTTGCCCTGATCTAGACCACAACTGTTTGATTGCTGATGCCTTCAGACACTTTCTTGGACTTCACAGCTTGGTCTAGTGGGTGAATTGGGTACCTTAGACACACAGGGGTGTAAACGCTGTCTAATCAATCCAGTTGGCCACTGGTGGGCTCAGTCAAGTCCTCAACACATCACGAGGAGAATCAAAGCACATGGGGTGCACCTGACCAGTTTGGAGGGCCACAGCAAAGGGAGTTGTGAATATTTATGGAAATGAGAGATTTCAGCTTTTGATCTTTTAATAACTTTAAAAATCTTTAAAAGTTTTCACTGTCATTATGGGTTATTGAGTGATAGGCAATAATGGCAAAAGTTATCCATTTAAAAGTGAATCTCCAACATGAAAAAGTGTGCAGAAAGGGGGTCTGAATCCACTGTATGTGTCTAAAATATTAATTTCTGAGCAATAGTAATAAAAACCTTAATAAGTCCAACTTCATTATTTTACTTAAACATGTATTTACTGATAATAGTAATAATAATGATAACCTAATGGTACAAAATAAACAAACAAAAAGGCACTCTTTATTTAAAATATACATTTCTGATTAATAATAATAATAATAACCTTATAATATTAAAAGAGTAAAAATTAATTGCGTTACTTTTTATATATATTTATTTCTTGATAATAATAATAATGATGATAAACATGATGGTACAAGTGGGCAGCACGGTGGCGCAGTGGGTAGCGCTGCTGCCTCGCAGTTGGGTGATCTGGGGACCTGGGTTTGCTTCCCGGGTCCTCCCTGCGTGGAGTTTGCATGTTCTCCCCGTGTCTGCGTGGGTTTCCTCCTACAGTCCAAAGACATGCAGGTTAGGTGGATTGGCGATTCTAAATTGGCCCTAGTGTGTGCTTGGTGTGTGGGTGTGTTTGTGTGTGTCCTGCGGTGGGTTGACACCCTGCCCAGGATTGGTTCCTGCCATGTGCCCTGTGTTGGCTGGGATTGGCTCCAGCAGACCCCCGTAACCCTGTAGTTAGGAATATAGCGGGTTGGAAAATGGATGGATGGATGATGGTACAAATTAAATTAGATAAAAGGAATTACTTTATGTATTTAAAATTTAATTTAATAATAATAACAGAAGTGTATTACTAAATACTAAGAATAAATAATCTTTCACTTTTTTAGTTCTATATTAATTGCTAATAACGAGGACCAAATAAATTCTGAAAAGCTATGATTGATTTGATTTCATATATAAATTCTCCTGACCTGACTCTCGTTTTTAATTTCTCCTAACGTTGCTGAGGCGCTGTATATTATCTGCACATCATTTTTGTTCTGTTTTTTAATTTTATTTGTTCCGCGTGTCTTGAGTTCGCTACTGCGTTGTCCAGTTGCCAGGGTAACTTTTCTCGTCGTTGGGGGGCGTGGCTCCCGAGTTCCTCACCTGATGGCAATTGCGGCGGTGGGTTTAAATATCCGCCCACCTGAGTTTGTCTTTATCCGAGCTACGGATAAAAAAAAGTTTTTTTTCCTTAATGTTATGTTAAATTTATTGCGAAGTATTATTTATTTATTTATTTATTTATTTATATTAAAACGATCTGTTGTTGTCCTGACTTTTGTTTTGTCCTTCAGACCGCGATTTTTGATTTCGCCATTTCGGCACTTTGTCTGGTTAGCTCTGCAAAAAAAATTGTCGGCATAATTCAGCTCGAGAAAATGAGCGGTCCCGAGATAAGATGTAATTTTCGGGATGGGGTGGAAGTGATCAGATGTTCATGTCTTTAAAAAAAACAAGGCGGGGTTATTCAGACCGCAAAGGATAATTTGGTGGCGGCGGTGGTGAACGATCTCACATCTGCGGTCCATGCGGCTGCAAGTGCAACTCCTAGCAGCATGTGCGCTCGTGAAACAGCGCCTTTAATATCTCATTCTGCTCTTTACTCCGAATGAGTGCGAGAGATTTTAAAATCAATGTCGAATAATATTGGAACTCTTGTACAAAAAATGTCCACTAAATCTGCTCTGTACAAGAAGCTATGATAAAAGGCTTCACTAATGCTTGACACAAACAATGTGTTGCATTTCATTAAGTATCTTTGTGTCTTTGATGCATCAAAATGGTCCGAATTAGTAAAAAAATAGACCATTAGAGTGGCAGCAGGATTCAGTCTACCAGTGATTTGTATTAAGTTTTATATGCTGACTACAGAAGCCGGGTGAGCTGTAGGCTTAATTATGGCGCCGAAATGAGGATTGTCCGCAGAAATTAGTGATGAGCTAACTGACCAGAACATCGGGTTGCGCCTTGAATCTGTTATTGAAGCAGCTCTAAAGGTGGGGCACCCGTTTATCAGAGAGAAGGCTGAAATGTAAGCGGGCAAGGGGACCAGGTAATCATGACTGTAGCTGAAACTACCAACACCCCCAAGCCTTTGGAGTATGGAGATGCCTCCATTAGGCCCAAACGCAGCGTAGAATACAGGAGCTCTTGTGCTTCTCCTTATTGCAATGAGGCCTGGCGGTGGGTGTCCGCTAACATTGTGCTGCAGGGAAACTGGAACAGCCGCTCAACTAGGGAGCGTCCTTTATAGTCCAAGTCATCTTATTATCTTCTCAATAATGCCAGTGTCTCAGTATTTAAACAATTCAGAAGTCTCTGAAGTTTGCTTTTTTTTGGTTGAGTGGCTGAATATTTATCCTATACCTTCTTTTTGTGGATGGCTGTGGGCATTTAGACTTGACATCATTATACTGAAGTTAAAAATCAGGCTGTCCAATGGGGAGCAACTTTTTAAATTTTTTTTTATTTAAATCTAAATTTAATCCCCATACCCGAAATTGTCCCCAGTTTTCCATGGCTACTAAAATGTAATCCTTGCATTGACTGGTAAGAGAAGGAAATCGCACATGGCGGTCATGAGTGTCTAGAGTAGTGTTTAATGTCCATTCCCATGACTATTGGTTTTTTGATAACATGTTTGTCCTTCCTCTTGTACTCCATTTATGGACGTATTAAAATAAGCAGCCAACGCTCTGAGATTATGATTGTGGTATGGAGTTACTCCCAGATGCCTCCCTGCCTAAAGACTAAGTACTGTACAGTATATGCATTGTCCTGAGCAGAACAAAAAGCAATGGGGGATTATATTAGTGAAAATCTACTGAGTGGTTGTAGTGTCCTGTCCATTGGTCCTCTAAGGGGTGCGTAGGGTGTTTAAGAAACAGATGGTGTTTTATATCTGGATTGATTACCGTATGTACTCGCGTATAAGTTGGGTCTTGAAACCAGAAAAATTGATCATAAAATACGACATTTTTTATTTTTACATCTTCTTGCCTCCTCCAACCTCTCCTCAGTTCCTCAGACACATTGAATTTTGTTGCAGCAGCGCAGTTACCAATTTCTTTTGCTACTTCAACGATGTTTAATTTAAAACCAGCTTCATATTTTCTTCTGATCGAACTCTCCATCGTAGATAATGGATGCTCTTATGATAAAGGGGTATGAGGGTGTGAGATACACAAAACAGTGCAAACATCACTTCAGAATAGTTCAGATATTACTGTGTGGTCATGTAGGCACAATAAATAGAAAAACAAAAGGCCGTGTGCTCCCCCTGTGGTCACCCTCTCAGGTGGGCGTTAGCAGATCAGAATCTCTTGGACCAAGTGGTGAGTTTTCTGTGTTCGCCTTATACGACGACATTATAAAGTACCAGAAATTATACGGTAAAATCAAGTCTCGACTTATCTGCAGGAGAACTTAAATGTGAGTACATACTGTATAGAGAACTAAACAAATTACTAATAATAATCTACTCCCTCCTATTCATTCTGTCTGCTCTTAATAAGTAACTGGCTCTGCAGTTTTTCTGAGCTTGATCTCTGTGTCTTATCTGAATTGGAAAACTGCTTTCAACAGAGCTATGGTTCTTTATGAATAGAACATCCTACCCTTTGGATTAGCTGATGTGCCCGCCATATTACAAAGATGTTTGGAATTATTGTTTACTAAATATTGGTTACATTATGATTCCCAACCCCCACCCATTCCCCAAATATTTCAAAACACACATTAATCAAGTAAAGGAAATGCTTCTTCAGCAAAATCTGCTTGTGAAACTCAGTGTAAAGTGACGTGTGGGGTGTGTGACTTCCAGGACAAGACAGGCTATGGGGGGCTCAAAAGTAAAAGCCATTCTTAAATGGTCTCCTCCTATGAATCTTAAACAAATACAAAGATCAGTTGGCTTTGCCGATGCCAGTCGTAGATCTTCTTCTCCTGGGTTGAGTTGGTCAGAGGCTGTGGTTGGCCACTTGATATCTGCAGGTTCTGTCACATAAATTGATTTTATTGATCTGTATCTCATCAGACATCGTGTTGGTCTGGTTTCATATCCCTTGTCATTTCTTGTCCACTCGACCCTTCATGTCTGTTTTTCTTCTAGCCCTTGTTATGTCACTCGTCCCAACTACAAACCCCCCGCTCCCCCTGCTGGCCCACCCAGAGTTGAAGAGTCTGAAGAATACGAAGTCCAATCTGTTGTAGACTCTGGCCAGGAAAGACGCTGGTTGAATATTTCCTTCATTGGAAGGCCTATGAATCCAAGGGTGGTCCTGGGTTTGGTACCATTCTCTTGACGCCCTAACCCTTTCTCCCTCAATCCCGATGGACATGTCCACACACCTCGTGTTTTTTTTAGTTATGTTTTTGAATTTTATTTCTTCTGGAAGCTGTCTCGTGTGCTCTGACTGCACTGCAGCTTGTTTCAGTTGCCAGAGTAACCCTTCCTGTCATTGGGGGGGGGCGTGGCTCCCGGGTTCATCACATACTGTCCGTTGCCGTGGTGACTTTAAACAGCTGCTCACTTGGGCGTGTCGTAATCTGGGCTGCAGATAATAAAACTCGCTAAACTGCATGTGAGTAATTCGTGTTTTCTGAGTCGATCCCTTGCGTTTCTGTTCTTCTGTCCTCAACGTTTTTACTGTACTTGGTTTTGTTTCGGCTGTTCAGTTATGCATCTAAAAATCTCCCCAACCCAACCACCCCAAAACCCAGGGATCCAATATTCACATTTTGCTTTTTATTTCAATGAGTTTTTACTTGACTTTTTAATTTTGCTATTCTCTCACAAAGCTGTTTTTGAGCTTGTTTGTGTTGATGGATACTGCACTGTTGCCTGATGAGGTCAGCTGGAAGTGTGCAGCACGTGACATCACCAGGTCAAAGGTAAAACAGCCAGCGTCGTACACTTCCTGTGTGTCCATTTTAAGAAAAAATCGGCGTTCTGTTTGTTTTATTCATTGAAAGTTTTTTTGTTTTTGAATTCTTTGCTGTCGCCAACATCATTTTGTCTCATTTTGGCCCGATCGGGTGTCTGTTCTGGCTTTTCAGTTTTTTGTTTGTGTTACATCCTGGGCTTAGTTTATTAGCTTCTTGTGCTCCTGGTTACGACATTCACTTGCTTTCCTGACACACATTTGATTGTATAATTTGTGCAATTTCTTAATCGGCTAGTTTTAAATATACAGTATAAACATACTATTAAAATAATAGGTTTGTCCCTTTTTATACATGCAACAAATTATTCACACAAAATAAAACTTTACTTTAACACAAGCATTTTTACGGCTCATTGACCACACCGGCCTGCGTCCTCCACGATTCCTAGGAGTTCAAACTGAAGCATTACCCGAGAATGAGTCTCCATGATTCTCAGTTGTTTGAGTTGTAACCTTATGCTCTATGCATTTTTAACTGTGTTGTCATGCTTTGCTTTCAAATGGGGACAGTGTCATACGTAATTAATAAAATATTTAAAATGCTATTAAACTGTATTGAGACCAGCAGAACAGACCACAAACAGTTGCTGAAGAGTGGGGCACCAACCCGGCGACCCCGTTTAATATAAAAAGAAACGAATAAGGAGTGTGTGGGTGCACAACAAAAAAGTCTGCCTTTAATGGCCCAAAGTTGAAAACCTCCATTAGGAGCAAGGTGCCATTTTTATGGAGGAGCTCTGTCTTCTTAGAAGATCTCATCAGAGTGAGACGCCACCTTATGAGAGCTCTCTGCTTTTATGACGTCTGACCAGAGGGGGTGGAGTTAGTCGACCTCCAAGATGGCTGATTGGGACTTATTGGAAGACCGTTAGTAGCAGTGCCCCTCTCATCCTGGCATGGTGTCACTAACCTTAACAGAGCCAAGCAGGTGATCCCTAGGTGCACATAACTGACAATATGAATTATTTCATTATTTGCAGTGCAATTCATTCAGAAGGAACCCTCCTTCTTGAAAGACTTGTCTTTACTGCCGTTGGCCCCCGGATCTTATTGACGTATCAAACAAATAATCGAATGAAATGAATCGATTCACCTAAATGAACAGTTTGAAAAAATGTTTAAATTAAAATTGTTATAAAATGCGTTTCATATTTATTCCAACAGATGGCGCATGACAAATATTTAATGCTGCTTTTACAAATCCCATACCAAGTGGCACATAACAGATGCAGTAACTGGATGGGCACACAGATCCTGACACACACACATACTCGCGCACTTTTTTTTATTATTAATCAAGGTTTGATTAAAAAAAATCACTACACTATGTAGGCAAATCTGGGGCCAATTCAGGGTGGGATGCCAGTCCATTGCAGTTCAGTCACTGGCACTAATTAAATCGGGTACACGTTTGGAATTGCCAGTTAACTTTACCCAAATGTACTTGAGTTATGGAGGGATATCCGTACCAGCAAGTCTGGGAGTCAAACCCAAGTCTGCCACACTGCTGTTCCCACTCATCAATGTAAGCACTAAAACAGAATATTTCAAACACCATCAAGACGTCACCTACTGCCCCCCAGCCCATGTGTAATAATAAGTAGATTAGGGATGATAAGAAAAATGGAGAGACCCTCAGCCCATTTCTCCTTCAACTCCATGGGCCCCTAAGATCGCCCTTCTGCCTGTCTGTGCCAGTCACTGGTGGCACTTTAGCACGTAGCCCCCATTTGGCCGCTCCCCTCCCTCGTCCCAGTTTTGCGCAGACACATTAAGTCGTCTGAGTACCTTGTCACACAATCAGACCTTATCATGCGGTGGCGGGGGCCTCAGCGGGGGACGCCTGCTGCTTGAAGCCTTAGCTAATTTTAGTGTGCATAGTCTGCACTGGCTGCTATTAAAAGTCTCCATTTATTTTCAGTATTAAATGTTTCCCTTATCAGCGTCGCTGGGGATTTAGAGATTGCATGGGAAGCAAATGACACGGGCCTGGAGAGGACGCTAGTCACACAGCACCACGTTTCCACACACAGAGGACATTTAAAAACCGCAATCAACGTGATGGCATGAAATCTGAGAGCACATTTTACACAAAGGGAACCCACAGAAGGCACCGCAGTCCAGAAGTGAATGCCAGGCTGAAGTACTGGGAGGGAGCACAGCCTTGAAATTTGTCGGATTGAAAATCTTATTAATGTGCCCGTTTATAAGGGAGTGTTCTGTGATCAAAAATAACGTGCTGAAAGAAACTAAACAAACCACAGTAGTGGATTTAGCAGACGATACTCGGGAGGGAGGATTCGAGGGAGTAAACGGCCAGCAAAGCGGAGATCGGGGTCCTGAGTTTTGTACCTTTTTCAATTTTTTTTTTTTTTCTTCTCTTTGAAGCTACTGACCTTATTTTCTCAGTTTATTTATTCCCCATGGTGGTGAGGAATTCTGCAAGTGAGGAATCTATTTTTGAGAGTAAAAATGTTCTGAGGCTATCATTATTATTTTAACATCTGAAGTAATGCTTTTTTTTCCTGTGGGCACTGCAATTTTTGGCTTTTCTTCGAGCAGGTTGGTAGTCACAAAGTGGCATCACCTTTATGACCGTACTAGCTGTGTTACCCATCTAAGACGAGTTTATTCCAGTGCACCACCTGTTAGTAAATATTTTGTAATGTATATAGTTATAAAATGCCTTTCATATTTATTCCAACAGATGGTACATGACATTTAATACTACTTTTACAAATCCCATACCAAGTGGCATATAAGAGACATGCAGCAACCAGATGGGCACACAGATCCTGACACACACACACTTGCACACTTTTTTCCTTTCATTAGTATCAATAAAGGTCAGTGTCTCACACTCCCAGCTTGTCCGAGAGTCTGGAAACTTTGAGAAGTTTCAGGCGCAGTTATCCGTATTTAGGACCTTCAATGTGGTTTGACTCGTGCATTGACTGGCATTTTTTGGGTTATGTTCTCTGTGGTATGTAGTGACTTTGATAATATCTGGCTCTAGCATTTTAGCTTTCCTTTCTTGCCTTTTTTTTCCCTGTTATGGGTGGAACAGTTAGTAGGTTTCACCCTCTCAATCCTGCTGAGGTGGCCAGACCCCTATAAGACCCTGCCACTCACTTCCTGTTCTCTTTCTCACACTCTAAGGTGGCCATCGAGCCCCCACCCCATCTCACCTCCCACTTTTGATTAAATGAGTACAGCAAGGAAGAAACCATTTGTACCTCACACTCTTTTTCAGCAGTCGGGGGTCCAAGCACATCCTACAAAAGGCAACCAGACCCCCTGCTGGCCAAAAGAGTGGTCTCTGCCAAAAAGAGTTGTGCAAAAAAAAAAAAAAAAAAAAAACTATTAGTGCTAAAGATCTTTGTGAAAAGTTCAAAAAACATGGAATGGCATCTGCTGCATACTGCCGTCTTAACAGTGTGACGAAAGTGATGTCCCTGCCACCCGTTTGATGTGACTAGCAGTGGCTCTGTCACTAACAATATGGCAGCACCCTAATGAAATTGGTGTTCATCACAATGAATACCCGTTCCCAAAATTGTCCCCTTTGGCACCGCAGAAATTTTCAACAAAAACATTTCTATAGCACATTTTCATACAAATGCAGTTCAAAGTGCTTTACATGATGAAGAAAGAGAAAAAAGACAAAGTAAGAATTAAAATAAGAACATTAATTAACATAGAGTAAGAGTAAGGTCCAATGGCCAGGGAGGACAGAAAAAACAAAACTCCAGACAGCTGGAAAAAAAAAATCTGCAGGGGTCCCAGGCCACGAGACCACCCAGCCCCCTCTAGGCATTCTACCTCACATAAATGATCAGTCCTCATTGTATTCAGGGTTCTCATGGAAGGACTTGAAGACGACAGTCATGTGGACTTCTGGCCTTTAATCCATCAATGGAGGGACATCAATATTAACCCCTTATGCGCTTGGATTTTTGGCATTATTGAGCCAAAATGAAATATCCACAAATAAGTGGCGGCCACTCTGCTCTAGTAATAAAGAAGCTGCAAATGGATGAAGAGCGGCGAGTGCAATGCTTTTTAAATAATTTATTACAACTATACAACTTAATTTCCACCAACAAACTTATTGCTTTAGGGATTTCTGTTTTATAAGGCTGGGTTTTGCTGCACATAACTGACATTTTATGACACACAGCCCTGGATTCGAGTTTCTGTTGTGTCCCAGTATGTCAGCTGTCATTGTCACATCCCATAGCATTGCAAAGTTATGCAGTTTGGGCACAAGGTGCCCCCCCTCCCCTTTTTTCTGGAAATATTTCCTATCCTGCACCTAAATAATCTCTTTAGTGTTGCAGTTATATTTTTATTTTTTTTAGAAAAAAGTATACCCACAAACCCCTTTATCACTCTGAAGCAACAATACACAATTTGTAATTCTCAACGTAGAACGTAATTACGTCTTCATCCAAAGTTTTACTTTCAAAATTGTTTGCATGGAAAGACCGGACATATGTTTGTGCTGTAATTAACAATCTCCTGGCTTCTGTTGCAGTTACCCCATAAAAGTTCAGTGCGTGTTTTCTGAATTTATTTTTCTTGCGTTTCAGGTCTTGAATAAACTAAGTACATACATACATGTGTTTTCACAGCGGCGTCCTCCAGTGCTGGGTTACCCGGGTGGGGGTCCTGAGCGCACAGCTAATCCTACAGACACATACACCTTAAACAGAGTATCTCGGCCACTTTTGAGTCGCAGGTGGCAGTCATTGGGTCACAAACACCCCCACCACTGCCACCAAAGGGATCAACAGAGCTGTGTGAGGTGACACTCATTTTTAATTGTGCTCACTTCATTACCCCCACAAGACCACACTTTGGGTTTTATCTCCCATATGTTGCTGACTTCTGATGCTGTTTGGGGGGGCAATGATCTTTAAATACAGAATAAGAAAATATTGCACACCGCACTCAATCTTCAGTTATTTATTTATTTTTTTTATCAAATTCATCAAATGTTTCGCTTTTAATAGAATTCAACCTAAGCTTTCTGTGTAATGGCGTGAAAGCCGTTTACTTCCTGCCTTTTACACTCGGCTGTGACCTGTGAATGAATAGCCAGTCACAGACGGCTACACTTCATTAGAGTCCAATGGTAATGAGCCTGTCACTGTATGTGGCTTGAAGTAGGCGACATCTTTGATAAAAGCAGATTTGTTCAGTTGTGTCACACCGCTCCCCTCTGGGTTTTAATGTGCAAATCAAATATTTTAATGAGAAAAATTGGTCAACATGGAAACTGGGGATTTATTTGAAAAAAGACACCCTTGGGTCTGTAAAAATACCGTTTACTGCTTTTGATTGACTTGTTGGTTTGCTGCAAACTACAACAACAACTTTGAAATATGGTGGTGTCCTGCCAGTGGGGACAGCGTGTACAGAAGTGGCTACAACATAATCATTGTATGTAAATGTTATGAAAATATTCACATTGCTCCATTCCAAATATATATTATACAGTGCATCCGGAAAGTATTCACAGCACATCACTTTTTCCACATTTTGTTATGTTACAGCCTTATTCCAAAATGGATTAAATTCATTTTTTTCCTCAGAATTCTGCACACAACACCCCATAACGAAAAACGTGAAAAAAGTTTACTTGAGGTTTTTGCAAATTTATTAAAAATAAAAAAACTGAGAAATCCCATGTACATAAGTATTCACAGCCTTTGCTCAATACTTTGTCGATGCACCTTTGGCAGCAATTACAGCCTCAAGTCTTTTTGAATATGATGCCACAAGCTTGGCACACCTATCCTTGGACAGTTTCGCCCATTCCTCTTTGCAGCACCTCTCAAGCTCCATCAGGTTGGATGGGAAGCGTCGGTGCACAGCCATTTTAAGATCTCTCCAGAGATGTTCAATCGGATTCAAGTCTGGGCTCTGGCTAGGCCACTCAAGGACATTCACAGAGTTGTCCTGAAGCCACTCCTTTGATATCTTGGCTGTGTGCTTAGGGTCGTTGTCCTGCTGAAAGATGAACCGTCGCCCCAGTCTGAGGTCAAGAGCGCTCTGGAGCAGGTTTTCATCCAGGATGTCTCTGTACAACTCAAAGACACATGATATCCTATATGGTGTTCCACAAGGCTCTATCCTGGGTCCGCTGCTTTTCTCAATCTACATGCTTCCGTTAGATCAGATTATCTCAGGGCACAACGTGAGCTACCACAGCTATGCTGACACACAGCTGTATTTATCAATAGCACCTGATGACCCCAAATGATCTGACAAAGGACTAAGAACAGTAGAAGTGTTCACTCCAAAGAGGAGTTGTAGTGTGTGTCATACTGGAGCACCTCAGGGAACTGCCCAGCACGACAGACGTCCAGCACAGTAGCAGCAACTTGCCTTCTACAGACATTTTCAGATGACCCATTCATAACACGGTGCATTAATAATGGGGACCATGTCAGAGATCTTTGTCTTGTGGTGCAGGAACAACCACCTGCAACTCAACATCCACAGGACAAAAGAGCTGGTGGTGGACTTCAGGTGGGCCAAGGAGCCTCGGAGTCCAGTCGCCATCCAGAGGTAGGATGTGGAAGTGGTGCAGAGCTACAAGGACCTGGGGGTCCACATAAACAACAAACTGGACTGGTCTGATAACACAGTGGTGCTGGACAGGAAGGGCCAGACAAGACTGGACTTGCTAAGGAGCCTCAGGTCTTTTGATATGTGCAGCAAGCTGCTGGAAATGTTCTACCAGAACTTAGGAGCCAGTGTGGTGGTCTAAGCTGCAGCTTCCTGGGGAAGCAAACTGAGCTCAAAAACTCAATGCCTGAACAAACTTGTCATGAAAGCCTGTGCCATCATCACCAGGGGTACCCTCAACACATATGAAGCTGCTGTAGAGAAGAGGATGGGATGCCATCATGAAAAATTCCCTCCAGGAGACGCGCGCTCTCTCTCTCTCAGAGCACTTTGTTAGCCACAGGCTCATTCCACTATGGTGTGGTAAGAAGCACCTTTTGGGGGTCTTTTCTACCCACTGCTATCAGGGAATTCGGTTCTTCCTCCTGATTTACTGTAAGATCTGCACAACATACATTCATTTATCAATTAATTGATTGGCTGTATTATCTGTCCTGTGAGTCTGTATCCTTGTTTACAGGTTTCTAGTGTTGTATGCATCTGAATTTCCCCTCGGGATTAATACAATTTACTGGATCTCCTCTAATGGGGTGTGTGCGTTTAATAAAGAGCGACTGGAACATCAAGACATAAAGCTGTCGATTGTGTGTTTCGTTTCAGGTGCATTGCAGCCGTTTATTTTCGGTTTGTTTCTTTTTTTTCCATTTCCAGGGGGTTTCTCTTCTCTTAAGTAATGGGGGGGCCCAAGTCCTTCCAGACAGCAGTGTGGTGCCTCGTAATGGTGCCTGAAGCTGTCTCTCAGGTGGAGATCTGATCTTGGCAACCTTCTAAAATTGATCTCAGTTGGGATTTTTGGCACAACTTGGCACACCGATCAGTCTTGATGTACTTGATTTGTGAAACGTCCTACTGTACGTCTCTACACAAAGCCATAGCAAAGTAAAACTTCCTGTGCATCTTATGACTTTCAGGGCCAGGTCCACTGCACAATGGCTTATTCATGTCAAAGAATCCAAAGGGGCTCTGAAGGCCATCAAGACTTCTCGGCCCCATTTCCAGTGACTCCCCTAGCAGGATTTGCATGGCGATGGTGTAGCAGAGAGCCCTCCGTGAACAAAGAGTCATGGCTGACAATAGAAGAGGGACTTCTGTATGTCTTGGATGCCATGTCAGTCCGGTATCTGCCTCTCCCCTTGTCATACTCTGAGGCTGATGGCAGACCCAGGACCCCCATGTCATTAAGCTGGGAACAACCTGTCGCCCCCATTCACCTGAACAAGTGGGCTTTAGACTTCTACTGCAACAGAGAGGGTATCCTGTTACTCGTAACTTCGCCTCACCGGCCCCCGCTACATACATCTAGTAGTTCATTACAGCTATTTAAGGAGACATTCGCTAATTAGTGGTGCTGTTGAATGGCGTTGTGGTGATGAGCCCTGATGCTTTCTACTCCTAACTGTTGGTTGACTTGTGCATAACTAAGAATTCAGAATGAAGTGTGTGTGTGTGAGTGAGTGAGCCCTAAAATGGAGTGACAATCCACAGACCGCTGCTTTCTCATACCAGAATGGGCCCTGGTGCCCCGTAGCTCTGAAGTTCAGTTAAGATGGCTAAGAAAATCGGTAGACTGGTCTGGTTGGGGGGGTATAAACAAACAAAAGCTTATAACGGCTGTGCTTGGGTCCTAATTGGGATCCTGAGGTGCTGGAACGTGCAGGCTCCCAATCTCAAGTGCACCATACAGTACCCACCAGAACTAAACTCGGCGAGAAGACAGAAGATGAAAGGGGTCTGAAAGTTTAGGCTGACTGACCTGCCAACCCTCCAAAACGAGGTCACCTGTCTGATCCGAGCAGATGCTCTACAGAGTCAGGCATCCCAGTTCGCCCCAGTGCATTGGGGGATTTACCTTTCAAGCATCAAGAGTCTCTGTACTCCTCTAAGGTGACCCTGGCACTCCATCTCTTTGTAAAGGGAACTGCGCCCACGTACAGTACATGTACTTTTTTTTTTTTTTATTATTTGAATATTGCCTTTTTAAAAACGTACTGCTACCAGCATGTGTGCACTGGTGCCACAGACGCGTTTAATTGATTCTGCTGTGATCAAACACGCGTGCAGGTTCGCTTCTTTCTAACAAGTGGCAAATGTGACTGTTTTTCACCTGTTAGCCAAAGCCTCATTTGCATAATGAAGCCCATTTGCTCGGCCCGATATTGCTTACATTTCTCACCTTCTAGTGCCTGCAGGCAGTGTGATCATCAGCCACAATGTGCTAAGGCTTCAGATGAAAGGGGATAGCGAGAGCCCGCCGCTCCAAAGCAGCAGAATATATATGGCTCGTAATTACGGCGGCACATCCAGGCGGGAGCAGCCCTTTGTTATGAATGCTGCTGTCTGCCTCTGCTTATCTCATTATCTTTCAAAAGGACTTTCAGCCAAATTGGGCTGCCTTAATGAATTACTTTCACGTTCGCATTAGTAAAGCGCAATGTCAGCATCCGAAAAAACTTCTGAATGTGTTGCCTGGAAAGTGTAAATGATTTTAACTCTTAACCGTTCAAAAGCAAGTGAATACACTTGACTAAAAATAAAATAATGGCTGGTTTTTAGTCTACTCCTCTTAATGCTTCTGGCGCAAAAGATAAGCGTACTTGACTGCATATAGCACAATATATTCAGACATATACTGTATGTTGTGGCCTGCAGGGGGCGGTCCAGCTCCCCACACCCGACACAGACGGGCACGAGTCCAGCACACAAGTGTTTTTTATTTGTGGGAAACGCTTTTCCAAACATTTCCCACAGCACCAACACCAATGCAAATAAAACCCCACCGCAATTTCATTCTCTTTTTTTCTCTCTCTCTCTCCTTCTTCCTCCAGCAAGCTTTGTCTTCTCTCTCCTGACTCTGGCTCCCCGATTTCAAGGCACCAGACTTCTTTTATGCTGCACCCAGGAGTACTTCCGGTGTCCCATAAGCATGGTCTGAAAGCACTTGAGGACACCCAGAACCCAACAGGTCCGAGTCCACAAACTCCAAGTCCCAGCATGTCCTTGCTGTAGCGATCTAGTGATCGGGGGGAAGGTAATGCCCTGTGCCCACTCTCTCACCCTGGTCCTTCCATCACAAAAGCGTCCCGGCTGAGTAGGGGCGCCGGCCGTGTGCCACAATGTCTATGCAGTAATGATACATACTGTGTATATTTGCGCGGGTAAGTCAGTAATTTGTCTTTTTGTGATAAATTTGCTTTTGCTGCACACATCTGGAGACCCGATACGTCTGTAGCCACAGTGGTAAAGTTTTGACTTTGATCAGTCAGTTTCTCTTTCTGCTTTCGAGGAATAAAAATGGCAGCCGTTTGCACCAAAGAAGAGCAGCGATACACTTTTGGTGGGCTGAAGGTGTACCAGGGCCTGAAATCCACAGAAGGCTTTCCGCACAATATGGCGTCAGTGTTTTACGAAAGGACAGAAGTTAAAAATGATTGGTTGAGCGTTAAGCACAAAAAGGTGCGGGATGCCCATCCAGAGTTCACTTGCCAACTATGTGTACCGTTATCCTGATAAACCAGCATGTGTCTCTAAATGGAGCGACCAATCGTCCTAGGCACATTAGTCCTGGTGCTGCATATGACTGACATGTGAAAGATGGCTGACGGCATAAAAGAAACTTGTGGAATGCTGGACCAGGCGCTTTGATAAGCAAGGGGACTGTGTTGGATGAAGGAGCCTTAGCTGCCTTGAAAGCTTACATTTGTAATCTATTTAGTTAGCCAATAAAAGGTGTCATTTCACCCTACTTTCTCCTGTATCAATATATGGTTAACACGGTACAACAACATTTATTTATATAGCATATTTTCATACAAAAAAGTAGCTCAAATTGCTTTACATAAGAAAGAAAAGAAAAATAAAAGACCAAGCAAGAAATTAAAAATAAGACAACATTAGTTAACATAGAATAAGAGTAAGGTCCAATGGCCAGGGAGGACGGAAAAAACAAAAAAAAACTCCAGACGGCTGGAGAAAAAAATAAAATAAAATCTGCAGTGGTTCCAGGCCACTAGCCCACCCAGTCCCCTCTGGGCATTCTACCTAACAAAAACACAAGCCACCACCAAAAGGAAACCGGGAAAAGAAACGGAAGAGAGAGTAGGGGTTAGTACAGATTTTAGAGCCACCATGAATAGTTATTATAATGAATTGGATATACAGAGTATCAGGATTAAATTACAGTGAAGTTATGAGAAGGCCATGTTAAAATAATGTGTTTTCAGCAGTTTTTTTAAAGTGCTCCACTGTATTAGCCTGGCAAATTCCTATTGGCAGGCTATTCCAGATTTTAGGTGCATAACAGCAGAAGGCCGCCTCACCACTTCTTTTAAGTTTTGCTCTTGGAATTCTAAGGAGACACTCAGTTGAGGATCTGAGGTTACAATTTGGAATATAAGATGTCAGACATTCTGATATATAAGATGGGGCAAGATTATTTAAGGCTTTATAAACCATAAGCAGAATTTTAAAGTTAATCCTGAATGACACAGGTGACCAGTGTAGTGACATCAAAACTGGAGAAATGTGCTTGGATTTTCTTTTTCCTGGTTAGGATTCTAGCAGCTGCATTCTGCACTCGTTGCAAACGATTCGTCTTTTTTGGGTAGTCCTGAGAGGAGTGCGTTACACTAATCTAGTCGACTGAAAACAAACGCGTGAACTAATTTCTCAGCATCTTTCAATGATATAAGAGGTCTAACTTTTGCTATGTTTCTTAAGTGAAAAAATGCTGTCCTAGTGATCTGATTTAATATGCGATTTAAAATTTACAACACTCTACTGTTATGTTCTGTACTGTAATTGTCGCAAATTTCAGAAATAGAGTGCAGATAATTATTGACTAACCTCTGTGTGTGTGTGTGTGTGTGTGTGTATAAAGGCAGATATCGATAGCCCTGCAGTGGGTCAGTGCGACAAACCAGCAGCTCTTATTGACTGACCACACTGCATTATTTTTTTACGGCACTGACAGCGCATGAGGAAGGGCTGCAGAATTCAAAGGATTCAACATCAAGGCGTATAGCATAAGAAACAGCTGCTGACTGGTAATGAGCCCATCATGAAGGAAATGACCCATGAAGACAAGCATACATTCTCTAAGCCATTTAATACGGGCATCATGCAGTAGTTAGACAGATGTACCAGAGCTTCAGACCTCCGGTGGGTAAGTACTACTAAAGTTCTACAGAATACCCACAATCTCCTGGATCATGGACTACCTGGCCAACAGGCAGCAGACTGTCCTATCTCCCATCCCGTTTACTGTTCTACACAACAGACTTCCAGTACAATACCAGCGTTTGCCACCTACAGAAATTTCAGATGACTCCTCCATCATAGGCTGCGTACATAATGGAGATGAGTCAGAATACAGGAAGGCTGCGGAGGACCTTGTCTTGTGGTGCAGGGACAACAACCTGCAACTCAACATCAGCAGGACAAAAGAGCTGGTGGTGGATTTCTGGTATGCCAAGGAGCCTCTGAGACCAGTTACCATTCAGGGGGAAGTGGTGCAGAGCTGCATGTACATGCGGGGGTTATGGGAGGGGGGGGGGTTTCATGTGGACAACAAACTGAACTGGTGTGATGGACAAGGGCTAGAGCAGACTGTAATCCTAATCTCATCTATTCTCAAGGTCCCAAAGCAGTGTGTGTTGTAGGCCGTTCCCAAGTGTGTTCCAGATTTCTCTAAGACTCAAGACTCCACCGCCTGCAGTTCCAGAGGTGTGTTACTGATCTGCTCCTGCAAGTCTGGTGGTGTCACAGTTCTTGTGCCTCGGTGTCTGCAGTGTTTAGAACGTTGCTGGTTCTTCTGCTTTTCTGACTATTTTGCTTCTTCTGTTTATGACTCCCTGTACTTTTGTTTTTTAACTTGCTAATAATTAATTGTTTTATTTTGTTATGCATAGAGATGAGGAAATGATTAATGTGAAATTGAATTCAGTAGGAAACTCAGTGTTTCACTTTACAAAAAAAAATAAATTGGGCTTCACATTCAGCAAAATTCATGCCATGCACACAAGAAGAAAGGCAATCCGTTCCTGTCTGGAAGCATTTCCATGCCTTGGGTACCGTTGGTTTGACTGAGCGGTTACTCATGGAGTCTGGAATGAGACACACTACCTGCATTGCGAGAGATCGTCAGTTACGGCACTACGGCCATGTGGCGCGATTCCCCGAGGGTGATCTGGTTCACATGATCCTCATTGTTGGGGACCCAAGTGGCTGGACCGGGCCAAGGGGACACCCACGTAACAGCTGGCTGTGACAGATAGAGGGTCATTTCCAGAGAGTGGGACTGGACCGTGTGTCTACCTGGGGGGGTTGCCAACCGAGATCCCGAGTTGTTTCGTCGTGTAGTGGGTGCAGCAACACACTGTACCAGTGCATGTTCCCCAACTTGACTTGAATTGTGTCTGCCAGTCATTTAGTATTTAAGTACAAATCTCTAGTGTCCCAGGAAGTGTGCATATCCTCAGCTAGGATTAGGCAGTTACCGGTAATGGCTGAGCGTGATGGCAGCAGCGACTTTTCACTTACAGTTTTCCTGTGAAAAAAACACTGTAATGTGCAAGATGGTGTACTGTTAGAGCGTCTTCATGTGGAAAATATTCATGTCATTTAAAAATAAATGTACCGCACTCCTCCACAGTATTGTGAACAACAGCCGTAATTGGAATTGATTTTAACCATTTTGGTACAAATTAATTGTTTACTCCGCCGCATGAAAGAACACAGGTGTAAACGTCGAAGTCTGGATGAGGCTTTAGGGGTCAGCATTCCTTGTTTTCCACCCAAAACAATTCAGCGACTTTCACAAATGTGAAATATCTCGTCATATGAATTTCAAGGTCAGTTTTGCTAAAGCTGTAAGCAAATCTAAACTCTCTAGTTTGGCTCATCACTAGTCAGGGCTCTTAAAGGTGGCTGTCACATTGTGCACACCGACTAAGGCTTGTGCCACCAGGTGCAGTTTGTGATGGCCCGCTGTCCGTGTTCTTGGAGAAGTCACCACTGGGGGGCCGCACTGCATGCACTCACACCTCCATTGGTGCGACAGGGTGGCACACGACTGACACATCTTAGGTGGTGCCTTCTCAGAGTTGACTAACCATACTTGTCACCTCAGGTTTGAAAGACGTCAGTAAGGTGGGTGTAGAGGATGATAATGTAACACGGTAGCAGACCTCTAAGAGTCTCGCTCTCGTCAAGCCTTCTAACGAGTTTAATCTCGTTTGTTATGATTTCTTCTTGCTTTCAGTTGGTTTGGGCCTCCTTTGATGTGGCAGGCAGTGGAGAGGCGGCCTTCTGCTGTTATGCACCTAAAATCTGGAACAGCTGACCGATAGAAATTCACCAGGCTAATACAGTAGAGCACTTCAAAAAAATTGCTAAAAACACATTATTTGAACTTGGCTTTCTTACAGCTTTGTTTTAGTATAACCCTAATATTCTGTATATGCATTTAATTCTCATTTTTTTTTCCTGGCTCCACAATCCGTACTAACCTCTACTTTCTGTGCTGCTCATTTTCTGGTTTTCTGTGGTGACGATCTGTGCCACCACCACCTGATCAAAGCACAGTGATGTCCCTCCATTGATGGATTGAAGGCCAGAGATCCACATGACCGCCATCATCTAAGTCTTCATCTGTGAAGCCTAAAAACCATGAGGACTGAATGAGATCATTGATGTTAGGGGGAACTGGATGGTCTCGTGGCCTCGGAACCCCAGCAGATTTTGTTTTTTCATTCTTTATTCTTTGTTAATTAGTATTGCCTAATTTTATTTTTATATATATATTTTTTTCCTTCATCATCTTGTAAAGTACTTTGAACGACATCATTTGAATGAAAATGTGCTCTGGAAATAAATGTTGTTTGCTCCATTTTGTATCCTTGTCTTCCCATATCTGTTTCTTGTAGGTACAGAAAAAATTTCTATCATGTAATTTTTCCTTTGATTGTTTTGAAGGAACTGAATTATTTTGTATCTTGCTCAATGCTGTGGCTATTTTATTAATAATTTTAATATATAGAGTGAGTGAGTGTATGTATGTATGTATGTATGTGTATATATGTATATACAGTAGATATAGATAGATACTTTATTAATCCCAAGGGGAAATTCACATACTCCAGCAGCAGCATACTGATACAAAACAATATTAAATTAGAGTGATAACAATGCAGGTATAACAGACAGACAATAACTTTGTATAATGTTAACGTTTACCCCCCCCCCGGGTGGAGTTGAAGAGTCGCATAGTGTTGGGGGAGGAACGATCTCCTCAGTCTGTCAGTGGAAAAGGACAGTGACAGCAGTCTGTCGCTGAAGCTGCTCCTCTGTCTGGAGATGATCCTGTTCAGTGGAAGCAGTGGATTCTCCATGATTGACAGGAGTCTGCTCAGTGCCCGTCACTCTGCCACAGATGTCACACTGTCCAGCTCCATGCTAACAATAGAGCCTGCCTTCCTCACCAGTTTGTCCAGGCGTGAGGCGTCCCTCTTCATGCTGCCTCCCCAGCACACCACCGCGTAGAAGAGGGCGCTCGCCACAACCATCTGATAGAACATCTGTAGCATCTTATTGCAGATGTTGAAGGACGCCAGCCTTCTAAGGAAGTATAGTCAGCTCTGTCCTTTCTTACACAGAGCATCAGTATTGGCAGTCCAGTCCAATTTAACATCCAGCTGCACTCCCAGGTATTTATAGGTCTGCCCCCTCTGCACACAGTCACCTCTGATGATCACGGGGTCCAGGAGGGGCCTGGGCCTCCTAAAATCCACCACCAGCTCCTTGGTTTTGCTGGTGTTCAGGTGTAGGTGGTTTGAGTCGCACCATTTAACAAAGTCATTGATTAGGTCCCTATACTCCTCCTCCAGCCCATTCCTGATGCAGCCCACGATAGCAGTGTCGTCAGCGAACTTTTGCACGTGGCAGGACTCCGAGTTGTATTGGAAGTCCGATGTATATAGGCTGAACAGAACCGGAGAAAGTACAGTCCCTTGTGGCGCTCCTGTGTTGCTGACCACAATGTCAGACGTGCAGTTCCCAAGACGCATATACTGAGGTCTGTCTTTAAGATAGTCCACGATCCATGCCACCAGGTATGAATCTACTCCCATCTCTGTCAGCTTGTCCCTAAGGAGCAGAGGTTGGATGGTGTTGATAAGTATACTGTTATATATACAGTATGTATGTATGTATGTATGTGTGTAATATTTATTATTTCCTTATTATTTAAGGGCCTCACCATTTGGTGGGTTGGCTTCTTGCGGTTACTGATGCATTGCTCAGCACAGGTGTGGTGTCACCTCCATGATGGTATTGTGATGGTGTTCTTTTTACTGTTTGTAGATTTGCTTTCCTAAATTGGTGAAAATACACAAAGCTTTTGTATTTTAAAGGTTACAGAATTCAAGTCTGTGGTTACTTCCATTCTAGAAGGTTTTTGTAGAATATTTATAATTATTTTGAGACTTTTTTTGATGCCATTTTGAAATTTATTCCACCACAGTTTGTGGAGTTTTTTTTTGATGGGGATGCTAAGCATTTGATCCAGAAGTTTTTTGGGCTACAGGTATAAAGTTCTTCTGATCCAAGTTTGCAAACAAATAACAAAAGAATAGCGTGTGTTTATTTAATTTAAATGACGTCTGATATGTACAGTATATTTTACACTCTGTTGTTGTTTGTCGATTTTAGCTTTATGATGGTGTTTATTTAACTTTCCTGTTATGAATCTTTGTTTTTTTTTTTTTGGCTCCCATCTCTTCTTTTAGTCATTTTTATTTTATTTTTCTTTCACCTTCACGATGCCAGAACAGGTATAAAGTCTGCACCATACACTTCCAGGTTATCCGTAATTGCAGATTCAAATCAGACTTTGTGCACACGTTAGTCTTGTTTAGTATTCCTGTTGTCCCCGACTTCTGACTATGATTATGGTTTGTCTTTTGGCCCGTTTTTCCTGACTACGTCTCTTTTTCTGGTCTCTCTATTAAAGAAATTTGTCTTCTCTACTTGTAAGAATGCCGTGGAATGACTGAAGCTTTTCCCAGAAGTTTCATGTCCAAGGTAAAAACTCAAACCTGACGCGTCCGCTGTAGGACCTCCAGTACAAAGAGTGTTTAATCTCCTCTCCATGGCTGACTAGGATGATTAATTGTTCGTGATATAATTGTTCCCTCGCATGTTGCTTTGCATGACCATGTATTGGAGAGACATTAGGAAAACTGTTATGAGTACAAGTCATTCACCCCAAGAAGCTCATCCATCTTGTTCACCTAGAATATCCAAAATTAATTTAAATGGAGATTTCAAGGTCCCAAAGTCCTACTGTCCGCCACAATACTTGGTAAATTATTCCATGTGTCTGTGGTTCTTTGCGTGAAGAAAACCTTTCTACGGTTTGTGTGAAATCTGGCCTTAACAAGCCTCCAGCTAATTCCCACGCTCTTAATGAAGAATTGATTTTAATGTAACAACTGGGGTCAACTTTACTAATTCCAGTAGTAATTTTAAACACTTCAAACATCTCTAAATCTCCATTTGCTTAAATGTCAAAGGTTCACCACCTTCAATTCTCGTAGCTCATACTACTCCATCCATGAGTTGCTCTTCTGCTTTTTTTTTTTTTTTTTTTTGTTATATGAAGACCAAAACCGAAGACGGAACTCCAGGTGAGGCCTCACTAGTGTGTTAAATAACAAGGACATAAACCTCCTTGACTTGTAATCCACACCTCGTGATCCATAACCTAACATCTGATTAGCCTTCTTGATGGCCTCCCTACACTGGCTTGACGTGCTGCAGATGATGATGAGTCCTCTACAACTCCAACGTCCTTCTCAAAAGGGGTACTTTGAACTTTCACACTTCCCATTGTGCATTCATATCAAATACTTCTCCATCCTACATGTAATCTTTGTATATAATACGCTACCGTGGCTGTTTGTTTAAATCAGCTGTAGCTGGCAAACTGTTTGACCCATTGACCTGAAATTTGGTACACATATACTACGTGAACTCTACTATCCACTTTCGGGGTGATGATTGACCTCCAAGGTTATTATTCTTTTTATTTTTATTTTATTTTATTGTAGAATCGGCTCTTGGCAGCGGCCAGCCGGGTGGCTGTGCAGTGCATGAATATGGGTGCCGTTCTCATTCCGTACCTCTTCATATCTTAAATCATTCTTGAGGCAGACTTAAGTGCCAGCTTAAGTGAAAAATTAAGGAAAATGTACTAAGTAACCACAAAACAAACACGGAGTTAATCAGTTTTAACACGGAAAGATGCCTACGAAAGAAGAGAAGAAGCGGGCCGCTATGGTGGAGAAATGAAGATCTGCTCAGGAAGCAGCAAGCGCATCAACCTCTGAGCAAACGAATGCTAAATGTACAGAGAAAGAGGATGAAAACTATGAAGTGGATTCACTGCACGTTATCGTGTGTGCAGTGCGCTGTTACTGGTACTTTATATTTACTTGTATTAAGTGTGATGTGCCTCAAATCTGCCCAGGCCCATATGCTGTCCAGGTCGACCTGTAACAGTTAGCCGACTCCACATTAACCGACCTTCCACCTATTTTGGTATCATCTGCAAACGTAACTATCTTATTGATTTTTTCATTCTTGTCCAGGTCAGTCATTTTATGATATGATCCAGCGGAATAATTCCAATGAGCTCATTTCAAGGTCTTCACAGTTTGTTGCTGCTGCACTCTGTGTAACTCCATGTCCAGAATCGCACACATTGCATCACACGCACGACAGCAAGTCAGTAAGTTGAATCCCCCAGATAATGAAGTAACCCGAGAGGAGTCACATGGTTGCCTCATTCCCATAACATGTTATCTCCTATGATGGTCCAGCTAATTCCCACCAGCTGTGTGCTTTCACGTTTCACATGACATTATCTTTGAAGCAGCTGATACCCAAGCTGTAGTAACCGAGGAGTTGAACTAAATAACGATTATTATTATATATATATTTATTTTTTATAAATTTGGACTTATTCAAGAGCTCAAGTGAAACGAAAACTCGTCAGTTGGCTCCACTGTAAATTATTACTGCACACTGACACAGTGTTTCCAGGTTTTAAAAGGCGAGAACTTTTTTTTGTTGTTGTTTTTAATTATAGTCCACCCCAAAGCTAACACTGAGGCTGATTCTCCTCTCGTTTCAGATATGTAAATACCGGCCTCACACAAACAAAGGAGAGGCCTTCAGTTTTGGTGTGGAAATGCAATTCCACGTTGGAAACTCCGCTGCTCCTCAAGAAATAATGAGGTGTGCGTCTTACTCAGGGGGATAGCCATTTGTGAATACGCTCTCCGTGACAATGGCGGATTTCTCTTTTAATTCTGTCCTTATTATGGAGGTTTTCTATTAAACAAAGAGGAAAAGGTGTTGAAATATTTATCACACTGTAGATTTATTTTGCATTGTCTCATAACTCAAAGAATAATCCACTGAAATTCTGCAAGTGAGCACACTGAGAAAGTAAGGGAGCTGATAGGAGCCGGCACAGACTCGGACAGCCCACCATCCTCTAATGGAAGAAATGGGTTTCAAGACTGGCAATGGAGGGGTGGATGAAACTGACATGAATTGAAAATATTTTAATTTATATGGAGAGTAACACGTTTAGGCAGCCGAGCGATGAGAGGCGTGCAGCCATTTAGCTCACTAGGCTGAGCTTTGGATATTCCGGCAAAGGTCAGCACACAATGGACGGTGTGTGCTGTAATAAGCGGCCACGGGCCTCCTCCTGATGTGCTACCACAAATGAACACCTAATGGAGCCTTGCAACTGTCATGAAAGGGGCCATCTTCTGGGTCACTCCATGCCATTTGTACAGCAGATCCGTGTAATCAAGAAAAATAAAGATAAAAGCAGGGCCAGCCTCCATTTGAAAAATGGGCACCGCTATTTTCCCAGATGTATTGATCTGGTTTTTTTTGCTGGTGTTCTCTGATAGAGATGTATGAATGGCCACAATGAAGGTGCTGGACCAGTCACAATGAAAGTGAGCGAGTAACCCGATTAAGTGACACATTGAAATGGTCATTCTATAGCTTGAGTTATTCCAGTAGAATGGGGCTTCAGGAAAGAACCAGCCCTGGATGGAGCATCTAATTGGTTTGGTACTATAAGGAACCAACATGGATATGCCAGTCACCTCCACACATGTAGTGAGTGACCAGGCAGACTTGAAACTGGCCACAGAAGCTACAAGGTAGCAGTGCTAATGACAATGTCGCCCATAGTATGCTGTTCTCGAAACTCCTTAACCCAATTCAGCGTCACCCTTGTCATGTTGTCCATTGTCATAGCTGTGTTTACAAGGATCCTCTCACAGGGACACATTCAGCCCACAGAGGAGACAGAAATTTGGAGGACTAACTGCCCCGGGAGTGACACTTACATGGTAACCCTCAGGCTTTCTGTTGCCCTCACAAGTGGCCAAAGCTGCACCGACCACCACAAGATGGCAGTTGATTTAAGGAAATGAGGTTGGGGAAAAAACGAGCCAATGGAATTAACAGTCAAAGAATCAAATAAACAAGGCCCAGGATGGGAAACAATAATAGTGGTCAAAAAAAAAATGAACAAGAGGATCAGTAACCAGAAGCCAAAAATCGGTCAGACCCAAAAAACAATTCAGAACCAGACAGTCAGACTTTTCATTTACGAATAAAGATGGGATGTTAGGTTGAATCCAAAGACTTGGACAAACCAGGTATAATTACAAACACTATGTACGTAAAAATATGAAAAATAAACGCCAATAAAGCACAAACTCATGTTTGTACATAACTGATGTCTCCAAATGGTGTTGTCCATTTAAATGAAAAATGAAAAATGAAGATGGGGTCGGTTGAGCATAAAAAAAATAACTAACCTACAGTAGGTGAAATGCGTTGAAATGATGAAATGTGACCACTGGATTCTTAGATCGTGGAAAGCCGCAGTTCTAACATACATCTCTTGATGCACCCTGAACGCATCCTCAGTGAAGGAACCGAGAGCTCTTGGGTGTTTTGGGCCTTTAACTGTTGTACTCCCTCACGCGGGCCTGTGGTATAGTGGGTCCGCGGTGAAGCAGCTGGTCAGTTTATAAATAAATAAGTAATTAAACTGCAGACTCGATCTCTGTGGGTGTGCGTGCTCATGCAGTCCTGGGAGGTTGGTGGGGTGATTGAGGCACTGACCGCCTGCACATGATGGCTGTTGTGTCTTAATTGCCTCATTGGCTTTCCACAGATTGAGATGCTGCACCTGCGGAGGGAGATACAAGGGACCCAACATAGCAGAAGGGGGGAAAAACACAAAAGGAAAGGAAGAATCGGAAAGAGAAAAACGAAAGGTAGAAGAATGAAGGTTAAAGTGGGGAGACAGAGAGAGAGAAGTGGGCAGGAAGACAAGAGAGTGCCAGTGCGAGTGAGAGGAAGCAGGCAGCCATGAAGAGAACCCTCAGGAGAGCGTGGTTGCTGAAGTGAATCACTCTGGCTGAGCTGTTGAGGGAGCCGGAGGGACACGGTGCTGGATGGTGCGACTCGCCACATGAGTCGGGGAAGGCCTATTGAAGCTATGAACTGTAGGCACCTGAGCCTGGGTGGGTTCAGATCAGGAGCCCTGCTGAGGGCCGTGGGACAGCAGGGTCCCAGACCTGTGGAAGAAGTTTGACTGCGCCTGTTAGTCTGACGTCTCTCCGGGCTGCAGGAGCCAAGGTAGCTAAGCCAGGGAGATGCCCATTTTAAAAGGGAAGCTCCAGTGATTTGATTTTAAAGGACAGATCCTTGCCTGTGAGATATGAACCTCGTTTTAATGGATTACTCATTTGCTTTTAACCTCCGCCATCACTTGTTTTTATGGATTATTTATTTATTAAACATTTGATGCGCTGCACTTCTGGACACTTGACTTGATTGGTTTAATAAAAGCACTGATGCACCTACTCCTGGCTGCTGCATGTATGTCCTCATTTGTCTGGCTCATCCCTCAGGTACGTTATCTATCAGTGGTGGCGGGTTCGAAAGGCTACAGGAAGAACCTGGTAGCCTGGGGCTGACCCGCACCATCAAAAGACCACCCAACTAAGGGTGATCAGTCCCCTCTGTCCAAGAAGCCTTGTGTGCCATGGATCATCTCTCCTGATCTAAAGCCATCTGGGAGCCTTTCTCCCTTAATACTCTTGATGGCCTGTGCTGCTGCAGTACTTGAGAATCCGGTATAAGGATTGGCCAGCAAAGCCTCTGCAGCCCACCTCTATTGGCCTACATTGAGCACACCAGCTGTTTCTATTTGCGTTCATTGAGCAGATCCTTCTACTTTGCTCTGATCATTTACATTTGCCTCTTCAATCCAGTCCTCCCAGGGAGAGTCTGTACCACTTGCCTTGTTGTTACAGACATCAGGACAATGTCTGACCTGAGGGTTGCTGCTGTGATAGCACCTGGCAGCCTGAACAGCCTCAACCCTCCCAGCTGACCGGCAGCTACAGGTCTCAAACTGGAGTGAGTATCCCACCGGGTGTTCCTTGCCGTGTTTTGAAGCTTCTTCCCTCCCTTCACAAACATGATGACCTGCTTTGGTTGATGGATCGGTTTACTGCTTGACATTCCTGTGCATAAAGCATCCACAATTACCTTGAGCACCTGATCATGGCACCAGCGGTACCACCCTTCTCCCAGGGTCTTCAGATAAAAACATAGGGTGTTCTCCAGGGATGATCTTTTCCGGCTTGAAGGACTGGCATGTTTATCTGCCATGCCCCAGCGCAGTAGTGGTTGGTGGGGCTGGGTGAGAGGTCATAGACCGACTGCACCAGGAATCTTATTCACTGTGTTTAGGCTCTCCACAGGTCTGCCTTCTACTTTCTCCCAGTCCACTAAAGTATAAATTATTTTTAGAGTCCCAGGTACCATGTAGAAAGATTACAATTAAGAGCCAAATCATGACAAGAGGGAAATCAAACACGTTCAACTCAAAAGGGAGAAAACCAGAAAGAGATACCGAGGTTGAGAGAAGATGGGGAGGAAAGCCCATTGATATGGTGCAGTTTGTAAGGCAGCTCCCCGTGAGGGTCAGTGAAGCACCAAAATACACGTCTGTTATGGTTCTACCAGGGTCATTGCCCTAGCTTGAGTTTATTTCTTGTATATTTCATATTTTAGTTGTTTTTTTAAGTGTCCATCTTGTGTTAATTCTGCTTTTGGTTTGCCTTTTGCAACATTTTATTGTTCTTTGATTGTGTTTCTGTTTTTTTTTTTTAAGGCATTCCTTGTTTTTTGTGGGTGGAACCCCCAGAAGGTGGGGGCTACACTGATGTCGGTGGTGAAGGACCACCCTCAGCCTTTATGTTCTGAAGCCCACAGTGGATCCTTCGGTTGTTCGTTGACATTCATAGTCTGCCTTCATTGCAAGTGTTTGACTTTCTGATTCTGAGTTTGCCTCCTTTTATGGCATACAGTACGTGGTGTGCTGCTATTTTCAAACCCACTCATCCGTTGCAGGGTAGCAGAGCGTTGGACCGTACTGTCATGCTGCACGGTGATTGCAGACACCGACTCAAAGGATTTTTGCTCATCGCGGAAGTTGTGTATTTGTAGAGAGGCGACTCGTTTAGCCGCCCTAGAATGGAGATTGTGCGACTGTGGCAGGCTCGCCCCTTTATTGGCTCCCCTGTGGCTGACACTTTGGCTGCTCATTTGAATGTTGTAATGTTCATTGGGTGCAAGGCAAGGACTTTAACCTTGAATAAGGCCCCAGTCCACTAGAGGGCCCCACATTCACTCCTACTGGGTAAATGTAATGTCACCACTTAACCAAAAGTCTTTGGGATGTGTTTGGTAAACGAGAAAAACTGAAGGAGGCCCCTGCAGATCCATGGAACAAAAGTACATCTCAAGGCCTGTGAATTGATGTGAAACGTCTCCATTCGAAGATCTGCATTGTGGTGAACGGCCTGGTCATGAACCAACTAGTTCAGAAGTAGTCTTCTTGCAGCGTGTGCTAAATGGAAAGCTGCTTTTAGTCCGTGCACTCGAAGACGGTTTCTGAGCACTGTGGGTAGAATGTTTACTGGTGATGTCAACTGATCTTTCTGTAAGCCCCAACCTTTTTTGTGTAGCATTACCGCTACACTCCACTCCACCCATCCACTGTACAAATTCTGTTTGTGTTGCCGAATGAACTGCCGTGGATTCGCCACGAAGCCTCTCAGTTCAAATATTTGCATTGTAGTGGGCAGCCAGTGGTGACGCACTCTTAATAGTCGGCGACTTTAATTTTCATGTAGATAATCAATGTGACCAAAAAGTAAAAGAATTTATGAACCTCCTGGACTCTTGATTTGAGACAGCTCGTTAATCAGCCTACACATAAAGCAGGTCATACGTTAGACTTAGTAATTACTAAAGGACTAAAAGTTGATATAAAGCAGGTCATTGATACGGGTCTTTCAGACCATTTTCTTCTACTTTTTAATATAGAAATAATGATAGAAAACACTCATGAGAAGCATATTGTTAAAAAACGCTTCTTTGACTCATCAGCAACTTTAAAACTTACAAACATTCTAACCAATCAGTCCGTTTATAGTGCCAACTATAATAGCGAGGAGAATGTAAATAGTAAGGTGGAAAGATTTAATACTAAAGTGAGGGCTGCTGTTGACATAGTTGCACCTGAAAAGACAGTTAAAAAATCTTCTAGCATTGTTATACCTTGGAAGACCCAAAGAGTGTCTGATTTAAAGAGAACATGCCGTAGAGCTGAGCGTAAATGGAGGAAGACTAAACTAACTATTGACTATGAGATATTAAAAGTTAAAATAACAGAATACAATAACACAGTCCGTCTTGAGAGGCGCTGCTATTTCTCTAAGATTATAAATAACAATGCTAGTAATCCCAGAGTCTTATTTTCGACAATTGATCATCTGTTAAACCCAGGTAACTCAAAGGAATGCCTCCTAAGTACTTCCAGTAAAACCTGTGAGGCTATCGCTGTATTTTTCAATCAAAAAATTAATGATATTAGAAATAACATAGTATATCTCCCCAACACTAAGGATCCTCCTAAACCCCAGTACCCCATAATAAACAAATTAAAGTCTTTCACTAGGATAGATTTACCTGATTTACATAAAATAATTTCTCAAATGAAACCATCCACCTGTGCCCTTGACCCAATACCAACAAATTTTTTCAAAGAAGTATCGGGTGTGCTTATTGATAATGTTCTTGACATAGTAAATTCGTCATTAGATACGGGGGTCTTCCCAGACTGTCTTAAGACTGCGGTAGTTAAACCCCTACTTAAGAAAAATAATCTCGACCCCTCTGCTCTTGAAAATTATAGACCCATCTCTAACCTGCCTTTCTTAAGTAAAATTCTAGAGAAGGCAGTCATTATGCAGTTAAATGAGCACCTCAATAAACATGCTATTCTTGATAAATTTCAGTCAGGTTTTAGAACAAATCACAGCACAGAAACTGCACTCGTTAAAGTAGTAAATGACTTGCGGGTAAATGCAGACAGAGGCCATTTATCTGTTCTCATCCTCTTAGATTTGAGTGCCGCATTTGACACTATTGATCATAATATTCTTAAGAATCGCCTTAGTCAATGGGTGGGCCTCTCTGGCAGTGTCTTAAACTGGTTTGAATCCTACCTGGCAGGGAGAAAATTCTTTGTTAGTTGTGGTAATTATAACTCAAAGACACATGATATTCTATATGGTGTTCCACAAGGCTCTATCCTGGGTCCGCTGCTCTTCTCAATCTACATGCTTCCATTAGGTCAGATTATCTCGAGACATAACGTGAGCTACCACAGCTATGCTGATGACACACAGCTGTATTTATCAATAGCACCTGATGACCCCAAATCTCTTGATTCACTAACACAATGTCTAACCTGTATCTCAGAATGGATGAATAGTAACTTTCTCAAATTAAATAAAGAAAAAACCGAAATCTTAGTGATTGGCAATAATGGATACAATGAGGCTATTAGAAATAAACTGGATGCATTAGGATTAAAAGTCAAATCGGAGGTAAAAAGCTTAGGGGTAACCGTTGATTGTAATCTGAATTTTAAATCGCATATTAATAAAATCACTAGGACAGCATTTTTTCACCTAAGGAACATAGCAAAAGTTAGACCTCTTATATCATCGAAAGATGCAGAGAAATTAGTTCATGCGTTTGTCTTTAGTCGGCTAGATTACTGTAATGCACTCCTCTCAGGACTACCCAAAAAAGACATCAATCGTTTGCAGTTAGTGCAGAATGCAGCTGCTAGAATCCTTACCAGGAAAAGAAAATCCGAGCACATATCTCCAGTTTTGATGTCACTACATTGGTTACCTGTGTCATTTAGAATTGACTTTAAAATCCTGCTTATAGTTTACAAAGCCTTAAATAATCTTGCTTCATCTTATACTGTATTTCGGAATGTTTTACACTTTACACTCCAAATCGTAACCTTAGATCTTCAAATGAGTGTCTACTTAGAATTCCAAGAGCAAAACTTAAAAGAAGTGGTGAGGCGGCCTTCTGCTGTTATGCACCTAAAATCTGGAATAGCCTGCCAGTAGGAATTCGCCAGGCTAATACAGTGGAGCACTTTAAAAAACTGCTGAAAACACATTACTTTAACATGGCCTTCTCATAACTTCACTGTAATTTAATCCTGACACTCTGTATATCGAATTCATTAAAATAACTATTCATTCAAAATTTGTACTAACCCCTACTCTCTCTTCTGTTTCCTTTTCCGGTGTCCTATTGGTGGTGGTTTGTGCCACCACCATCTACCCAAAGCACCATGATGTTCCAACAATGATGGATGGATTAAAAGCCAGAAGTCTGTATAACCATCAGCATCAAGTGAGTCCGTGCGAACAATAACTACAAAGAGGACTATTTCATTTATGTTAGGTAGGTAGAATGCCCAAAGGGGACTGGGCGGTCTCGTGGCCTGGAACCCCTACAGATTTTATTTTTTTCTCCAGCCTTCTGGAGTTTTTTTTTGTTTTTTCTGTCCACCCTGGCCATCGGACCTTACTCCTTTTTATGTTAACTAAGGTTGTCTTATTTTAATTTCTTATTTGTCTTTTATTCTTCTTTTCTTCATTATGTAAAGCACTTTGAGCTACTTTTTGTATGAAAATGTGCTATATAAATAAATGTTGTTGTTGTTGTTGTTGTGTCATGAACCTGCCCTCTCTGGCTCAGAAGAGACCTCCTTGCAGCCTGGTTGTGGTGCGAGTGCACAGCACTTGGCGACGAGGATAGGATTTGAGGCATTCTGCTTCGGCCTACATTATAAAGGGCTGTAGAAAAGTGACAAAATGCTCATAAAGATATGGGGTGTTTAGCCCTGTATACTGCAAAGTAAAGGTCAAAATAATTGTTACAAATCATTGGACAAAAAGGGATGGGTGGACGGACATTTTAAAGAGCCGGACCGGAAATTAGGAACGTGGAATGCTGGGAAGACATGGTGGTGGATGGGTAGTGGACGTCATCAGTGGGAGACCAGAGAAGAGAAAGGGACCCGGAAGTGTTGTTCTCTTAGGTGTCTGGGTAGGATTATGGCGGCGGTGCTTCATCTTTTCTACAGAGAGACAGAGAGAGAGGTTAGTACCCCACCATTGTCCCCTGGCACGACTTGTCGCGATGCGCTTCGGGTCCTTAAGCTGCTCCCCATGCGCTCGTGCGTGTCATGGTATAAAAGGGAAAGCGGAGTCACCGTTGGACACTACCATGACACAGCAGTCAGATTCAATTGGATAGCTCTGATGCTGTGAGGACATTGCCACACTAACCAGTAAGTCGCTGAGCTCCTCTTCATACTTAATTATGATTTTGTTCTCAATGAAGTCTAAACTTTGAATGTAACCCTTAATGATTAAAGTCACCGATTTGTTTGATTTTACACACACCTTTGCTATTATCTAACCAAACAAACTTGAAGGACTAAATGGCCTCCTCTAATTTGTCAAACTTTTTATGTAAGAGAGCATTTTTAGCATTTTCACAATCGCCATATACACTGCGGTAGTCTGTAACTCCAGTTCTCCACATTGGGAACGGCCGTTTCCAGCGGCTTTGGCCTTTTCTGCTTTGTTGCCCTTTCAATAGAAAGGACGACATTCTATAACACGGCTGATATATGACACATGGGCGACGTGCGTAAGCTTTCTTACTGCTCAGGCATCACAACAGAAGGCAGAAAGCTAACTCCAGCGTGGAATGTGCCCCTTACTGAGGGATAAGATAAAGCGACAGAGCCCAAGGCTGAGCTAGTGAACGGCATGACAAGTGTTATGAAATCTGCTTTTCATTTCTGGGCCTGTCAGCCTGGAACCCACAGGGAAGAAGTCACAAATGTATTTATGTAGGGAGGAAAATGCTCATATTAATAAAACCAACAGATTGGGTTACGAATTTTCACATTTTATTTTCTGCGGTGTGTCTGCCGCTGCTCTCCGGGTATTGCTCCCACAATAAATATGCTGCCATGTCATTTGTCAGTGAACGCTGCTTTTTCATTTAATGATTTCACTGCTTTGGTATTTCCATGTTTTGGCAGGTACTGGGGTTGAAAGTGACACGAACTTCATTAAGATGACTCGCTGATGTCGCCTGATCGATAGATTTTGTTCATTCGACATAAAAGCAGAGTCAAGCAATATTTATATCACTTGTGTTTTAAGACTTTCAGATTATTGCAGAATCAAAGCCTTAGCACTGATACCTGTTGGTTCCTTTAAATAATTCTGCCTCCGTTCAGTGTCATTCATTACAAAAGTTAGAAAATGCATTGAAACCATAAACATGGTGGGAGTGGGGGGTTATAGGCTACTGCATAAATAATAATGTAAACAAAAGTAATAATCCTCAAACTAACATCGCATAGGAGACTAAGAGGTGGTAAAATAAAATTAAACAATCAGTACGCCCTCAGGTCTGAAACTCTACGCTTTGAATGCGCTGTTAACGGCTGATTTGATTCTCTCCAATGGCCTTACAGTAAAACTCTACAAATATTATCCTGTGCTGTTCCCCACCATCTGTGACTTGACATCTTACACTCTTTGTAATCCCTTTTACACACGTTCTCCATAGTCCATCCCTAGATGGAAAAACTCTGACGTTGCACGTTGATTGAATGATGAGATTGCGTTCTTCGCTTACATCTGTGAAGATGTGGTAAATGGGAATTGGGGGAAATATTCAAAAGATAATCGTTTTACTTTATCCCTGATTGCTTAACTCGTTCATGGCTGATGTCGACTTTTGTTAAAAGGAGGAGTTGACGATGGTAATAAACTGTAAACTGTGACAAAACCAACCGTTATGTTTTAGTTGGACTCTCGTTGCTAGAAGGAAAGATAGTTTCATTGGTTTGACAGAGATGTTGTGCGCTCGTGTGAGCAGCAAGGTGCAAACAAGAGCAAAAATGTCACTGAGAGATCAAAGCGAATGTGTAAAGCAAAACACTCTGTGGACGAAGTTTCGCCTATTATCTCTGAACTGGACTATGACTTGTCGGACTCCAATTTTGATACAAGTGATCGAAAATTAATGTGAGGTTCCAGCTTCAGCTGACTGGTCCCCAGGTTCATGTAGCTGACCCGCCTATGGCATTGTTCGCCAGGAGGACTGCCACTTAACAATGATAAGAGGTAGAAACCAGATTGCAAAGCACTGTGACAGTGACCGGTGCTGCTACTGCCCCAGTCACGCCAAGACAGCCTGGTGGCAAGCCTGCCGCACATTCTTGGCAAACTGGCAGCCACAGCATGCAGCAACAGTTGTTTTATGATTAATATGATTTATATTATGTGAAACCATTGCTTTTCATAAGCTATATTTTTTGGAAAAAATATTCAGCCCTCAAAGAGTTAAGGAAGTAAATTGAATACATGTAAAAACCCTTGGTGTATATTTTTGGAAAAATCCCTAAAGACTGGAGGCTACCAAATATGATCTTCTTGTGTTAAAAGGGTGATTGGGTAGATCCAGTAACTATAGGCCAATAAGCTTGGCGTCCATCACCGGTAAATTAATGGGAGCAATTATTAAGGAAAAGATTGAGCAGCACAAGGCAGGAACAGGAGTATTCTCAAAACTCAACATGGGTTCAGATGAGGAAGGTCATCCATTAATAATTATAACTAATGTGCTAGAGTTCTACAAGGGAGCAACAGACAAGTATGACCAGAGAGGTGCATATCTTCTTTAATAAAATCCCTGTGTGCGTCCATGTGTTCGTGTGTGTGCGTCTTCTGGTGAAGTGCGCGTGCCCGGGGCACGGTGCGATGCTTCAAAGGCCGCCTGACGCGTCACACAAGTCAGAGAGTGCGGGACCTATAAAATATCGCACGGCCGATCCAATCGGATTTCGGTAAATGAGGTAAGACCTAAAACATAACGCACGAAAAATCCAATCGGGTACTGAGACGCGGAGACAAGCTTCCCCAAAGAGGTGGGATTAGTGCTTGTTGTTGTGCAAGAGTTCACTCTGAGGATGTCAGATTTGCGATTAACAAACTTGGTCCGGTAAAGTGTAAAGTGTTTTCCTAAATATACGAATTTTCATGATATTACAATAGGATGACTTTTAAAAGTAGATTTATTTTCGCGCACATAAAATCCATTGCTGGGGAGACGCCATACATACAATAATCAGCTGCACGCCACCACAGATTAAAATACTTGCTGGAAGACTTTTACTGTGAGAGAAAATTAAAGGCACACAATACAGCGACGCATATTACAGCCACATACAAGCCAGTATTACTGTAACAGAAAATAGACGGTCCTTTGCCATTTAATATTGACTGTTCCTACTAATGCTTATGCACTACTATTCTAGCGCCCGTTATTGTAACGGGCTTAATGTCTAGTAATATAATAATTTATCTTGATTGTGAGAAGGCTTTAGATAAGGTCTGACATGAAGGGTTGGACTTCACGGTGCAGCCTGTGAGCGAGTACAGAATTGGTTCAAATGCAGGAAGCAATGGGTGATGGTGACAGAATTAGGTGATGTTAAAAGTGGTCTCCCTCAAGGATCAGTGCTAGGGCCATTGCTCTTTTTAATATGCTTCAATGATCTGGAAAAGAATGTAATCAGTTATCCGGATACGTTTTTGCAGATGATACCAAACTAAGTGGAAGGGTATATCATTGAGAATTAGCTAAACTGTTACAAGGGGGTCTTGGACAGATTTGTGGCAGGTGAAATTCAATGAAAGTAAATGTAGGATATTAAATACAGAAGTAGAAATGTCAGATTTGAATACACAATGGGAGGTCTGAAACTTGAAAGTACAACTCATGAGAGGGGCCCGGGAGTCCTAGTTGAGTCATCACTATTTACATCAAACCTGTGCACAAAACATGACGAGAAAGGCTAATAAGATGTGGGGTCACACAGTACGTCATCACTTAAGCTTTATAAGGCACTAGTGAGGCCGCACCAGGAGTACTCTGTTAAAATATCATCTCCGTATTGCAAAAACGACACCGCAGAGTTAGAGAAAGTCCAGAGAAGAGCGAGCAGGCCAATTCTGGGACTGAGAGGTTTAAGGACGTGGAACTTTTTAAATAATAAAAGGAATTATTACAGTGGATCTCAACTTTAAAATAAATTTTGCAACAAAGGGGACAGAGTTGGGAACTTGTTAATAACAGATTTTTCATGCAAAGAAGCAAAAACACATGGAATAAATTACCAAGTACTGTGGTGGAGAGTAGGAACTTGTGGGACTTTCAAATCTGTTATTTTGGACAATCTCTGGTAATAGTTGGGCTGAATGGCCCATTCGTATCCAAAGTTTTCTAATGTTCTTTGACTTCATTCGATTATATTAGACTGGTCTGTTTATTTCAGGACCTAAATTTAATTTATACATTTCTGGATGATGGGGCTAAACCCATTGCTATCCTGGGAAGCTCAGGCTGTACATGTGCGTGTGCTCATTCTCTCTGGGGGGATAGAAAACACTGCAGGGCCAATTGATCCAGGGCCTACTACTTCTCCTTTTGATCTCCTTAAATACTACAAAAAAGGTTAAATTGGACAAATTTATTCTAAATTAACACTTTCCATACCTTTTTTGTTGTTGAGGTAATTTTCTCTTCTTTTTCTAGGGAGGCCGCACTCACTTTTTCTTTGGCTTGCTTTTCCTTGCCAGGTGCCATTTGCTTTCTGGGGTTCCTATTCCACCTACTTGCCCATAATGCCCACTTGATGACCGTTAGCTCATGCCCAGTGACAAAAACCTCTCTTGGCAGCAGTAGCTAAAGGAATATTTCTTACAAAAATGAGGAAGAAGAAGAAGAAGAATATGCTTTCACGTTGGTTAGCTCAGTGATCTTTCAACTGTGATGCACACAAATCAGTGTAAGGATTATACATCTAACTGGGCAACAGCCAGATGTTAAAACTGGCACCTGACCTGCCACAGGTCTTTACCATATTCTACTTTCATGGATAAACAAACAAGTTTCACAAGTAAACTGTGCTAACAAGGTCAGGAGACTGCAGGAGGAGACGACTGCTCCACGGCTCACATCCGCTTGGGAGAGAAGTAATCTGCTAATCTTGGACTCTCTCTGTGCTTTCCACAACCACAAACTGGCAGGAACATCCTCTGCTCGTTTCATGTTGGGTTTGGATTGCAGCTAAGGGGCTCGAGGCCTTTTACCTAGGATAACCCAGGAATGGTCCTCACTGTGTGGAGTCGGATATAAAATTTTATGGCAAAATAGGATCATCTGGCAAGGGCAAGCTGGCTACGTTTGAAAGCACACATGCTGATTCAGAATATTCATTCCAGCAGAGTGAGCTCAAAGATTGAGTGAGGAAGAGGTGGATGAGGAGAAGAAGAGCAGGTTGTGGTTCAAAGGAAGAACCTCGGGGACTTTGAAACAAAGGATTCTTCCACTTCTCCTAATTGCGGCTTAAAAGCAATTGCCAGTTGTGTTGATTAACATCCATGAAACCGGCAAACTTTTACAACACACCCTGTCGTCTTTTTATTCATTTAAAACAACACTACAAAATCTGATTAAGTTCAGGGCCAAGTGGGGCCGCAGCCTCATATGGAGGGATGAGATGCAAGGCAGGGTGTGAGACTATCGGGCCTTCTCACAGCCACCCACCTGCCCTTATAAGTATCACATATGTAACCTATGTGAGAGTGTATTTAGGAAGCGTTTACCACCCTGTGTAAGTCCATCATCTCCTTCCATGTACAGAGTTACTCCACATTCGTGTCAGTAAAGCCATTCCTCCCATCCTGAATTGGATTTGTGAGTCTGGTGTTGCTACCTAACGTAACGTGAGAGGAAAACCAGAGAGCGTACAGTAAAACTGGGACCCTCTGGTCTGAGAGACAGACAGAGAGGAAAGACTTCATGAGACTCTCTTGCTTGTAACTCCTTCTGGCATCCCTTCTGTTGATCTGGTGCTTTTCTGCCCATCTCTCTATTCTAGATGGCTCTCTTCATTATCAGTCTCCCTGACTATCATTCTGTCTTACTTTCAGATGACGCCATTGTCTTCTTGTGTTCAGTCAATCAGTTAAGCGTCAGCCTTTACCTTTAAAATGGTGCAGCAGCAGTAGCTTGCTATTATAGAGGAATATTCCAGACAAAATAAATACATAAATAAAAGTACAGTGAAGAATACAATAAATAAGAACATCAAATGCAAGTATACACAAGTATAAATAACCACATCATGAGAAGCATTTTTATTGCTTATTTCTTTATGTAGTTATTTAATTATTTATTTCATTGGCACCCAAGCAACAAGAAATAAGGCCCAAAATAAAGTAACATCAAGTTGAGAGGACGGGCTCTAGCAAGTGCTGCTATTTGATTGGTGAGTCGTCCGCAGGGTAGACGGATGTGCTTTGCTTGACTTGGGAATCCTGTGACTCAGTGTTGTGACTGTGCGCGTCAGATATGAGGTACTGTGCAAAACAGCTACCTAAACTTAAAAAAAATTTTAAAACTTCTCTTTAGAAATCTGCATTGTGCTGACCGTGGATAACAACTGTCATTGTTCGATTTGGAAGGCACAGAGGAGAGGGCCATATGTGAAGACGGAGTACCTGTGATGTTATCCGTGAAACTCATGTGATAATACACAGTGTAGGAGGAACGGCATATTATAATAAAAGTACAAGGTCATGTAACAGACGTGTCATGTCTAGTGGGCTTTTCAACGTATAAATTGTTGATCAGCTGTTGATCTGTAATAACTCAAAAAGGAAATGTGTCTGCTATTAAGAAAGTGAGACAGGCCGCGTGGCAACCTACAGCAGACCGATTCTGGATTTGTGCACTGTGCGTAATCCACAGTTCATGGCTTTATTCAAGTCCTTGCTGAACTGTCCACTTTGATGGTAAACGCAGTTTGTGAACGTCATACTTCAACACTTCACACAAGTAAATATTCAGTAGCAATAAGAACAGCATTTGGTAGCGATTGAGAAGACTAGCCAAGAACATGCTTGAGAATTAATAGAATATACAGTAGAAAGTATTTACAGTATATACAAACCTAAATCACTCACTTAGCAGCCAAGAGGAAAGCTGCAGGGTCTGCCACCAGTGTGATGCCCCGATGTCACTCCTGCTGAAAGAGTTTGTCTGGCTGCACATTACGATTGGTCACACACACACACGCCAGCGTCATTTCAAAGGACTGACGACCAGCCGCATTGAGGCTGCGGTTGACTTGTACTTTACAGTGTCGCCCTCTGATGAGTTTGGCGGTGCCGTTATTCACACATCTGGTGTCACTGACATGACTTTAGAGCCAAATCTTCCTCTGAGAATTTGTTTCTTATCGCTCATCAATTTCATGAACTCTCAGTCCACATCCCTCGGCTAAGCATCAGATCTCACCTGGTGTAGGAGCAGACTAGGAGTTGACGCTCTGTTGCTTTATTTACCAAGCGTGGTTTACCGTAATCCTCTTTGTAGGAGCCAAAACTGGCTCAGATAAATGAAACGTCTTGATTTCAGAGGGGCTTACTCACTAAGTGCACTGGAATATCATGAACCGCCAGCTCCCAGTGCTGCACAACAGCAAACGATGTGGAAAAATAACGATGGGAAAAAAAAATATCTCTGGTTACTCGTGTCACATATTCCACATGTCTGTTATCCAGTTGAATGCTCAAAAGGTGTAAAACATATGTTTTAATATTGTTAAATAGATGCTTCCAGAATAATTGGCGCATATTACAAACAGGAAACTAAAGCATGATGGGAGTCAGTTTTTGAACTGAACGGGAGAGAAAGATCTTGTTTTTATTTTAAATGATTTACTTTGTTAATCCCTGAGGGGAAATTGTCCTTTCACATGACATTTGGGGGTCACAGTCAGCCAGGGTACAGCACTTTGCAGGTTAAGGGCCCAGCGGAGTAGGATCCCCTCTGACAGTAAACAGGACTTGAACCGGCAACCTACCAGCTATCCGCACAGATCCATAGCCTCAGAGCCGCCACTTCAGACCTTAAATATGGATACTCCGCATTCCAAAGTCCCCAAAAGTGACACAAAGAACTTGAAGCGAATGGAAATAAATAAAGAACAAAACAGAACCATAGCAGTTTTCTTCCACATACTGTAATATGATGCTGACCTTCAATATTTTACTGCCAAAATGAGAAATTTCTGTGCTGGGAATGTCTGATTTGTGATTGTATTTTCAAATTACTCACGCTTAAATGAATGTAAAATGCTATTTTTGATTTAAATATATTTAATGGCTGACAATAAAATTTACCTTCTGTATAGCATCTAATTAAATAATGCCTGTAGTTATTATGCATTGCCATTAGTGTTCAGATTCATTTGGTAGCACTTACTGAGTAAGCAGGGTGCTCCTGAGCAGGCCCTTCAGCTTCAATGACACGTATTATTTAATGTATTGCATGACGTCTGTCATTGTGTTGGGCGTCTTAGTGCCTCACAGTTAGGAGAAGGAACATCAATGAAAAATTGACTCCCAGTGTCCTTCAGAAAGTCCCACCAGGAAAAAAATAAATGGCTTGAAATCTGGAAGTACAGCAGATTTACTTTCGCTCATCACGTCTGAATTTCTGCTGTGTTGTTAGGTGGTGTGGAAGTCAGAGCTGCGGCCTGACTGGTCAGCTTTCTGGGTTCCCATCCTGCACTCGGCCCTTACTTGAGTAGACCCTGCATGTTTTCAGGATGTGTCTGTGTGTCCTCCTCTCACATCCACCAAAGATGATGAGTAGGTTGGAGCAACTGGCGGTGTGTGGACCCCATGTTCAGTGTGATCTGGAAGGGACAGGAGAACCTGCTGCCTTTCTGGACTGTGAGGAGACCTGTTGAGGTGGTCTGGGCATTGTAGTAAGATTTCCCCCTGGTTTTCACACACAGGCCTTACCCACCTGGAGCAGAAGCATAGAACACTGGAGAGAGTTTGTCATTTGATTGGCATGAGAGCATCAGGGAAAGCCTCTGAAGGATCTGGAAAAATGGACGAAGGACAGGGGGTCTGGTGTGCCCAGCTCAGTAGGAAAAGCAATACATGAAAGCTAATATGAAAAAAAGAATTCATTACATAACTTTCTCTTCTATGTTTAACTTTCTTTCCAACATTGTGTCAAACTTGAAGTAAACAGTTTCTTTTTTTATATCTAACAACCTCACAACACATCACTAGAGTATACGCATCTTTGCGTAGTTAATATTTACTGATTTCTAATTGCATGCCCCCCAAGGTTCACATTTACTTTTATCTAAACAGAACTCTTGAACTGATCCCCCCCCCCCCCCCCCCCCAATGGACATCCTTTGGCATGGGTCCTCATTGTGGTGACAAATCTGCGCAAAACCCACTTGAAGCAGAGCATCGACGCACTACGACAACACAATCAGAATCCCCCTAAGGGTGCCCCCGATGTCCGTTGTGTGAATTTTACCTTTTTAGCAACTTGAAGTGTAATCAGAGCTGTATTCATAAATCATGAAAATGATTTACATGTCCGGAAACAAAAAGTACCTACTCTTGCATTTCTTTTTTTTTTTTTTACTTATTTTGTAAATGTATTTTATTATTATTATTGCTTTCCTATTCCTATACAAATGTTGTTCTTATTGTGGGGATTAAATTTATTGATCTTATTACCGTATATACTCGCAGATAAGTTCTCTCGCAGATAAGTCGGGACTTGATTTTTACAGTATAATTTCCCATATTTTATAATGTCAGTTGTATAAGTCGAATGCAGAAAACTCACACTATCGGTCCAAGAGATTATGATATGCTATTGCCCACCTGAGAGAGTAACCACGGGGGGGCACACGGCCTTTTATCTCTATGTATTGTGCCTACGTGAGCACACGGTGATACCCGAACTATTCCAAAGTGACGTTTGTATTGTTTTGTGTTTTTTGTGTCTCACACCCTCATACACCTTTATTGTAAGAGCATCCCTTATCTACGATGGAGCGTTCGATCAGAAGAAAATATGAAGCTGGTTTTAAATTAAATGTCGTTGAAGTAGCGAAAGAAATTGGTAACTGCGCTGCTGCAACAAAATTCAATGCATCTGAGAAACTGATGAGAGATTGGAGGAGGCAAGAAGATTAAGCGTCGCATTTCTGAACGGGCGTATAAGTCGGGAACTGATTTTATGATTGATTTTTTTGGGTTTCAAGACTCGACTTATACGTGAGTATATTCGGTAATTTAGACTTTGCAGGTTGGGACTTGTGGGGTAGGCTTTGAGTTGGAGGACCCCGTGAGAGTTTTTTGGCCTTGGGCCTCCACGATCCCCTCTCGTCTCTGAACGCAGTTTAGTTTTGTTTCCAGTCCCACCGCTTAGTTGAGGTTTTAAGAGGGGAACGTCAGACATCCTCGCAGCTCAAAAGTTGAGATGACTGGGCTGAATTAGGCCACAATTGTGCTTTTGTCATTCTCGATTTCAGTTGATGGCTTACTCTTCAACTTTTCTGAGCTGTCCACAATATTTTCATAAGCCATCCATCCATCCTCTTCCGCTTATCCGAGATCGGGTTGCGGAGGCAGCAGCTTCAGCAGAGATGCCCAGACTTCCCTCTCCCCGGCCACTTCTTCTAGCTCTTCCGGGAGAATCCCAAGGTGTTCTCAGGCCAGCCGGGAGACATAGTCCCTCCAGCGTGTCCTGGGTCTTCCCCGGGGCCTCCTCCCGGTTAGACGTGCCCGGAACACCTCACCAGGGAGGCATCCTGATCAGATGCCCGAGCCACGTCATCTGACTCCTCTCGATGTGGAGGAGCAGCGGCTCTACTCTGAGCCCCTCCTGGATGACTGAGCTTCTCACCCTATCTTTAAGGGAAAGCCTTAAAGGGAAAGGGAAATTTTTAAATTTAAAATTTTTAAAGGGAAATTTTCACAAGCCAGTTGCCGTATTCTATTATCTGTTTTAGGCCGAATTTTCACCAGTCGTTTAACTTGGGGGGGGTCTGGTTTCTTAAAAACTTTTAATGACGGGAGCTCCATTGTCCAATATGGGGGCACCAGGACTGAATGACAACACCAGGAGACCCTTTATCATTTTTTTTTCTTTGAGTCTTTTAAGATTACGTTCCCTGTTTCTAGGCACTCCTGGTGCCGTCACTCCTTCATGCTAATTGCCGACATAAAAGTTCTTGGGACAAAAGTTCAACTGGAAGAAAGGCAACAAAATGTTTAAACTGATGATTTATGGAAGTGAGAATAAAGTGATCCTGATGAGTCGAATCCAAGCCAGGGTTAAAGCCCCCTAAAAAAATGAGAAAAACAAGAATACCAAAAGCGAAAATCAGAAAGTCAGTGAAGCACGTTAGCCAAAACCAGAAACCTGCAGTAGTAATCTTTGGTAAAAATTCCATTTACAGGTGAAGTCAAGTCTTCTGTATCGAATCTAAACTTCTAGGAGATAAAACAGTGGCAACCACACAAGCAAGCAAAACAAAAAACAAGATGAGATGACATAAGAGCAATAGATGAAAGCAGAACATCAAAGAATTTGATTATTAAAACCAAAAACGGCAACAAGAGCTGAAGACGTCATCACGCGCCACTTCTGTGACCTCACATGCTAGCAACAGGTCATCACATCACTGAGTCAACAACACGGTGACACCCTGCTAAAAACGGGGCATCTGTGAACTTACAGCAGAAGGGTCATAAAATGAAACCTTAGTGCAAATCAAATACAGAAAGAAACGAATAACAGATTTTGTTTATTTGTGGTTTATAAAACACAGAAAACCAAACCTTTACAAAGTTTGCCATGCTGTAACATAATGAAATGACACCGCTGGGAGTTTCACGTGCAGGGGTGGTAGAGATCTGGTGGCTTCATAAGATGTGACGTGGTGTGAAAAAGGGGGCGCATGTCGGGCAGGGCCTGTCGATCAGTAAAGCACAGGAGCCGCAAATAGAAAACGAAACACAAAATGACGCGCCAGCCTACCAGCCCAATTTGAGACAATGGTGTGCTTCTGACTTTGTGGCGTCAGTTTATTGAAGACCCCTTCTTCTGTCCCATCGTGACTGGACCCCCCCCCCTGCACACAAAGCAGGGTCCATAAAGACATGGAGGATCTCGAGTGGGCCCTGACCTCAGCTCTATTGAGCGCCGATTGTGAGCCGGGTCTTCTCATCCCATATCTGTAACCTGACCTCTCAGATGCTCTTTCGGCAGAATGGGTCAAATTCCCACAGACACACTGCGGTATCTTGTGGAAAGAAGAGTGGACGCTGTAATAACCATAAAGGGGCACCTCCGTATTAATGCCCAGGGCTCTGGAATGGGATATCCAACCAGCTCAGGGATATGGGATGGTCAGGCATCCGCAGACGTTTGGTCGTGTAGTGCATCCTGAAGCGCGGCGCATACTCACAAAGCTCTGGTGGTGGTTTCTCTTCGCTGTCAATTCAGTGTTTTCCACTCACCGTCATTCATCTTGTTCTCTTGACCAAGGACACGTGGAAGACGATGATGAGCCCTGAGTGGTGCTGTTACCTTAGGAAAGGGGAAATAAAAAAAACAAATTAGCAGTAAGAAAGATGGTGACCAGGAAGTTGTTATGAGTGGCTTTCTGCTTATCTTACCCATCTGGTATGATCTCACACCTGTTTAGGGGATTTTCAAAGTTACACATTTCATTTCTGACAGTAATTTGTCATGTAATCATTTCCTTTATGAGTTGTTTAATTCTTCGGCCACCATCTTGTAGTTTAGCGATTCTCACCATGTTTGGACACCCGTCATTAGTATAGCGTCCCATCTCATCAGGGCTGTGACCCACGGCTTAAGGAGGTCACTTCCTTGTCCAAACTGCAGAGTCAAAGCCCTTTCTCTTTGTTAAACTTTTCCCATTTTGATGTCTTGTGGCTGCGACCTTTTTATTGCCAACATTTATTGCCTACAATTCTCGTTTCTCACCTTCGCTTGACAATCGTGTCTGTTGTTCTCCTGATCTTTACTTTCTGTTTGGTCCAAATTGACGTGTTGAAAAAACAAAGCTTGGGGTGTAACTGCAACAACCGTCAGAACGAGAACGTTAAGCAACAATCGCAGCCAAAGGGTCAAAAATGAGGAAGATTTCAGAGGACAATTCGCAATCAAAATGTTTGTGTTATCCGCAATCTCGGATGAGGACACAACAGTAATTGCTGACCTTTGATCCTGCAATGTCAAATGTCAAGACCTCCAACGCCGTGACCCCCTGGCAAGTGGGACTCACGTCCTAATGACAAACCTACTAAATAGTGATGAACATGAGCAAAGCAAAATGGTGTTGGAACGTCACAAAATAAAAATTCATGACTCTAAATACTTGGCTTCCAGAAAGACTAAATCTCTTAATTGGAATCCTCGAGTTTTGTGCCCCGCATCGGGTCCTAACAATCCATCACAATATGATTGACAAAGCAGCAAAAATGAACACCAAAATAACTTCATAACGGGCGCACACACACACCGCATACGATCAAGCAGACAGGACCCACACATCCAGAAGTGCGTGGCCCACCATGTCCATTTTTAAACCCATTATTAGATTCTCAAACTCGCTCAATAATGGCAAGCGTCTCTACGTGTGGTGGTCTATCCCAAGGCACACACATACTGTACAACCACAAGGCTCCCACTGAGAGTTTCCAATTAACCTGACATGCCTGTCTTTGAAAGACCAGCAGACTCCCCCCAGACAGTGAAGGGGCTTGGGACCAGTAAGGCGGCAGTGCTACCCACTACCCTGCCACACCTCCCCTAACATCTCGTGGCGTCGGTGAAACCCGACAGCTATGACATCAAGTGGCCCGCTTTAATGTGACGACAACACGAGTTCATTCTGGGGAAAGCAAATCCGGTGTGGCAGGTCCCATGTTAGGCACATTTGAGGTTCATTTGTGCTGCAAATCAGAATTGTTGGAGATGTGGCAGAAAGGAGAATAAAGTGAAAACCAGAACAAGAAACAAACAAACAAGGATGCATGAAGCACTAATAACTTTGACAAGCCGTGTGCAGAGGGGACTGTTAACATGGTAATCCGGTGACAGTGCTGAGCAGGAACAAGTCTTTATAATGTCAAAGAGAAAAGCATTTACATTCTCGGTGACAGCGTGCAAAAGCCATTAGTCTGTCTGAGGCTGACATCTCCGACTCTTGTTATTGTGAACTGATGCAATAAGGATGCAATCCCCCTCCCTGGTGCCGAGGGAATCAAGCGGCTTTGCACTGGTTAATCAGCTTGGGGGGGGGGGGGCGCTACGGCAGTAACTGTGTTTGGAGGGGGGGGGGAATTCAGCACAACTGATTCATCGTCTTTTGCGGAGTTTTTAATTAAAGTGCGCGATGCATCTTTGTCTTATCTGCAGTCAATGTTTTGTCTCCTATTATATCATTGTTTTTTTTTGCAAGGCTGTAATTTGCTGCCGAATCGAAAGGCGGGTGATAACATTCACGGGCAAGAAGATAAATCACAATGGGGGGGAAAATGAATCTATCAAACTTAATCAAGAAAGCATTTGCATTCTTCATAGTCCCCAGAGCTCAGCCGTTAGCTTGTCACGTAGGCGTATATAAAAAAAAAAAATAATAATAATAATAAACTATAAATCTGAGGCATGCATTGGTTGAACTCTTCAATGCTTTTGATAAAAAAAAAAAAAAAACACACATTTAAGGTGGGTGGCCTTTTATGTGGCAGCCCACCCTAATAAAGTTAAACCGCCTGTGAAGTCTTCTTACTGTTTTGAGTCATTTATGGTGACCAGCAGAGCCCCCCTGCCTGATATTAAATAATGGGGGGGGGGGGTTGTCTGGTGGTGCCACTTCTGCAAATCTCAATCCAGACCCTTCATGTGTAGCTCCTGGATGGATGAACGAGCTGCTGACTCCCTCAATGTGCCCACCGGATCTGTGAGTTCCTGTCCGATGTTGCTAATTACTCATTTCCTGGTTACGCTGGCTTTAGAGATCTTCACTTATGGTGACCAACGTTTATCACCTTGTCCTGCTAAGCCTGTCCAAAACGGTCCCTCATTATCTCCTTTATAAGTCACTTTGGAGAAAAGTCTCGGCTAAGCAAATACATTGCCATACAAATGAGACGACAAAAAAAGTTTGGGGCAGCCACCCGTATATCAGGACCTGGCTGCAAATGGGGAAATGGTCGAGTTGTTCAAAGATCAGAGTCCAAAACAGAACTGATTTTAGGATGAGAATATGGCGGCTTTAAAGGCCAAGACAGGATATGTCATCATTGAGACCATAAATGGCATCATCAATGGTGCCAGTACTGGAAGTGACGTCATCATAGGCGCCGGAAGCAAGTGGGATTTCCCGTGGATGGTCTGCAGAGGATTGAGAGGGAAAGTCCGTGCAGCTCGCCACCCCCTGATCTGGCGTGGTATTGCTATTATTCAGGCCCTTCAGCTGCCTCCCAATCGCATGTGTGTCACAACATGTAAATGTGTTTGCCAACTTTACTCACCATTAATGTTTTCAGCACCACCTACTTCCAGGCCTCCATGTTGTCCTACCACCAGTCACCTCATTTTGATTTATCTTGCAGTCTTGTGCTGTAAGACAGACAGGAAATTTCCCATAAATGGTCTTTGAAGTTGGAGTTTCCAGTCAAACAACAATTTTGGTTCAGCTTGGCTCTTTACCGTTAACACCCACCAAGTTGGTGAGCAGCTGTCCTCCATTGACCATGTTGCTGTGGTCTCCAGGTCTTGCAGAGTCACCCTAATTAACATCCGCAAGATCAGACCATATCTGAGAGAGCCTGCAGACAACTCCTGGTCCAGGCTTTGGTCTTGTCATATCAACTCTCTGCTGGCACGAGTAGTGTGGTCTCACCAAGGTGCTGCAGATGAATTAAACTGCAACGGCAGCCAAGGTGGACACGTGTCACACTCCTCTTAGGAGATCATTCCATTGGCTCCCTGTAGCAGCACATATTAAGTTCAAATCCTTGATGCTTGCGGGTTGGCACCTACACATATGGGGGCACTAGTGAGGTCTCGAGCTCTTGGGTATGCTGGTGAACAGCATCAGATGAGTGTATCAAATCTCAATCTGTACTTTTCATGTGTAGCTCCTAGCTGGTGGAACAAGTTGCCCGCCTCCATCTGAAATTCAGACTCCGTCAACGTGCTTAAGAAGCATCTGAAGGCTCTCATGTTGGGTGTGTTAGGAGTTGAACGTCGCTTGTATTTTGTTGAGAACTCTTCACTTGTGCTGATCAATTTTGTACCCTTGTCCTGTCACACTTGTTCCCAAACAGTCCCTGATGTTTATTTGATTGTGTTAACTTCCTTTTGTAAGTTGCCTGCTGTGCAAACAAAATGCAACTGTAAACGATGGCACCTGAATTCTCATTCGCCGAGTTGTGACGTGACAGTGAAAATAAAAAAATAAATAAATAATGCAGTCATTCAGAAAAAGCTTTTAGGTGTGTTCAAATATACTGCACAAAGCACCTACTGCAATAGTCACGTCTGTCTGTCCATCCGCATAAAACCACTCAGCATACAAGTAGACCGATTTTGTTGAAATTTTGTTCACTTAATCTTCAAAGAAACTTGTGAAGATGGCTCCGTTTTCACCGAGATATCTCAAACATATTGTGCTCTACAAAATTTTTACAATTTTAAAAATCTGCCATTGACCAGCATTGGTGAATCTGAGAACTCGTCCATCTTAAAATGGAGGAACACTCTGTGTGACTTCAGCTATGAATTTAGTTTCAGTTCTATCCGGAGAGCAGTGTGACTCAGCGCTACTAAAATATTTAATCCATAAAAAGGTGACAACTGACTCTTGGATGAAGTCACCAAAAAAAATGGGAAAGGCTCCAACTTTCATATCGGTTTACTTAGTCACCGAAAGCCCCTGAATGTGACACCACATGCTCATTGTCTAACTTGCTGTATCTTTAACAATGTGAAACACTTTTTGTGAGATTAGTTTTGACTTTATTTACACAAAAAAAAATTAAAGACCAAGGCACAGACCAAGTGACACATCAGCAGCAATCTCCTGTTTTATTTTTTCCCATAAACCCAATGGGAAGCTCACATGAGTGTAACTCCTAAAAAGGCAGCCCTAAAGTAAATAAGTCAAATCCATTATCCAATAATCGGAAATCCAAAAACCAGAAAGAATCAAAAGAAAAGCAAAACTTAAGAGAAACTCTGCACAACTCCCAATGATGCACTGCTGGCCTCCCCTCTCTGACCGAATATAGAGGCAGGGGGAGGACCCAGCAGCAATGACATCATGGTGGCCCCGCCTCCTGGGGCTCCACCCACAGAGTACAAGGAATGGGCAATCATTGAAAAAGGCTGCACAAAGCTAACCGAAACTACATAAAAACATGAAAAATAGTCATTTGAAAATAACAAAAACAATAATAAAGCAGAAAATCAGCAGAAGGAATTCTACTAGAGAGCCAGTGAGAGACAAAAAGAGCCAAAAACCAGGAAGTCAGACACACCATCACCAAAGGGAGAGACGGAAATGAAATCAAAAATACAAGAATGGAGAAAACGTGCAGGAAAAGACTGGATTTGAATAACTGAACGACTGACAAAAAGGTTTTGGAATTCACCGACTCTGAATGGAAGTGAACGTCTAGAGAACCTCCAAGGACACGCCCCCTAGCAACACGGGGAGCTGCCTGACAACGGGAACACAAATCGTGAAACAATAAAAATGGCAGCAAAAATGACACAAATATATTGATGGACTTGAAGCCAAGCTGCTAATCCATCACAATGCCAGAAAAATCAGATTCCAGGGTTCAAGGACTCCCAGAAAGGTGGCGGATTTGATACAAATTATAAGCCAAGCCTGAGCCGACATTACAGACTCGAGCACACTGAGTGCAGACGCCGCGCGGGGTTTTGGGTGCCTGCTACCTCCTCGTTCAAAATCGAGCTCCTCGCCGCCTCCATTAGAGAGCTCTGAACTTAAAACGGCGGAAGGAATGAAAATGAGGTTGTGTGCGGTGAAAGTCGTACAAAGTCGCCCGTTTGATTCCTCCTGCAGCGCTCCACTCATTTTAGCTCATTTGTTTTGCTCTTTAATTTGACTTAATGGAAGCCTTGCTAGTGTGCTGCATGGCAATAGGGATGAAGATAAAGATTTGTTTTAAAAATGTAATTAAATCTCCGGGGAAAGTGGGCTTTGTGTACTCTAATGGGGGAACCTGTCCCCTGTGGCATTAAAGGCAAACAGTCCATAAACGCTATTATATTTTATTGAGCGTGCTGTAGGCTATTACAATAATAATCAAATAAAGGCAAAAAAAAAAAAAAAAAAAAAAGACGCTTCATGGCCCCCACCAACTCTAATGAGGGCATTCAGCCCCTTCATGGCACCTTCACTATGTGCCCCCCTCTCCAGCTCCCATTGCCTTATAAAGAGGAAGCTGCACCGTCAGAGCCCACCTTGAGTAAAACGAGACCCCCCCCCCCCCCCCCCCCCGTTATCCACTTCATATCTTAAAGTTTTGAAGTGGGGCCTCATGGTGGGTTGGTGATGGCGGACACCTTCTGTGCTTGGTTCTCCCTGTGTCCCTGTGTGTTTCCGGTTACTTCCCATAAAAGTGTCTAAAAAGTTGGCAACTGTAAACTGGCCCCATGGGCCCTGTAGCTGGATTGCTTCCTGCCATGCGCCCAGTGCACCCTCTGCACTGTTAATAAATATTTAACCAAAAATGATTACTAGCCATTAGAGCCCTCAGAAAGATAGATAGATAGATAACTTTATTAATCCCAAGGGGAAATTCACATACTCCAGCAGCAGTATACTGATACAAAAAACAATATTAAAGATTGATAATAATGCAGGAAAAAACAGACAATAACTTTGTATAATGTTAACGTTTACCCCCCTGGGTGGAACTGAAGAGTCGCATAGTTTGGAGGAGGAACGATCTCCTCAGTCTGTCAGTGGAGCAGGACAGTGACAGCAGTCTGTCGCTGAAGCTGCTCCTCTGTCTGGAGATGATCCTGTTTAGTGGATTCTCCATAATTGATAGGAGCCTGCTCAGCGTCCGTCGCTCTGCTACAGATGTCAAACTGTCCAGCTCCATGCCAACAATAGAGCCTGCCTTCCTCACCAGTTTGTCCAGGCGTGAGGCGTCTTTCCTCTTAATGCTGCCTCCCCAGCACACCACCGCGTAGAAGAGGGCGCTCACCACAACTGTCTGATAGAACATCTGCAGCATCTTATTGCAGATGTTGAAGGACGCCAGCCTTCTAAGGAAGTTAACCGGCTCTGTCCTTTTTTACACAAAGCATCAGATTTGGCAGTCCAGTCTAATTTATCATCCAGCTGCACTCCCAGGTATTTATAGGTCTGCACCATCTGCACACAGTCACCTCTGATGATCACGGGGTCTATGAGGGGCCTGGGCCTCCTAAAATCCACCACCAGCTCCTTGGTTTTACTGGTGTTCAGGTGTAGGTGGTTTGAGTCGCAACATTTAACAAAGTCCTTGATGAGGTCCCTATACTCCTCCTCCAGCCCACTCCTGATGCAGCCCGCGATAGCAGTGTCGTGGTGAATACTGTTTTAGGTCATTCATTGGGCATCACATCTTGAAAATTCAAAGTCATGGAGGGCGGCCATGGCAGCACCAAGTGCAAGATGGGAGTGCCCGTCCATCACACACTCTGTGCTGCCAATGAATTGTTATCAGAATCGGAATCACTTTATTGTTAGCATGTCAAACATACCAGAACTGACTTTGGTTGGGTGCAAGACATGAAATGCAAGACATTACTAACACAATTTCAGCCCACCATTAACCTGATTCTGTGCAAATACGGCAACTTCCTGAACAAAACATTTACAAATTTCAATAAATACAAAAACTATACAAAATAATTCAGATATCAAATAATACGAGTTGAGCAAGTATGAAGAATTTACGGTACTTGTGTATTAAATGGACGGCATGACAAAGGAAAACAGAAGTGTTTTGATAAATTCATAACGTATTTATTGGGATAAAAAATAAATATAAATTTACAGAAATTGCAATATTGAAATATTCTAGAAATTCATATGCAATTTTGAGGCGCTGTAATATATACTCATCTCGTCACCTTGTTCACAAGTTTAAATAAGAGGCACTATGCCTTTTGCACTGCCACCCGTTTAGTACACAAGTACCGAATTTATGAAGAGACAAACAGCACAGTTACCAGTTATGCGTTGTATAACTATTCAGATGGTTGTGGTGAGCGCCCTCTTCTACACAGTGGTGTGCTGGGGAGGCAGCATTAAGAAGAAAGACGCCTCACGCCTGGACAAACTGGTGAGGAAGGCAGGCTCTATTGTAGGCATGGAGCTGGACAGTTTGACATCCGTGGCAGAGCGACGGGCGCTGAGCAGGCTCCTGTCAATTATGGAGAATCCACTACATCCACTAAACAGTGTCATCTCCAGACAGAAGAGCAGCTTCAGCAACAGACTGCTGTCACCATCCTGCTCCACTGACAGACTGAGGAGATCATTCCTCCTTACACTATGTGACTCTTCAATTCCACCCGGGGGGTAAACGTTAACATTATGTAAAGTTATTGTCTGTATACCTGCATTATTATCACCCTTTAATTTAATATTGTTCTTTATCAGTATGCTGCTGCTGGAGTATGTGTATTTCCCCTTGTGATTAATAAAGTATCTATCTATCTATCTATCTATCTATCTATCTATCTATCTATCTATCTACAGTTAGGTGTAACCCAATGTAAGTTGATTTAGGATCTGAATAATTTGAGGAAAGAAGCTGCAGAGATGGTGTGTAGTTTGGGTCACGATAGGCCTACACCTGTGATGGCAATCTAATGAACAGATGGCTGCTGGGATGGACGGAGTCAGCTGCGGTCTGTTCTGCTCTCTTTTTCGTTCTGGCGATGAACAGATCTTTTAATGTTGGGAGACAATAGCCAATGATTTTCTCAGCTTACCTGCTGCCACCAAGTCTCAGAGAGGAAGCAGAAGGAAACCAAACAGTGATGGAGGAGGTCACAGCCGTCTGTTTTTTCTTCTTTTTCTTTTCCTTTTTAAGGATGAGATCTGTGTTGAAAAGAACACCTAACCTTCATGGGGCCACAAGTAAAATGAGGTTACATCTTCTAGGCCCCATCAACAAATGAGACCGTAAGTGTTTAAATGACAGGAAGACTGGGGCACCATCCAGTAGTGGTGGCCATCTTGAGCCCACTGGTATCGAGGTTGGTGCCAGCCGATGTTGTGGTGTTGTCACGTGTAAATAAGCCAGGGACATTTTTACTTGCAACACGACGCTTGCATGACGCCGAGCTGGAGAAGCGGGTTACACAAACATCTGAAAAACAACAATTATCATAAAGGATTAACTCAACGGAAAAGAAAGTTCCCTGCATGTCCATCCATAGAAATGTTTGATATTGCAAGCGTCCTGCCAAGCCAGCCATACCTCCATACAGAGAAATTCCCACACATGGGCCCGTCTCCCTTGTGAACACGAAGCGAATAAATGATCCCTTAGGCTGATTTGCTATCCATGCTTGAACGCAGGTTCACCTGACTCCTCCTGTGGCGACCGTCGTTTCCCTTGCAGTTTTGCCGTCTTCCTCTGCCGCTGTTCCTTGACTTTGTTCTTCCCTCCTCTTGCCACTGTATCTTCACCCCTTTTTTTGGTATGGTGGACCTCTCCCCTGTCTCAGAGTCAGGTGCTCCTTGTCAGGTGACACTCAAATTCCTGTTCAGTTTTTAACCCTTCTGCGATGATGGAGAATGCACAACCCGACAGTGACGGCACCGACACATGACAGTCATTACAATGAATCTGCCAGTCCGAGGTATCAAACTGGGTTTGGTGGTATCAGGAGAAGGCTACCTTCTGGTCTTCATAGTGCCTACTATAATGTTTGTCAAGGTTATTGGAATATGAATGGATTGATTGACTGAATGTTTAACATCACTCAAGTTCAACTTTAATATTTACATTCCTAGTTATCCATTTCACAAATTAAGTTTCATTTCTCACATAGCATTTTACAAAATTCTACACAAACATAATCGGGTTTAAACTCACATCCATGAGCAGCGAAGTATCGGAGGTTTCATTTCATGGAGATGCCATCTGCAGCAAAAATACGACGCCACAAGGTAAGACGCATGCAGGAGGAAGAACGTCCATGAAATGAATATTAGCCACCCTGGTATTTTCACTTTGAGTGTTTGAAATGATGGATCCAGTCAGAATTAGTGATAACTGACTGATCACCTAATTAGTCGCCCCTAAATCATGACTCGAGCAGCCAGTTGGTTTTAGAAGTCCCAGAAGTCGTTCAATGGAGATCGCCGCTCTGGGGTTTCAGTTGATCGGAGTTCAGATGCACCTGATTGTGGAAGGTCCATAATGTGGCATGTTGGTGTGGCGGCCTGACCTACACAAAGACGACCAAAGAGCACGCTGAGCAACTCGGTGAAAAGAAGATTGAAAAGCACAAGACAGGGGATGGAGATAAGAAAATATCCAATAAAAACAAATATTAAGGAGTGGAAAGAGTAGGACGCCGCCGTAAATCTGCTAGAGAAGGACATCCAGAAAAACAAAGTGATATCGGCAAGAAGACGATGACGAGGGAGGGAGGCCACCAAGAAACCTACAAGAACTCTGAAGGAGTCACAAACTGCAGAGCCTGTGCTGAGAACAGTTGGATCCACCAGTCGCAGCTTCATGGAGGAGTGGCAAAGGGAAAGTGCACAAGACACACCAGCTGGAGTTTGGCAGAAGGTACATGGGGGGCTCCAAGGATCTATGGTCTGATGACACCAAAAATGAGCTTTGTGGCTGAGAAGACTAAACGCTATGTTTGAACACTGCACGTTATCAAAAGCTTACCATCTTCATCGTGAAGCCCGGTGGTGGTCACATTCTCTTCACTGGGACCTTGAAGGCTTCTGAGGGTACAAGGAATGCAGCAAAATGCAAGACAGTTCTGCAGAAAAACCTGAAAGAGTCTGCAAGAAACCTGCACCTAGGGAGAAGCTTTGTTTCCAACACCAAAGCTACACAGGAGTGGCTCCAAAACAGCAATGTGAATGTGCGGGAGAAGCCGAGGCAGAGACTTCATGGCAGGACTCGACAAAGGCCGTTCAATGACATCTCCATGGAACCTGACCGACCTTCAGCAGCTGTGCTAAGAAGAACGGAGGAGAGTGGAGTACGAAGATGAGCGATGGAGACCTGAGCACACAGACTTGAAACTGTCATGGCTGCCAAAGGTGTATTTACCGAATACAAGACTTGAAGGGGGTGAACATTTAAAAAATGAATTGTTTGGTGCTTTATATTTCTAATTAATTTCACTTTGACACTAAAGGGCCATTTTCTGTTTATTAGTGTCAAAACTGCTGAATTAAATCCTCTGTGATTTGTGATGAAGTGGTGGGTAAATAATTTTAAAGACTCTGCATAAGACCAAGAGCGTGGCCACAGTAATGCTGGAGTTTCTCTCGCCCAGCACCTTTTGAGCCATTGCTGCCAGTCTGGGTGCACAGAACGGGATTTCTCAGACTGGTAAGAAATCCCAGCTGCAGTTTAAATGTGTTTGACTCCCACACACACACGGCACCCATCACCGGACATCTTTATGCTTTCAGACGTCTCTTTTCATGCCAGCTTTGTCAAACATGCTGTGGGCGCCGTTACCCTTTAAAGGCAGCAGGCCCCAGCAGCGTGGCTCGGATTTTTACAGGATGTGCCTCTTTATTTGTTGCTGCCTTGCCAAGGTGAGAGCTCCTGTTCATGTGCTTCCCAGTCGAGTGTGAAAATTGGGAGGTCCAGAGACCTGTGAGATGAACATTTAGGGCCGCTAATGGCTCTTTCTTGTCTCAGCCTTCTCAGTGAACTGAAGAAAATGTCACTGTTTTTGATAAGGTCCCCGGCCACCTCTTTAATGGCACTCTCGACTCAGGAGCTATCAAGGCAAGTCAGCCGAAGCAGACATCTCATCAAGAGCTGTGGCTCCTTTCTGCTCAGTGGCACACCTGAGTAGGTCACAAACACAGCAGTGAAGTGGCAGGGGACACGAGCCTTTTCTCTTTGTCTGATTGGTCAATCATTTAACTTACCAGTCATTTCTTTATTCAACACCTGACATTCTCAAACCCACTTTTATAGGGGAAGTTACTATGATATACGTGTGAACTCGGCATCAGACACGCATACTAAGGGGGCACCTTTTGGGCGCCTCGGAGATAATCACAGTGACTCCCAAGTGTGAGGTGGCACCGTTGTAAACTCCTTCTCGAATATAAAACCAAAGACGATTGCCTAGAAAACCTCTGATATCGAAGGTTCAAAGGTTACAACATAAGAAATTTGACAGGCAAGAGGAGACCATTCAGTCCATCAAGCCCATTTTGTTTAGTTAATTGCTGAGATGGCCCAATATGTCCTCCAGATTCTTCATAAAGGTCGTCAAGGTTTCTGTGTCAACTGCCTGTCTCAGTCCAGAGTCCCACAACTCTTTTGTAAATTAGTACTTCAAGTCATAAATGCATTTCCCCTTAAGTTCCACGGGTGGCTTCGATTACGTGATTTAGCCTTAAGTTAGAAGAATTCTACAGTACCTTATTGATGCTGTTGAGGATTTTAAAGACCTGGTTGAGGTCCCCACTCAGTCCCCTCTGCTCAAGACTAAATGGATTCCGCTCCTTACGCCTCCTCTGCTACTGAACGAGCGGAATCAGAAGTCGGCATTAAGTTATAAACCTGCACCTGAGGAAGACGGAGCTCCGCTGCAGAAGCGACTGGCCAGCGATTGATTGGGGATCAACAGTGTCCTCGTTGGTTTGTTTTTCCATCCATTTTGTTCGACATTAGATGGAGTTTAGTGTGGCGATACCCCAACCCTTCATCTTGTCTATTTCGGTTCTATGACATCGGTTTATTTTGGGTCTTGAATCCTCCATTCCCATTGTTTATGACTGAATAGAATTCGCATCGAGAAAGTTATTCTTTGTTAAGTAAACATGTGACCCCACAGCCGGGGCCATTACATTAGTGGATAAATAGGACTGTGCTGTCCATTTCCTTCATCCCTTGGTGGATAAAACATCTGTGTAACTTCTCTCAGCAACACTTAGTGTTTCCCTCAAGTAGGCCCTAGTGGTGGGTTTGTTATCTCGGTTCTGAGTTTGATACTCCAGTAGCATCTGGTCCCTTTGGTTCCTGGTTACCATTTTAGTTTGATCGCACAGCTTTGCCCCTTGCCTGTGGCAGAACGTGTTTTGGTTTTGGTTTATCACTTCATGATATTTCAGCACTCACAGCACTCAGACACTTCAGTGTGTCCATAACACAAGGCGGCAAACGGCGCTGGGTCAGCTACGAGTCCTTTACAGGTCGCGTCTTTGATTCTTTATGTGAAGTCCGGCCAACTGGCTGGTTTTTCAACCCTAAAGGTTTGCCACCAAACCAAGGCAGAGTTAGGAGCCCTCCTTACAGAGCTGTTTTAATGACACATTCATGCCCGAGTTGGCTCTTCTCAATGTTGTGTGATGGGTAGGAGAATCGGGCGTGAGGTGGGAATTAATGATTGATGATGTGGCAGCCATTCCCAGGTAGTCGTCACTCTTCAGTCCCACAGGGCGATTCAGAGCTGCTATTTAATCAAAGTTAAACCTCTTTGGGACGTTTGAGAAGGCCTTGTGAAAGGTTAGGAATTGAAATTGGGTCCCTGAAGGTCCTCAGGCAGCGGCCCTAGCTACCCTGAACAGAGTAGAACAAAAGTAACAAATATGTTCTAAATAAAATATTAAACATTTCAACAAAATATACTTATTTTTAGAATGTTTATCTGAAACATCACTGGAGCTCTGCCTCACCCCAGACCCCACAGGCAGGCTTTGGCCTACACAGGCCCAAAAATGGAGGCAGGTTTTTAATGTTCAAAAAAATCTGAAAGTCTCAAAATATACAGTAGAAAAAAGCCACTCAAGGGAAGGGAAACCACTAAACATCTGGTTTGAGAGACAAGTCTAACAAAGAATCTTTATAAATGCTGATGTTTACTTTTAATTAACTAATAAACAGCAAAATGGTGAAAAAGAGGCGCAAGGGTCTGCATAAGATGGCAACCCGCAGCAGTAAATCCGAATCTGTAACCGAAAAACCAGAATGCAAAGACTGATGGCAAAAATACGGAAATGAGTGCTTTGAACTAAAATCAATGAATCCGCGAGGGACGCCTGGAATATGTGGACAGAGGGCGGTGGTCCCTCTGTAGTGTTGCCATAGTGGTCCTGCCTCATGGAGCCCCACTGCCAGATTATAATGTACATAGGAGAGCACACTGTGCAACAATACTAGCAAAGGTAAATAATCATAAGAAATAAACGCAAAAATACTTCAAAATAAAAATAGATGACAAAAAAAAGAAAAATAAGCATTAGTCTCAAAATGCAGCCAACATCTCCCATAACATTTGATTACAGGTTCACAATGGGGGCTCTGCTGGGCTGGTAAGCAGTGACGTGGGCTGTGTGCCACCCTGGAAGACGTGAGGAAGAATAATGCAATGAAATGAACTCTCAGAATGATGAAGAAGATGCCAGCACTGACCTACCAGCAAACAGTGAGAAAGCCCACCTCCTGCCATTAGTGAACCGGCTAAGCCCCTCAGTGTCGAAGTTTAGGCCTCGTGGCTTCAAACATGGAGGCGGTGGAGGACCACCAGACCACATCCCAGTTCTACAACCCTTGGCATCGACCGCCATATTTGATGTGGTGTGGGCACGGCAGCCCGCCTCAGTTATACGGCTTTGCTGTTGATGTTTCTGGGATGGGCTTTGGTTCTCCGAGACCCTATAATGGGAAACATGGACTAAGAAAATTCATGCATGGAAGAACAATGGAATGAAAGAAAAAAGAATTGCATGACAAAATCAATAATGAAGCAATAAACAAATAAATGAACACATTCATTAAGAATTATTTTATTTGTTCAGACAAAATAAACAAATGAATCAAAGAATAAATTAACCAATGAAGTAACAATTCATTAATGAATGAATGAATTAATTAATTAACAAACAGAAAAATACATGAATGAATGCACAAATACATCAAAAAATGAACTGATCTACTGTATTAATTAATGATAATACAAAAAAGAATCAATAAATTGAAGAATCAATTCACAACCTGCTAATAATCCAAAAAAATGGAGTGTGCGGGAAGTTAAATCACAAATCAATGAACAAATAAAACAATCAGTCAATGAAAAACCAATACTTATGAACAAATTAGGTAATTAAACAAACAAACAAACAAATGAAAACATTCAAATTATTAATCACTCAAATAAATAACTGCAACAAAAACAAATCAATGAATCTAAGAATCAATCAATAAAAAAAGCAATTTGATAATCCTACAAATGAAATGATGAGCAAAGCAATGACTACATGAACATGGCAGTTAACAAATTCATGAATTAATCAAATAACAACACGTGAAGTGACGAGCGAATGCGATCCTAACTCGGTGAACAAATGAAAGAGCCTGTCAACAAATAAACGAATGAATTCATGAAGAAATGAGGAAATGAATCACGGAATTACCGAACGAATGAATGTGTTACTCACAGAAATATTTAATTGGAACAAACAACTCAATGAAGCTAAGAATCAATTAACGAAAAACATTCAGCAAGTGAATTGTGCACCAAATTTATTTCTGAACCAATGAGGAAAGAAATTAATCGACAAACAAAACAATTCATGCGTGAACAAATTAGGTAATGACACGCAGAATTAATTTATGAATTAGACAAATCTGTTAATCACCCAACAAATGAACTGATGAGCAAATTCATTTAGAAATCGATGAACAAATACAAGAACGAGTTGGAGTCAGTAAAAGGCTTATGGACACGTTGGATAAGGAATCGCTGAAATCGCATCGCTAAAATAATTAATTGGAACAAACAAACAAATCGTCTAATCTAAGAATCAATTACCAAATCTGTTAATAATCTAAAAAGAGAATTGTTAAGCAAACCAACAGAGTCAACGAATGGACTCATGAAAATACAAACACCTTAAGTTAAGAAACCACACAAGTAATTCACGAATGAATCGATTAACAAAGAATTCAACCGAATGAACTGATGAGCCAACGCATTCATGAATTAATGGGGAGAAGAAACTGTAAGTGAATACACAAACACATCGCTGGAGCAAACAAATAAATGAAGTCGCTTATTAAGAACTGAAATCAGTCAGGGGGACAAGTTAAGAAACGAATCGCAGAGTCAATGAAGAAAAGTGTCGCCGACCAAATGAACTGATGAGCGGAGCAGGCGGCGGTGGGACGTCACCCTGGATATGTAGGGAGTGCAACTAAACTCTAAAGTAAGTGGAAAGTTTATTTTTAGTTATTTTTCACTGGGTGAAATAAACTAATGATTCAATGAAGAACATAATGAACACCTAAACAAATGAATGAGTGAATGAATGAACCAACAAACACTGAATGAATGAATGAATTCTTAAAAAATGAATAAACAAATGTATTATCTCTGAAATCACTGGAACAAATGAGCCAGAAAAATAAATGAACAAATGTGCCAAACAAATGTGAATTTCCCATTGGGATTAATAAAGTATCTATCTATCTATCTATCTATCTATCTATCTATCTATCTATCTATCTATCTATCTATCTATCTATCTATCTATCTATCTATCTATCTATCTATCTATCTATCTATCTAACAAACAAATTTATGATTCAATGAACAAACACATGAACAGATTAGCTTATGGATCACTGAATGAATGAATTACTAAACAAATCAAATGACTAACAAACTACTGAATGAATGAATGAATGAATGATTAAATGAGCCGACCGTCAGTGAAGAAATGAATGGCACAGAACAGAATCACTAAATGAAAGCACAAACAAACAACGACGCACACCCCAGTGCCACGGAGGGCCCTGGACTCAGGTGGTCTTTACCTTTGAAGTCGCCGCTCAGTGGCCATTGTCTTCCTCGGTGACATTCCTGGTAGGGCATGTCAAAAAAAAAAACCCCACACACACACACCAATTCAGGTGCCCCCCGGCCAGCCCCCGCTGCATGTTAACAGTGTCACGCGTCCCATGTTAGCCCCTTTTCATTAATATTCAGCGGATCTGTAAATTCATACAAAGAAGGCTCCTTTACATTTGGTGAGAGGATCTGTTTTCATTCTTAGCACAGTGGGAGATAAACAGCTTGAAATCACTTTGACAGTCTGTGTTACTCCATCACATACCACAGGGGATTTTAATTCCAACCTGTGAAATTGTAATTGCTTCTGGAGGAAGAGCTGAAGGGATTCTGGGTAATCGTCATGGTGAAGGAGTCGGTGTCAGGCCTTTTACATCAGACGGCTTTCTCTCTCTCTCTCTCTCTTTTTTTTTTTTAAACTCGAGGATCATTCCGGCTCTCCTTATGAGATGCCAAGCTGAGGCCTGACGTTAAATTAACCGAGGATGTCTGTCAGGAGAGCAGTAACAGCCGGCGACAAAGTGAGATGAAGCCACTTGAGGGGCTGCGCTCTTTTATTCCATCCTGTCCATCAGGCAGGATGAAAACCTTGAAATTATTTTCGATAGCAGTATGTCCCAATTCGTGAGCCATTACCACATCATAAAAACGATTTGCAAAGGACGCCTCTTAATTAGCCACAGCCACACCAGAGCGCTCCCTCTCCAACCCCCCAAGTCTGAGACATCTCCTAGCAGCAAGGGCCCGGTGGTCCTGATCCCGAAAACACAGCTTCTTGAAGTGCTGCGGTCTTCTGAGAGTCAAGTTTCTGTTTGATTTTAGGGCAAAAATAAATAAATAAAAAAGAGAGAAAACCTGCTGACAATTTCTGAAGCCGTTCAGAGTGACGAGACATGACAGCTACAGTTTCGAAGGCTTCGCAGTTTGCACAAAGTCTCTCAGTAGCAAATGAAATGATGAGGGCTGCATGTGCCTCAAGTCCAAAAAACAGGAGGAGATGACAGCGAATAGAAGACGATTACATGGAGGTAACCCTCCGGTTTTTATCTTTACCGTTCACTCTGTGTGCCATTTGTGTGTTCTCCCTGTATCTGATGGGCTTCCTCAAACACTGAGGACCGAAGCCAGGAAGCTCTTCTTTACACAAAGAGTTGTGGGACTCTGAAACAAACTAGCGAGGCATGGATTTGAAGCAGAAACCTCGACAACCTTTAAGAAGAATCAGGATGAGATGTTGGGATAAAATGAGCTTGGTGCACTTAATGGTCTCCTCTCATCTGTCAAACTTCTTATGTTCTTAAATATCCAAAGAATGGACCAGTTGGGTTCAGAGGATGGGATGCCCTGGTTTTAAAGTTAAATGGATGGATGTTTTCTGAGTGCAGCCTGGAATGGGTGGGCACCTCATCCCAATGCTGACTGAATCTAAACGATGTGGTCAATGGAGTCCCGCCGAGCCAAAGAGAAATATAACCTGCGTCGACCACCTGTGAATTCTGCTGAAATGTGGCAGATACCGATTGGATGGCTCGCTGAGTGTTGCATTTCTAAAGTCATCCAATGGGCTGTGGAGGCGGAGCTTCAGAAGGGGGTGGTGATTTAAACAATAAAAAGCGCCAGTGCTGTGAGAGGAGAATTTGGAGGTAACTGTAGTTAAGTACTTTGGTTTGCAGTACACATTGAAATATATAAGCATTTGTTTTAGAAACGTCATGAAGAGAACGACTGAAATGACTAAGTAAATAAAAGACAAGAATGTACTTGGAGGAAGGCTGATGTCATTCACAAAATGGACCAGGAGATGATTAAGAGATCAGCAGATGTCCTGTAAACCACCAGACTGGACAGTTGTGGGAAGACACAGAGATTTCAACAGTTGAACCTCAAGAGCTATGCGAAGAGCAAGAGTGGAGCAGAATAGACTTTTACCGTATATATAAGTCGGGACTTGATTTTACCGTATAATTTCTGGTATTTTATAATGTTGGTCGTATAAGTCGAATGTGGAAAACGCCCACCTGAGAGAGTAACTACGGAGTACACTACCATTTTTTTTGTGTATCGTGCCTACGTGACCACACGGTGATACCTGAACTATTCTGAAGCAACATTTGCACTGATTTGTGTTTTTTTGTGTCTCACACCCTCATACACCTTTATCGTAAGAGCATCCCTTATCTACGATGGAACGTTCAATCAGAAGAAAATATGAAGCTGGTTTTAAATTAAAACGTCGTTGAAGTAGCGAAACAAATTGGTAACTGCGCTGCTGCAACAAAATTCAATGTGTCTGAGAAATTGATGTGAGATTGGAGGAGGCAAGAAGATGAAAAAAAAAAATGTAAGTGTTGCATTTTTGAATGGGCGTATAAGTCGGGGTCTGATTTTATGATCGATTTTTCGGGTTTCAAGACCCGACTTATATGTGAGTATATACAGTATTTAGATAAGTTATTTGGGTGTAAGTCAACATGTAAATGTATGCATTCATCAGCACTGTTATGTAAATTCCGTTGTTTATATTATTTTAATCATTCTGTGACAGACTACTGTGATGAATGCTGTAAGAGTAAATAAAGATAATGGATGAGCTTCCTCCTGCCTGGTTCCTGCCTCAAAGAGGTTTTAGTGAAGACAATATTTCTTTCCTTAATATATTTCCAATTTTAATTTCTTCCGCCCGTGCTCTGCTCAGTGTCGTCCGACCAATGATGGATTAACCTTTCACGGCTGAAAAGACCCCTGTGATGTGAATAAAAGTGTGTTTTGTGTGCAGATAACGCGTCACACGTGTTAAAATCGCCTGTTACAAAACCAGCACTCGAGCTCCTCACTGGACTTGTGATAAAAGCGACTGACGCACTGCCTCAGCTGTGTGCGCTCAAAGTTGATCACAATTATGACGGTGCAGTCGGAGCCAATGTGAGGTGCAAAGAATTTCAGATGGGTTTGCAAAAAAAAAAAAACCTGCATATTATCTATCTGTGTTAAACGGTGTGCCGTCACACAGAGTAAAAAGAAGCGCTGCCATTAAGTGAGGTCTTTTTGCTGTTGATACCACAGGAGAAGCAGATTTGGTACACGGGAAACGGTGAACGACACCTTAGCATTACCACAGAGCATGGCCGAGGCTGCACAGTCCACACAAATAACTAAAGTGCGTTAACGTTAAACGTGCCACACCAGCGCCAGCGGTCTGGAGACCACAGCACCTCTCCAAAGACTTCCTGCTGCTATTGTACCGTGGAGTGACAGAGAGATACTAAAATTGACATTTAAGCTTCATGTAATTTGTGCTCCTTAACTAATAGCGGCCCTTGTAGCCTTTTACTTTCTTTCAGTCTTTTGTTCAGTTTCTTTTTTAGTTTTCTTCGTTTGCGTTTTTGGCTGCACACCCGCCATTTAAAGTGCACAGACTGGAGAAATTACAGTCAGGTTTTTCAGAAACCCTGTGGGTTGGTGGATGGATTTTGCTGCCATTTGCTACAAATTTTGAATGAGTTGTCTCAGACGTGTGCTCCCGTTCGAGAATCACGTTTGGCCCTGCGAGACTGCGGTCAATGAAATCTTAAAACAACGGGGTGGCGTGAAGAAGTCAAGAACAGGAGCATTGGTAATGGGTGGGATGGGATACCACTCCTTCATCCCCAACCAGCAGGAGGATTAAACCCTGCAGACTACAAGGCTGGTCAGTGGTCAACTGCCCCTCCTGCCGACGTGTCTCGTATTGTGCGTTATCACCACACTGACTCAGAATGAGACGTTAAAGGGTCAGGAGATGAAACGTAGTCAGGGAACAGAACCAAAAGTCAAGCCGATCAGTCGTCAAATGTCAATCACGTACCCAAAACAAGAGCAGCGTTCCCCAGCCAGGACGTTAAGAATCGCACACTAGCACAGGGATTATCCGCAAACTCGGATGAGGGCACGACTGCCAGTTGCCAGCCTTTTAACATCATCACATGTTGCCTCCTCCTCAGAAAAGGAGCTCACAGAACGGCAGCCCACATACAAACAAGATGGCATCACAACATAATGCCAGAAACTTGTTGCACAAAAGTAACCAGAACATTTCTAAACATTGCCACCTTCTATATACTCGCCTTCCTGATCTCTACACCACTCCAGACGTATCTTCCATTGATTGAAACAGTGCTGGATGTCTTCTTGCTTGAGGCTTTTCAACAGGCTTGCCGTTTTTGTCTTCACTTCATCCATTGAAGAAAAGGATGTGTACCCTTCAGGTCACTTTTGATTTTCGGGAACAAGTAAAAATCACAGGGAGCTAAATCAGGTGAATAGGGAGGATGACCGAGGACAGGAATGTTTTTGTCAATCACAAACTGCTACACGGAAAAAGAGAAAATTTGCGAGAAATTTGATGTTGATCTGCCGTTCGATTTTTTCACCTGACATTATAGCGACATCTCGTGTAGCGATTGTTGTGCAAATACTGACTGGTCTACTCACAGGATATCCCTTGCCGGTCAGCGGTTTGAGGGGGCGTGTAGGAGGGGATATAGTTCTACGATTCACGTCTGGCCGACCGCCAGACGGTTTTCCAGGAAAGCCCCAAGCTCAGTCCGGTTATTATTGTATCTCACCTCGTACATTGTTCTCAAAACATCTAAATTAGATGTATGAGGGGGATAGCCTAAAAATTCCCAGAGTTATTTAAAAAACAACCCCCTTTACTGTAAAACGTACAGCAATTTCCTTTAAGTCACCTTCTAAGTACCCCCCTTAAACGCCATGCCCTGATCCCAATGCGTCTCCCATATCTGGAGACATCTCCTCTACTTGTGTTTATTCTTCGGTCTCTGGCAATTGTTTTTTTTTTTTCCTGGATTTCTTCCACGGTAGCAAATCTTCATCTCGAGTCTCAGTTTTAATTTAAGGGACAAAAAGAAGTCACAGGGAGTGAGGTTTGGTGAATGTGGGGACCTGAAGAATCAAATGTGTTATTATCGGTTGAAACCTCTTCGATTAACCTCTTCGATTGACGACACAGTGTTTGTGTTTGCATTGTGGTGGTGCAAAATCGTAAGCTGGTGTCAAACTATTATTTTCAAGTGTAGCGTCCATTTACATAAGCTTAACAAGTCATTGCATATGGAAGGAACTAGCACAGCGAAATGCTCGTTTAGTCGAACGGGCACAATGGTAAGTGCGTCCCTTTCGATCACGTTGTGCATTTAGGGTCTTCAGTTCCCCGGATATGCCAGCCATTCTGTCCCTCTTTCTTTGTACGTCTTGTTGGCTATGTTCACCAGACATTGCAGCCCTCTAGTGGACATCTGATGAAATTGTGCCCTGTGCACGGACACTAAACGCCAGACGTTTTGTCATTTTATACGTATAGAATGGCAAGATGGGCTGAAATCTTAGTAATCAATGTTGACCTCGGTGTTAACGTTTGCAGGGCACCATGCATGGGATTCGTAAAATCATTGTTAATGTTTGAGATGCACCATCTGTTGGAATGCGAGAGAAGCAGGAATGCGACGGACAGAGAGACAGACACTTATCCTTTTGTTAAGGTGGACATACTTTAGAAAAAATTAAATAAATACATTCTGAACGTTAACAATAAAAACCAAAGTGATACATGACCATATGTCATGTAACATTTTTTATAGCTTAATTCTTTATATATTTATTTAATTCTTAATTCTAACACCACATGTAACATCAAATATTCTTTGAAATGGAAAAAAAGGTCACTTTCACCTGTCAAACTTGAGGGGGTGGGCTTTGGCAAATGCTGTGTTCTGATTGGTGAATCATCAGTGATGTTCATGCTCTGAGTTGTGACTGTGCGCCATCTTGTCGTAATGTGAAAGACCCCAAGAATTAAACCTGCTTAGTCAGCAGGGCACCAGTCCGTCATGGCCCAAATTCTGCCTCACACACTCGCACGACTTTGAGGACGGGCACCCAGAGGAAACCCACAGCGACGTGTGAAGATCATGCAAACTTCACAGGGGCAATGACCGGGCGTGGGCTTCAAACCCTGGAAAGGTGCAACAGCAGCAATAAACACGGTGGTCCTATACCACCCAGACGGAATCTACCCATCAGCAAACCCATTTAATCAGAGCTCTGAAGCAGGACCGTCTTAACAGCATTATAGGCCCCCTGGGCAAAGCAGTGCACTGGGCCCCCTACCTACACAATCACTCACAGGAATAAAATGTAAATGGCCGAGAAAATGAAACATATATATTACTAGCCATGTGTGCCAACTACGTTGCGCGTGTTAAAGTTGTCTGTGAAGGGCTCCCTGTTTAAACGCGGCTGCCAGTCGTGAACTGGGCCCTTCGTCGCACAGCATTATGATTTTTTATAAGGGAAACAAAATTAGAAAACAAAACCCTTGGACTTAGATTCGATAGGAACGGCCTACTCGGAATCACTGTCCGAATAGTAATTATGTGGTGGTGGAGGAGCATTTCTGCTTCTCTCTGTTCACAGTCCGTCTCGTTTTCATGACGCTGTTGTTTCCTCTCACGATCTCTTCTCAACCTTTCTCCAATCTCGCAGGTTGCTTTGTGGCAATCCAAAGAGTAAGGAAGAACCAATGCTTCTTTCTTGAACTCCAAATGCCGACTGATGGAAAATCACAGAAGTGTGTCCGACTTATATACTCTGACTGCTGACTCCAAGAAGTGGGGGAACATTCGATTTGGATGAAGTGCTGCCAATGGCGGTCGATAGAAACACAAAAAACCACAGTCTCGACAACAAAGCAGGTGTTGACGCCAGATCTAAACACAAAGCACGGTGTCGACGCCAGATCTAAACACAAAGAGTGGTATCGACAGCGTTTGTAAACAAAAGTAACAACCAAGGTGTCGTGTATTCAGCCAGTACAAACAGCACATAGTCTCCTTTAGTTCAATCCTCTTTTTAATCACCACACTCCAACCTCATCCAACGATCCTCCTCCTCCATCACTACTGCCCTCTACTGAACACAGCAGGAACACCACACAAGGCAGTGAATTCACGGACAAACAAAGATCAAGATCCAAATGAAGATTATATATAAAGATTGCATGTTAAGTACTCAGTGTTAAAACATTAAAAACATGCTGTACAGCAAAGATTAATTAACAAGTCACAACATACATAGATTAGCATGGGGCCCCTGGGCAACTACCCAGCATGCCCATGCGTTAAGACGGCCCTGCTCTGAAGCTGAGCAGAGGAGAGCAACCGGGGGGATCCCAGGACTGGAGTATGTGCGCTACTCTGACAGACTCGGAGAATGAAACCTGTGGAGTCTCGAGCAGAGGGGACTGCATGGGGACCTCATCCAGGTCTTCAAAGTCCTCAAAGGGTTTGATATAAAGAACATCCATTAGAATTCTTTCACAAACTCGAGGACATCGGTGGAAGGGGAAGTGCTCTTAAAACTAAAGCCAGGAAAGTCTTCATTACGCGAAGAGTTGTGGGAGTTTGGAAATAAACAGACATGGAGTTGAAGAAGAAACCCGATTTAGCGATTAGCTAAACAAAACGGGCCTGATGAACTGAATGGCCTCCGCTGGCTTGTCAAATTTCTGTGACCAGACCAGCACTTGAGCCCTGATTCTTGCAGTGGTCACCATGCCACCCCTTCTTATTGAATGAGTCTTCTTAAAATGTATCCATCATGCATGGATCCTCAACATTCAACGTTAGTGTGTTGATCCCTAACATCTTCTACATTGTGAACCAATAAAATGTTTCGAAGTCTGACAGCAGGAATGGCTGCTTTTTGGCCATGTGAACTTTTCCAGGCCAGTTCATTTCACGTGTCAAAGCCGCTGTGTCTCCGTCTCCAAGTCTCTGCTGCTTCTTTGGCTTTTTTTTTCTTCAATAATGTGTGCATTTTGTCATGGTCAGGAGTCACTGTCCCATTAAATTATTCTGCCCAATTTCAAAATAATATTTCACCCCAAAAACATGGAGACCCTTTAAATGGGAATTATGAATTAATTCACTTGCACAACAACAGGCAGATCTTCAGCGAAGCCGAATGGCGCGTTAAAATCAGAGGCACCGGGGCGTGAAAGGAGTGAGATTTCTTATATTAGTGCAGATTATTAAAACATGTCAGGCATTCCGGGAAGAGGCAACTGGAAGAGACAAGAGCCGTCACGTCCCATTTAGAGGGGCAGCTGCCTACTCACTCGCTGGAGGTGCCCACTCTCTGCATCACTCTTTAGTTTTTCTATCCTTGCGGGGGTCTTTCGACTGCCCACTCCACTCTATGGCAAGCCAAAATCCCACCACTGGCTCACTATGGTGCTCCGGACAGGCTGAGAAAAGTAAGAATTGGGGTCTTTTGTTGAGGGATCTGCCAGTTCATTAGGTACCCCAACCCCCAGGGCCACATCACACAAATTTACATTCCAGCGGGTCCCAGGAAGGCCAATCTGAGCGCTGGGATGAGCGAAGTAAAGGAATCATGGCAGGGTAGTTGGAGCCAGGCACTTCTCAAATGGCAGTCGCCGTGGGCTTCTCACACAAAAGCGCTTCAATAAAGTGACAGGCAACCCAGCGTATGATGGAGGGCTTGTGGATCAGAGGGGGCCGAAGGAGAATCAAACGGCAAACAGAGGGGCCACAGCCAGCCAAACCTAACACTGCTGTGCAGATGATCATCTTGGAACACAACGCTTACTGGACTGGAGCTGGAGACCATGTCAGGTGTGGATGTCGTCGGCAAGAAACAAGGGAGCACATCTCCAGTGGGCACAGAGGCACCACACCTGCACTGTCAAGTAGACAAACACGGCTGGGGCAGACGAAGCCACGCTGAAGGAAGAATCGGAATCTGACCCAAGCAATGCAACTCCATGGAGCCATCCTGTTTGGGATGAGCACTGGGGAAGTTTCCATGACAGACGTTAGGACTGTTGTACCTGAACTGCTTGTGGCTGCAGTAAGTCCACACTCTGATGATCACATCCAGCCTGATAACGCATCAAGTCCAAATATCCTGACTGAACGGCTCTAGCAACAACCTGGCAGCGAGTTCTCGTATCCCCGAGCACAAGGACATCAGAAATGTGACAAATGAGAGGAGACAATTCAGTCCATCACTAATCTCATTGCGCATGACATAGTGACAGCACCCGGGGTTATCGTTAGAGAGCAGCCCTATTGACTTCCCAAGGCAAAGAAAATAGAAGTGGAGCTTGAAATCAAGTGTATGCTGGAACTAAGAGTAATAGAGGAAAGTTATAGTCCCTGGTCCAGTCCAATTGTATTTGTTAATAAGCCTGATGGGAGTTGGACGTTTTGCAATGACTTCCAAGTATAATCAAGTATCCAAATTTGATGCTTATCCGATGCCCTGAGTAGACGACCTCCTCGAAAAGCTTGGCCAAGCTACGTTTTTGACCACACTTGACATGATTAAGGGGTACTGGCAAATTCCTTTAACGGACTCCGCGAAGGTTAAGACTACATTTAGTACCCCTAGCGGACACTGGCTGTATCGTGTCCTTCCATTCGGGTTACACGGAGCATCTGCAACTTTTCAGCGTCTGGTGGATAGAGTGCTTCGCCCCCATAATGCGTACAGTGCTGCCTATCTGGATGACATCATCATCTATTCCAGCACATGGAAGGACCATGTACAGCAGGTCACTGCGGTGTTACGGACACTAGGAAAAGCCGAGCTTCGAATTAATCCAAAGAAATGTTTCTTTGGATTGAAGGAAGCTAAATATCTGGGATACCTGGTGGATCGGGGTAACGTAAAACCACAGTGTTCAAAGATAGAAGCCATAATACGATGGCCGCGTCTGCAAACCAAGCAGCAGGTCCAAGTCTTTCTTGGACTAGCCGGGTACTACCGCCGGTTTGTACCCCGGTTTTCAGAGAGAGCGGCGCCCTTGACTGACTTAACAAGGAAGAGGGCTCCTAACAATGTGGTATGGGATGATACGACGGAGGCTGCATTTAGTGAATTAAAATAGGCCCTTACGTCTACACCAATTCTGAAAGCTCTTGATTTCTCTCTTCCTTTCATTCTCCAGACTGACGCTTCGGACACAGGTCTCTGTGCCGTGTTGAGCCAAAACATCGATGGTGTAGAACACCCTGTCATGTAACTCAGCCGGAAACTGTTGGATCGGGAGACCAGGTACACGGCAGTGGAACGGGAGGCACTTGCTATTAAATGGGCACTACCACCTCTTGGGTCAGGAATTCACTCTTATAGTGGATGGCCCTCCACAAAGAGTCGAATTCTCGGGTCATCAGGTGGCTTATTGACCTTCAACCGTACAAGTATTCACTTATTCATCATAAGGGCTCTCTTCATTCCAACGCCAATGCCCTTTCTCGTTCTCACGACCTCTCGGTGCAGGTCTGGGCTAAGGTGGTGGGGGGACCTCGTCACACACGTGCGAGTAGGAGACAGCTAAAGGGCCTGAGTAAATGTAATACTACACCAGACCAGGGGGTGGCAGAGTGTGCTGACTGTCTGTCAGTTTCTTGCAGACCATTCCCTGAAAATCTTGCCAGGTTCCGGCACCTCTGATGACGTCACTTCCAGCTCTGGCATAGATGACATCATTTCCTTCCCCAGCCCTTAAAACAGCCATCTTACCTCCAAATATTCAGTTCTGTTTTGGACGCAGTCTTGTGAACATCTCTGTTCAATTATTTCAAACTTTTGCAGCTGGGATATAATATACGGGTGGCTGCCCCAAACCTTTATAATGTCTGGAGACTCATTCTTGTTACACCATTTAAATAAAATCCCAAGCTGATTATTTGTCGATTTCTTTGCTCGCCATTCATGCAAAAACAGCTAAATGAATTTTTCACAAAATTTTGTCTGTGCCTTGCCATGGGTGCAACCTGGAATACAGACCACATCGAGAGGAGGGGGTCAACTCAAAAACAGCACCGACACAGGGACTACAACTCCCATCAGTCAGCAGGAGTGTGCTACGGGAGATGGGGGACAAGTTTAGTTAGCGGCCAAAGGGCGACTATTTCTGAGACCACGGGTATGAATCCACCGATGTGGATGACAGCTGCGTTGTGTCACTGGACAATGGTGTTTGTCTCATCGTGGGTTGTGTTCAGCCATGTTGAATTTTCAGCAGACCGTTTCTCCCCGGCTATTTCTATCAGCAACGCCGGGTCCCTTGGCTAGTGCACCTTATAACAGATGGATGTGAAAGGCACGGTGGACATGCAGGAATGTGTGCTCCGCTTGCCAAGTGTCCAGGGATGAGGGGCACAAAGAGAACGGGCCTCGCCAGGTGGCTTCCCACAAGTCTCTTCACTCCTCTGCCATTTTCAGAAACAGGCAGGCAGCGGGATGGCTGGGATGCTTTGGAAATGCGCTATATACGGTTCACGCGGCTCTCTTTATGACTCTCGTTTTATTCATAAATTCTCACTGTTTGCATGTCTCCCAGAAAACCAAACTCTGACATCTCGCTTAACAAAGTGACCCCAAAGGGCAGCAAGTGAGAAGTGGTTTTTAAAAAGGCAACAGAACGCTCCCGAGGATTCAAAATTCAACCAGTCAGAAAATGAGGAGAGAAACGTAATTAACAAAGCCGGTGCAAACAAACAAACTAATTAGTTAATCTAATTACATAATGAAGATAATTAAATATTACCAAATCTCGAAGTTAATGAAGTTCGAGCTCCCGCTTGGGCCGCACCAAACCAGCCGCACTCCGCGGCCCCCCCCGCACGCGTGACTCTTGTTACGTCTCCTGAAACAAAACAAAAAAAAAAAAATAACCACAAACTTTGTAATTGCAAACACGGCAAAAAATAAGAATTAAAAAACACCAAATGCACACATTCATGACTTCACAGTCATTGGCAGCAGGGAGCCCGGGCCTCGGCACAGTGCCAGTCCATCACGGCCCACACTCTCCCTCACATGGGCACCCAGAGTGAAGCCCACAGAGAACATACAAACGGCACACGGGCAGTGAGCGGGCGCAAGAGACGTGGAATAGCTGGGCCAAACACGGTGGCCCCATGCCAACCAGGCTGAATGTGCCAATCAGCAAACCCACTCAATCAGAGCTGGGCATCCCAGGACTGGAGGACGTTTCACACCTGCTGCTCGAGCAGAGGGGACTGCGTGGGGACCTCATCCAGGTCTTCAAACTCTTCAAAGGCATTGATAAAGAAGAACCAGCTGAATGGCGAATCACACACTCGGGGACATCAGCGGACATTAAGGGGAGTGCATGTAGGACTGAAGCCAGGAAGTTCTTCTTTACACAAAGAGTTGTGGGCGTCTGAAACAAACAACCGAGACAAGGAGTTGAAGCAGAAACCTTGAGAACCTTTAAGAACTGCCATAATGGGTTGGGACAGCTCAGCTATCAGCTAAACAAACAGGCTTGATGGACTGGGTGGTCTCCACTTGTTTGTCAAATCTCTTATGTTTAATTTGGTTCAGGGCCACAGGGTGCGAGTCACCCAGAAGGGGTGCCAATGCATTGCGGGGGTCTCTACACACCCATACGGAGCCAAATTGCTCTTGTTGATTAACGTCACACGCGTGCATTTCAGACATGTGATGAAATCCAAAGTGTGAGGAGAAACGACAAACCGAGGAAGGGAGAAGGAGCCTCCTCCAGGATGGCAATGGGGCACAAAGAGTACAGTAAACTGTTCAGATGATCTGCCATCGGGTGCCAGTCCATCACAGGACCCTCACACACACAAGCGCCCGGTCAAGCGCAAAAGGCCAATCAGAGATAAAGCCCACAGCTACAGGGACAATGTGTAAGACCCCCGCTGGCATTTGAACCCGGTCTGCTGGAGTTGAGCATACTGTGCCAACCCAGATAATCAAAGAAAAAGACCACTCAGGAACTCCGAACGCCTCTCAGTCATATAAGACAACGGGGAAAAAATTAGCAACACGTGGCTTGTTTTGGGGTCCTGCTGCCCATTCACTGCTTTAAAGACCCCCATTCCACAGGCAGTCTGTCTCCCCCACATCCCACGGGCTTACCTGGTGATCCATCCTGGCCTTTCCACGGTGTTACACAGGTGGGCTTCCACTGTGGAAAAGATGGGCTCAGAAAATGTTGAGTTTGACGAATGTCTGCACCTCGAATCAGCGATGAGCGCAGATGAAGGCTTCTGAGACGTCATGGAAGTGCGGGGGGCTCAGGGTCTCCAGGAGCTCCTGCTTAAAATGCCATCCAGCGACACTTCACTTCCTCCTCCTCAATCAGCTCACAGCGCCATTTTACAAGCCAAATCTCATTTCAGGCAAAGAAAGCTCAAGGAGGCGACCTTATCGGTTGTCACTGAGAGCGCCGGCCGCCTGACAGACACCTTTTTCCTCCCATAAATCCAATTTCTATGGCGTGCGGCGTTGAGCCCCAGAAAGGGCACTTCATTCCATGGTGTCATTACTCCTGTCATTTATGGCCGCCTTCGCACCAGGAACTGTGACCTGAATGAACATCTTCACTGGGCCATCGCGGGCGGGACGCGGACGTAGAGACACAGCAAGGAGCTCCGTGGCTAACTAAAAAGATTACGATATGCAAGATTTCGAGGGAACTCGGACCCCTTCTTCAGGTAATTACATCCATAATGGCTAACACGGCACAACACCCTACTACTAAAGCCTGAAGAAGTCAATTCATGCAGGGCGGCCCCTTAAGACCCCACCACTTCTATGTGAATTGGATTTACAGGTACACGTTACACTCAGACTGCCAGCAGGGGGCGCTAAGCATGCAACACCCAGAAAGAATCACTTACATTAAGTATTTACTATACATGTATATATATTGTAATGGATGGCCAGGGGGAACCAGCTACCCAACACCTGGTTAGTGGGCTTCGTGTCCATGTGAAACCCCCCAGCAAATGGATGGGGGATGCAGACAAAGAGACGTGCCAACCAAATGGGCTGGGATTCCCCCTCCCGGATAGGCCAGGGGAGAACGCCTATCGGAATGGCCCGCTCCCCCAAGCTGTCAGGTGGCCGTAGCCCCCACGTGCATACCAGGAGGACAACCAGGGTGTTTTAGTCCCGACGCACAACCCTGCTGGATGAGTTGGGTGTCACCAGGGGGCGCTGCTCACAATAAATTGCCTTATCCAGAGTGGACTCCGCCTGCCTCCGGAAACTGCTCCACGGGGTCTGGAATTAAAAGAAGCCACCGATCGTCACTCGGGACAAAGCCACCAATTGAAAGGAGTCACACAAGAGGGAAAGGAAGGAAAAAGAGTTTGTTATGCTATGTTGTGAAGTCCGAACTGAAATGACCCCAATGGAGAGTATTTGGTGTAAAATAAGCCGTGATCTTTTATGTGCTCAGCTACTCCATGATGGTCAGTGTGAGTTTCTATACTGTGGTGTGGTGTGCTGGGCTGCTAACCTCACTTCACATCAATGAGTTCATTAAAATGACAGGCTGTTATGGGACGTACTCTGGGCCCCTGGAAAGAATGAAAACAAACCTGAGTGCCATTATGAACAATGCTGCACATCCTCTCTGTGACACAACAACACTGAGGACTTTCAGCCAATGAAACATTCAGCAGAAGTGTGTCAACACTCGGGGGTCCTGTATACCAACAGCAATACATCTGCTTAACGCCTCACTGGCACTGGGACTGCCAAGTCTTTTTTTTAGTGCTTTTGGTTTAAGTATTTATTGGCCTTCTATAAAAGCTAAATTCTCCCCCTTAGGACAAATAAACTTTATTCATTTGTTTGTTCCATTCTACACTAAAACCAGTCCTCAAACCGAAAACAAAGGCTTGGACGTCGATTGATGCTTTACACCATTTTGCCTAACAGGCTCTTTGTTTCAGAATGAATCCTCAGTTAGTAAAAGGCAAAAACTAAAATAAGCAGCACTCTAGCAGTGGAGCCACCTGGAGGATGGATGTCTTCTGCCTCTCTGCAGACTCTCTTTTGTAATTTATTAACTCTACAGGTGAACACATCAAGTCTGTGCAGTGGAGTCCTGCATTGTTATTCACTTAGTGGTGTGGTGTGGTGGGCTGCACTGCCACCTCACAGAACTAGTGACGTCCAAACAACATCCTGTTCTTGCCACTGTCTGTGTGGACGCTGCCCACTCGTCACATGTCTGCATAGGCTCCACCCACTCGTCACATGTCTGTTTGTGTGCACTCCGCCCATTCATCACATGTCCACATAGACTCCACCCACTCGTCACATGTCCCTGTTTGTGTGCACTCCGCCCATTCATCACATGTCCACGTGGACGCCGCCCACTCATCATATGACTGTGTGGACTGCCCATTCATCATATGTCCACATGAACTCCACCCACTCATCACGTCCCTGCTTGTGTGCACTCCGCCCATTCATCACATGTCCATGTGGTTTTCATTCCCTTTTATCTCCCAGACATTTGCTGGTAAGGTCTCTTGGCATTTTTACCCTGGCTCAGTGGAAGAGAGAGATAGAGAGAGAGAGTGTGTGAGTGTGAGTGTGTGTGTGTGTGTGTGTGGGGGCTCTTATCTGACTTGCCCCCCAGTGCTGCTGGTTTAGTCCCATCATACAGGATTAGGCAGCTTTACGGATGTCATGGTTTGTATTTTATTAGTCAGTGAGGCTAAATGTTCAGAGCTGAGATCATACGTGGTGGAGCCTTCTCACCGTTCCACGGTTTCTCCTATAAACAAACTCTGGAAACTTCCAGGATGAGGGCTCCTGCTCCCATGCAAGTGGGTTCATGAAGAGGATGGATCAGCACGGGTGCTTTTTGATGCACTGGATGCTTATCCTGTGGATAGATCTTACAAATGGCGAGAATCTGATTTGAGAATAGTCCATGTGATAAAAAGCAGACAACGGTACAGAAGACAATGCCTTAGTGTCCCGTCCCGTCATGTCATGAATGTCCCTTAAACTTTTCCTGGCACTTCTCTGATGAAGTAGTCCGGCATGGTGGCAAGTTTGTAGGCCGTGTATTTGTCGGCATCAAGGCGCTGCCTCCTCCATCTGTTCCTGTGGGGAGGATGAAGGCCTTTCCGACACCCGCTCTTCCCTACCATATTTGACTCGCCTGTCATTGGCCCTCCGCTGATGGCACAAGCTGGCTGCTGCCGATTCCACAGTAACACGTGCCTTCGACTCTCTCTGGAAGCAGGACATGTGCTCTGCAGTTAATTAAGCGAGCGCATATGGTTCACATCTTTCATTTTTTTAATGCTACATTTGTTACACGTTACCGTCTGTTTTTCATTTAGCTCACAAAAAAAAAAGAAAGTTTTTGTTTGCCTGAGAGCCTCATCACCTCCATTCCTTCTGCTCTTCTCCCTTCTTGCTTTGACCAGTGTGACCCAAGACCTGCGTGCCAGTCCATCAGTCCGGCCATTGGGTCTCCCACAGTCAGAACCCTACAGCAAACGGGCCTGGAAGTGAGGCTCCCATTTAAACATGGTACCCCCTGAAGCTGACCTGATACAGGAAGGTCTGACCAGGAGAACAACCAAAGCTATGAAGATGTGTCCATTGATATGCAGCCCTCACAGTGGCACTCCTGATGCTGGCTGTTCCTTTGTGTCCCTGGCGAGAAGACACCTTTGCTGGTCTCCTCTTCTGTCCGTTTTATTCACAACACTTGAACACCAACCAAGTCTCCCCATTCCTCTTACAGAACAGATTGCTCGATCCTGACCAGTCAGGCTTCAAGAGTGACCATTCTACTGCGATGGCTCTTGTGACTGTTGTTGATGTGATATGGACTTGGACAGATCCTACCGAGAGGAGAGATGTCAAGGGTGCTTCAGGCGAGCACGTGGGCGCCCCAAAGACCAGTGCTGGCCCCTCTGCTCATCGTATCATCCAATCCCATGGCTTCTCATATCACTGCCATGCTGATGATACTCAGCTGTACCTTCTGTTCCCTCCAGAGGACCACACAGACTCTGATAGGATCTCCACCTCACCGTGGCCAAGACGGACCTCCAGTCACTCCACCTGTTCAACTCCATATCTGTGACATTAGGGCACTCCGAGTGTGCGCCCAGGGGGTCCAAGATGGAAAATGGAGCCCTTTCACTAAGCTCCCCCTGGTGTCAATGAAACGACTGACCATCCACATGCTAAAATGACCCCCATACACGTCCTCCGATTAACTCTTTCAGGGCAGATGTCGACTTTTGTCAAAAGGAGGGGGTTGATGGTGGTAATCAACTGTAAACGGTGACAAACCCATCGTTATGTTTTAGTCGGATTCTCTTAGGTAGAAGGAGAGTTAGCTTCATTGGTTCGATTGAGATTCCCTGCCCTCGTGAGAGTAGTCAGGAGGAGCAAACAATGGCATCGACATCGGGGGAGAGATTGACGGGGATGTGTACAGCAACGTACTCCGTGGATGACGTTCTGCAAATGATCTCTGAATTGGACTCTGGCATGTCAGACTCCGATTTTGATACAAGAGATCGAAAAACGAATGGCAAGGTACTAGCATCAGCTGATCGGTTCCCACCTTACAATGCAGCAGTAGAACTTTCTGGAGCCTTAGTGAGGGTCTGAACAGGTGACAGGTGGTCAGCACAGGCCTTAAGAACTCCAGGAGTGTCTCCATCTGGTCCTGTGGCCCCGTCTGTTGTCTCCTCTCTTACTCATCAGTTATTGATGGTCCAAACGGATGGTCGCTGGCCAGGCCTGCTGGAGTGGTTGGTGCAGTAGAGGTGTTGTGGGGGGGGGGCGACTGGTTTTTGGAAGAACGTGGTGGTGGCATGAAGGACATTTTATTAAAAATGGGTTTGGGACGTTAGTTTTTATCCACACTCTCTTCAGCACCTGTGCCCAGGGTTACTTGAGTCCAGTAACGATGCTCAGGTCTTTCCAAACATCTTTCATGTTCTTTTCAGCTTCCTTCCCTTCACTCAGCTTTTTCTTCAGCATTCAGCAAAGAAATGTTTTATAAATTGAATTAAAATGCCATGGACAGCATAACCAATACCAGCAAATGGGCATGTTACAAAAAAAATAAAAGTGACCAGTGAATGTAAAGCAAAATAATCCTGGGTGCTCTCTGTGTGGAGTCTGCATGTCCTCCCCGTGTCTCCTTGGGTCTCCACTCAAAGTCCAAAGACGTGTAGGTCAGGTGGACTGACGATGCTAAACAGGCGCCACATAAATTACTCGTATTGGTATCCATTTCAAAAATGGTGGCGGTGTCAGCCAACCCTACGAAAACCTCCCAGAAGCTGCTGAGCACCCAGCTGACTCAGTAGTGGGACTCTCCCCCTCATAAACTGGTTCATGTTAGGCTGAACTGGCCTCATGTGAGTGACTCGCCTGCCAGCCCCACGACTTCCTTTCCTCTGTACTTTTATATTTAAATGTGTTTCTGTGTCATGGACTGGTGTTGACAGGGTGCCTGATGGGCTGCTGTGATGGGAGCCATGACCCTAACTGGTTTTAGTAAATGGATGGCTCACAGTAAGCCATCGCCTCCCAAAGGGAGGTCCACCTCACCTTCAATGACCCAATCTGTTTCATTATAAACCAGCATGAAAAGCAAACAGCAATCCAAAGAAATGTGTACTTTTGTTAACCCCGATGCTGGCGCGCTGGCCCCCTGGCTTCTAACTCCCTTCTCAATTGCCTGCGCCAGCACAACACCGGTAATGAGGCTCCTTTATCGGCCGTAAAGCACACACTGCCCTTTCGCCCGCTGTTTTCCTTCCTTAACAAATTTGCTTGCACTTGTGCCCCTGACTGCCCAACGCGGGCGACACTTCTCAGCAAACCTCAACCTGTGGAATGAAGGAAGAAAAAGATCTGCTGGCACCTCCAACACTAACAACAGCGCTCACCTCAGAAACACACGAGCCTCACAGATGGCACTTGTGCCCACTGCACCTACCCAGAGGGCTCCTTGAAGAGGAAGAGGATGGGGCAGCAGAGCAGTTCAGTTGTATTACACATTCACTCACTTGTTCTTTCTCTACATGGGCAGACATGAAAGACACTATATAATAGATAGATATAAATATTGACAGATCAAAGTGTCCTGTCTTGGCAGATACCTACTATCCTGCCAACTTTAGGCTTCTTAACTAAATGGGAAAAAGTGTTTATGTTGATGAGTGAGTGAGTGAGTCAGTCGACTGCATTATACGTACCGTATACAGTGACACACACGTGCGCATGGGAGGCAGCTAAAGGGCTCGAGTAAGGGCAGTTCCGAGGCATGCCGGGATGTGGCAGAGGGCACCGACTCTTTTTCTCCCATTCCTGTAGACCATTCACGGGAGATTCCACCTGGCCCTCTTGACATCACTTTCGGGACCGAGCCAATGGAAGGAGACCTTGCCGGCTCCGGCCCCTGTGATGTCATGTCTGGGCTCGAACCAATGGCTGAAGACCTTCATGAGCCCGACCCCTTTGATCTCACTTCCTGTCTACCCCTTTAAAAGCCTCCACCTTTTCCTTATTCCCTCAGTTCTGTTTTGGACTCGGTTTTGTGCACAGCAGCGCTGTATTTATCTACGCAACTTTACAGCCAGGAAACCAATTCTACGGGTGGCAGCCCCAAACCTTTTCATGACTCCGAGTCGAGTTTCTGACAACAGATAGCTAGATCTACCGATATAGAGCGCCTGTCGATATACGGTTGGTATAATGCAAAGTCAGTCGACTCACTCATCAACATAAATGCTTTTTCCCATTTAGTTAAGAAGCTTAAATTTGGCAGGATAGTAGGTATCTGCCAAGAAAGGGCACTTTGATCTGTCAATATTTAGGCGAAAAATCCCCCTACAATAAAAAAAAAAAAAAAAACACAACCACTATACACCCCAAAAATCTCAAACGCTTTGACTGATTTCATTGACATTTGGTGGCATTATAGAAAAAAGAAAGCTGACATGTACTTTTTGTTGACTCATTTTTCGATCTTTAGTAATATTATGCCAATGTACGTGCTCTGTGCCGACAAAGGGCTTTATGTAAACGAGAAATGCGCCAGAAGCCAACAGTTGGTGGGTGTTTAGTTGTTGCTGTTTTTGCTTTTGAGTCCCAGCTCTCGTCAACAGTCACCCACCTGCAGCTAAGTGTGTCCCGGCCCGGCCCAGGAAATGTTTGGGTTGCTGCTGGCAGAGGTGTAGGTGAGGCCAGCGGGGGGGGGGGGGGGGGGCGCTAATCCTGTGGTCTGTGTGTGGACCCCAAAGCTGCAGTGCAGTGACGAGTCTATAAAAATGGCGCCGTCCTTCAGATGACATGTAAAACTGAGGTCCTGACTCTCTAATCATAAAAGTTCCCTGGGCATCCCTTATAAAGAGCAGGGGGTATCCCGATGTCCTGGCTAAATTTAAATTGCCCACCAAGGCCTAGTCATTCTGGCCCCCTAATCATCCCCTCCGACCACTTCACCACCTAAAAGCTAAGGTGTGGTGAGCATACTGGGCACAAAAATGGCTGCTTCACATCATCCATGTGGGTGCTGCACATTAGTGCTGGTTGAAGTGGCTCCCCACTGTCTCTTAAGTGCTTTGAGCAGTGAGAAAAGCACCATACAAATGTAATTAATAACGTTATTATTATCATTATGTTGGTTAAGTATTCTGCTCCATCGACCTCTAACCTCCATTCACGGCCCTGTGAAACCCCCCAAACCACCAGCTCTTTGATTACGGCACTTAAATGGTGTTGGTCTTAGATTGTGGCGCTAACGTGCGACAGAGCTGACAGCTTCCACTCCGCAGTCCTCGCTCTTCATGTTACACGTCGTAGCCGCAGGAGTGTAAGGCGAGTTGTAGCACGGGTAAAACGCGTGCCAAAAGAAATCTCTCAGTGCAAAAGTTTGTTTCAAAGTATTTAGTGAAAATTCAAAGCAAACAATCCACACAAGAATAAAGAAACAAAGGTTATTACACACGTAGAAGAAGAGGCAAAAAATCAGAAAAAATGCTATCTTCTCTAAACTCAGCTTTTCTTGTAAAACTTTAGTTGTTTCTCTACTTTACTTCTTCTATATGCTTTAAACGTACTGCTCACACATTCAATGAAGTACTTTGTCTTTCATGTGTGGACACTTTTTCTATGGTGTCGTTTCCCGTGACTGAAGACAGAGAGATATAATTAAAGTTAGTAAAAATCTTTTATTGATACACACCAGGCAAAGGTTAAATGACAGAGAAGCACAGTAGCTAGGACACCTGCCCTTCGTCTGCCCCGAGGGGTCGGTGTTCCAAATATTTATAGGGTTTTTGTCTTATGACTTTACTTACACAAGTATTTCAAAATATTAGCCTGAATCAGCATTACCAACATACATGTTGGTCCCTTAGTTTTTGATGAGTCCACCCTTGTGGTGTTTTGTGTAGTAACCTTAAAAACAAGAAGTAGCACTTGGCACGCATACTTTGCACGCAGGGTCTACATGACCCTTTGTCACATACGCCATGGGCAAGAAGAGTTTGCATGGCCCTTGTCACGTACACCAGATTGATCAAGCTCTTTTGTATTTTTCCACACATGTTACTTGGCACACAAAACACGGTTTAAAACCCTGTGCCCTCTACGCCTTACACATGGCAAGGCTGATCACTAACTGAGAATAATGTTTAGTCAGAGAGGCTAGAAATAGTTAAAATATGCAAATTCAATTCAACTTACGGGGGTTATAGGAACCTCCCATAGATTATGCACTGATATTTAGTAAAAACATTCATCTAACTTAAATAACTAGCTCTTACACACGTCAGCGTGACACAAGGGGTGCCGCCACTAACTGTACGTATGTCCACTTCAAATCATTTGCAGCATACAACTGACAAAAAATACAAAAATAAATACTGAAGTTTAGTGAACGATGTAAGCAAATGAAAACCATAAACATCTAATATCTAATGATATACTCAAATTTCACATTATTCCTACTGATTACACGTCTTCAGTTTAAAAGAATATACTTTCCAGTAAAATTGTGTTTAGCGACAATCATCAACAATGGCAGGAATGTTTTACTCACGGACGACTCTTTAGAGCGATCAGCTTCAGTGACCTCACACTTATTATTACTTTTATTTCACTGGCCCTTTTACTCCAAGGCAACTTACAACTTCTGAGATCCGACTGGTTACAGTTTCTTTGGTTTTCTGAACTAGAGGACAGGAAGGTCAAGCGACTTGCTCAAAATTGTCACCGAGTCGATGACAGAGAGTGAGTGGTGTGCAGTTTTGCAAAAAGGCATACAGGAAGCCACTTTCTGCAAAAGGGGGCAACGCCAGCTTCTGAGACCAAGGGTGCACTTACTTTATGCGCAGAACACCATGACATCTATTGATATTTTTGTTGAATAAGCCACTGCGTTTATTCATCTGTCTGTTCAAATATGTTGAATGGGGGCACTTACTTTTTCCCAGGACTGCAGGAATGGCAGGTTAAGCTGGCCCTTTGTGAGCCAGGGGGACCCTCAGGTCTGGTTCTTGTCTTAAACCCACATATTTCCAGACTAGGCTGCAGCCCCCTGTAGCCATTAACCGGATTAAGCCAGTTTAAAAACGTCTGAGTGGCAGAGTGGCACCCCATCTCACACCCAATGCTCAGTCAACAGGATAAAGTGGGTTCAATAAGAGATGGACTAATTTCGGCCACCTTGGCACACGTCTGGATATTTAGGGAGTCGTGATGTTTCCACAATTACTCCATTTTAGGGCTCTGTGAGCTTTTGTGTGGCATACAGTAGGCTGCATTTATAAGAAACATTATTTCCTAATTTAAAATGTGAGCTTTGTACAGAGTCTGAGTACTTCTACAGACTCTGAAAACCTCATCTATTTAATTCATTAATTATTTTTTTTTATTTTTACGAGTGCATACCGACTGTCATGTCTGGCACCCACCCAATACATTTAATTAATGCAATCTGTTCACCTCTGGCTGGTGAAATGCCAGGCTGTTCCATGAATAAATCATGACACGAGGATCTGCAGCGAGCTCCAAATCAGACATGTGACAAACCCAAAGCGAGACGTACAGCGATAGCAATTCTAGCTGCCGTGCTCCTAATGGCTGCCGACAGGCTCTGCTAATGCTTAAAGGGCCTGCCTGATAATTGGCCATCCCACAAGTCATTTAGCGGTCAATCTGCCACACGAGCAGCAGGACAGCGGAGGCCATCGCTGGGCGCTTCAGCCCACTTCCTCAATTCTTGGACCTTTTAGACTGATGCATAGTTTTGGGGGTGAAATAGCAAATAAAAAGCTGGTTTAGTCATATTTGGAGCACTTTGAACAGCAGAAAACTCTGTTAATTTAATGAGGCAGTAACTAAATTGTAATTAACAGATAAAGCCACAATTACAAAGGCCGCTGCGGATGGTCTGGGATTATGTGTTACATGCCAGCCTGGGTTTTTTGTTATTTGTAAATTATCTATCTATCTATCTATATTATATATATATATATATATATATATATATATATATATATATATATATACACACACATACATATACACACACACTCTAGGGGGTTCCCCCCTGCTTGCTTGGGAAAGAAATAGTTTTTTTTTTTTTTTTTTTACCACCTCTTTGCTCGATCAGCTACTGGCTTCATGCTGCTGCTGCAAATTTAAAAGCCTGTACAGCAGCTGTCCTACTCTTTGTATTTTATTTCCGGTCCCGGGCATGGTTAAATCTTGTGTCCTGCGATTCAAGACTTTGTGCCAAGAGTTCTTGATATTTTTTAGTTTATAATTTAAAAACAGAATAAGAATCTGAAAATCTAACAACATCAAATTAAAGTTCGATAAATTCTGAAAAGAATCATACCAAACGTATATACAGTGATCCCTCGCTATATCGCGCTTCGTCTTTCGCGGCTTCACTCCATCGCGGATTTTAAATGTAAGCATATGTGAATATATATCGCGGATTTTTCACTGCTTCACGGATGTCTGCGGTCTACAGTACGTGTGCTTCCTCAGTTGATTTGCCCATTTGAATTCAAACAAGGGACGCTATTGGCGGATGGCTGAGAAGCTACCCAATCAGAGCCTTCGGTTAAGTTCCTGTGTGCTGCTGATTGGCTTAGCGACGGAGTGCTGCATTAACCAGGAAGTCTAATCTCACTCATTCATCATTAACGTGCTCCTGCTACGGCTTCAGGGGCCGTGTCCAAGCGCCAACAGAAGATGCAAATGATTGCAGAAAAGGTAAAAGTTTTGGATA